>NW_024423343.1:8385095-8454864 GCF_017311325.1 Ursus maritimus
GATGCTCGACGGGTTCTGTGAAGATCCCACCCTGCAGAAAGTTGCCTTGGCAATCCCTGGCTGACTTTTCAGGCATGGCCTCGTGCATGAGGAATCTCAGTGGACCTTTGACCTCTGCTGTCCACATGACCAGAATCAGAGTTTTCTGTGAATATCATCCATTAATTGTTTCTGTCATGGTGCATATGAGCCATGCAGGTTAATGGTCCCCCAAACTTAATTGTCAGTGATTTTCTTTTTGTCTTGACGGAGTCTGTGTAACACTGTAAATGATACTGCTTCCAAAGAAGGAATTATTAATATTTTTATTTAAATACAATGGTAGTACATTTAAAATTATTTCAAAATAAGAGGTTAAAGTGGCATTGAATTTTTTCCTTAGTTTGGTGTATTATAGTCTGATTTACGAGCAGTTTCTCTGAAAGAACCATGTGTTATTCTCATTCTTAACAAGTCTGTGTGGCAGTAATTGACGACGTGGGTTTTCATTTAGATTCTGAAGAAGCCGGGTGTCCTCCATGGGCCAGAGGGAGAACAGTCCTTCCTGTGGGGTTTGGGGGAGATGAGCAGGACCACAACTGTGATGACAAAGGCTGTGAGGAAGAGGAGGAGGAAGGCCAGAATGACCTAAATCAGCTCAGTTGAGGGCTGGCCCATAGCAAGGCATTGGATTTGGAAGGGAAGGGCAAGGCCGTTGGATTTCTTTTGGAACTTGAAGAACGTTCTGATTAATTTATAAATGCTTTTGAAAGTACTCTGTCCAGACCTAAGCCATACGTCTTGTGAAGAGTCGACATTACTGCAGGTGTGACATTTGTGGATAGAGTAAAAGCTCCTAGTTTACTCATGAGTGGTACAGATCATTAAAACTAGAATACTCTGGCTTTTCCCCACAGAGCCTGTCAAAAAAACACCTGATAAATGGAAGAAGGAGATGGCAGAAGACTTCCCCGGAAACCAAAAGATAGAAATTGGAAGGTAACTTCTTCACTGTGTTTTAAAGCACAAGCCAAAGTATGGAGAATTTCATATTAACAGAATAGGTGTCGTGTAGGTATGAGATTTGTGGACACAGTAAAAGCCCAAGCGGTAAGGGGATTTTTACTGCCGTTTGGTGTTACAGTGCGCCAGAATCTTTAGTGGAATTTTCTTCTAGCGTCATTGTTTCTGAACTGTTTATTTGAGTTTCCTCTCCTTCCCTTCCCTTCCCTTCCCTTCCCTTCCCTTCCCTTCCCTTCCCTTCCCTTCCCTTCCTCCTCTCTCTCTTTCTTTCTTCCTTAAACTTCCGTCCCTTCCCTTCCCTTCCCTTCCCTTTCCTTTCCTTTCCTTTCCTTTCCTTTCCTTTCCTTTCCTTTCCTTTCCTTTCCTTCCTCTCCCTCTCTCTCTCTTTCTTTCTTTCTTAAACTTTTGTGTGGCAGTCGAACCACCTGTAACTTTCAAACTGTTGGAAACTTGAATTTCAACAAAACTGCTGCTGAGCAAAAAACGGGTCTCAGTGAATTTTTTGCTAAAAATGATCTCACAGTTGTTGGTGTCAGAGTTGGCTTGTTCAAGTAAATACTGATAATGTATTTGGAGCATTAAGCATTAAGTATTAATAGAGCATTAAGCAATAATGTATTACATAAAAGCATTAAGATTACCAGCCCAGCATTATTATCCCTGCAGAAATTAGGAGTTCCAGTAGCTTTCTGTTTCATTGTGGGTTCTGCCTTGTCACATCCTTTTGTTACCTGCTCTTCACTCCACTCCACTCCTCAGCCCCTTGCAGTTGAAGTTAAGTACAGTAGTCTCTTAGCCACAGGGCTACTGGGATACTGGAATAGGTTCTAAGACCCCCGTGGATGCCTGAAGCCACAGAACGTACTGAGCCCTGCTTAAGCTACATTGTTTCTTTTACATACATATCAATGATAAAGTTGAATTTATAAATTAGCCACCTCAAGAGATTAACAATAATATAAAATAGGACAATTGTAACAATATCCTGGAATGAAAGTTATATGAATGTGGTTTCTCTCTCTCAAAATATCTTACTGTACTGTACTCGCCCTCCTTGTGATGATGTGAGATGATAAAGTGCCTCCAGGATGAGCTCGAGTGAGGCGCCTGCCGTAGGCATTGCCACCTAGCTTGGGAGTACTGTTGGCTTCTTGATGCTAGGTCGGAAGGAGGATCCTCTGCTTCCAGACCACACAGTTGACTGTGGGTAACTGAAGCCATGGATAAGAGGGACTCCTGTATTTAAAAATCCCTCAGTGGCTCTTAGAAAATCCATTAGGTTGAAACTCTACTATCCCATTTTTCCAGTTGAAATGTTAAAATAATCCCGAGATTTTCCTTATCGTTACAGAAACATATTTCCATGATTTTCCACTGTGAGCAATGTTATTTGCCTGGAATTATTTTAAACTAAGTCACACCTTTAATCACAACCCCCTAGCAATGGTGGCAAATATAGGTCCTGTATCACTTCTGCTTTTTTGCCAAATTGCATTTTATCTTTCTCACTTCTTTTGCATCAGAAGCGTATTTCCTGGGTGTGAGCGTATTTTATAGTACTCAGACTGTCTTAGGTAAAAACAAAAAGATAATAATAAGAGTAAACATTCTTTGAGCACTCACTGTTCCAGGCATTGTTCTTCGTTCCTTACTTATATGAACTCGTGGAATCCGTTAAGACAGCCCTCAGTGGTAATTATTGACATCATCCTCATTTCACAAAGGAGAAGATTTAGGCACAGAGAAGTTGAGTAATGTGCCCAATATCACACAGTGAGAAAACAGCAGAGCTGGTATTTGAGGCCACAGAGCCTCTGCCACAGCTTTAGTCAGATTGTGCTGACGGGTTTTGTTAACTGTATTTTGTAACATTGTTGCATTTGTAGTAAACAAGAATTCCTTTTGCATTAAAAAGCCTTTTTGTTGGGGCGCCTGGGTGGCACAGTCGTTAAGCGTCCGCCTTCGGCTCAGGGCGTGATCCCAGCGTTCTGGGATTGAGCCCGCATCAGGCTCCTCTGCTAGGAGCCTGCTTCTTCCTCTCCCACTCCCCCTACTTGTGTTCCCTCTCTCGCCGGCTGTCTTTCTCTCTCAAATAAATAAATAAATAAATAAATAAATAAATAAATCTTTAAAAAAAAAATCTTTTTGTAAGGGCCCCTGGGTTTGCTAACACGTTCCTCATTAGGAGCGATGTTTTTGTTCCAATTCACAAATGCAGATGGCTTTCTTAAAACGAAAATTCAAAACCTTATAATTTCAAGCTTTATTTTCTATAGTTTTTAGTTAAATTCAGTCAGTTGCTAAACAGAAAAGTAATAAAGATTTCAGTAGGTGAATTTGCACTGACTCCTCTTAGTCCTTGCTCTAGAACAGGGTTTCTCGATTTTGGCACTTTGACATTTTCGGCCAGATAATTCTTTGTTGTGGGGGACTGGCTAGTGGATTGTAGACTGTGTAACAGCAGGCCAGGATTCTACCGACTCATTCTAGAAGCACTCTCTGGTTTTTCTCAAACTTGCCCGGGGTGAGAGCCACTCCTCTCTGGTTACTTGATAGCATTTGTATTGCTAGTTGGTGGAGCCTTGGTTTTAAAATTGTAAATGACTCACTGCTGATTTCCACTTTCACATCCAGTCTGACTAGCCCACCCTAAGTCACGTGCCTTTTGATCTTACCTAGGGGTTTTTTTCTCTTTTCTTTTACATCTCTGTAGGAAATTTGGTTATGTGAATTTTAAGTCTGCTGATGACTAGGGAAAAGCCTTGAAACTTAGTGAGACAAAGGTCCTTGGGTATGAAATTAAATTGAGAAAACCAAAAGGAAAGGAAGTAAAGAAAGGCAGGCAAACAAGGTAATGTGTTTCTAGACACCTGTGTGTCTAGATGACTCTGGATGAGGAATGGGTCTTGGATTCTTTTTTTTTTTTTTTTAAAGATTTTATTTATTTAGTTGACAGAGACAGCAAGCGAGAGAGGGAACACAAGCAGGGGGAGTGGGAGAGGAAGAAGCAGGCTCCTAGCAGAGGAGCCTGATGTGGGGCTCGATCCCATAATGCTGGGATCAAGCCCTGAGCCGAAGGCAGACGCTCAACGACTGCACCACCCAGGCGCCCCGAGTCTCGGATTCTTAATTCTGTGCAAGTAGTCAGTTACAACCAGGTCACCTCCTTGTGCAGCACAAACTTTGTCTGCATTGCTCGAGCTGCATGGCTCACCTTCCCTGTCATAATGTTCTTTGTCTACCATACTCTCTGTCTTAGGTACCTTACCTTCTCTGCCATAATGTTCTGTCCAGGACTCATTCCCTGGCTACCTGCAACCCATCCATAGAATCTCAGTTTAAAGATCACTTCTTCGGGCACTGGGTGGCTCAGTCATTAAGCATCTGCCTTCGGCTCAGGGCGTGATCCCAGAACCCTGGGATGGAGCCCCGCATCAGGCTTCTCCGCTGGGAGCCTGCTTCTTCCTCTCCCACTCCCCCTGCTTGTGTTCCCTCTCGCGCTGGCTCTCTCTCTCCCTGTCAAATAAATAAATAAAAATCTTAAAAAAAAAAAAAAAAAAAAAGATCACTTGCTCAAGTCAGAAAAAGTTTCCCTTACTTCCACACTAGGTTAAGTCTTTTCGGGGGTGTGGGGGGGTGTATTTTCTAAGGGGGGACTTTTTCTTTTTCTTTTCCTTTTTTTTTTTTTGAGAGAGAGAGTGAGAGAGCATGTGTGAGTATGGGGGGCAGAGGCAGAAGGAAAGAGAATCTTTAAGTAGGCTCCACACTGAGCATGGAGCCCAACTTGGAGCTCAGTCCTACAATCCTGAGATCGTGACCTGAGCTAAAATCAACAGTCGGGTACTTAATCAACTGAGCCACCCACATGCCCCTCTTTTTTTTTTTTTTTTAACTTTATTTATTTATTTTGAGTAATCTCTCCATCCAATGTGGGGCTCAAACTCACAACCCGGAGATCAGGAATCGTATGCTCCTCTGTCTGAGCCAGCCCAGTGCCCCTAGGCTAAGTCTTTACTGGATGTTCTCATTTTCCTTATTACTTTTCCTTCTTGGCACTTACCAGAGTTTGTAATTATGTGACTATTTGTTTACTAGCCTTTTCCCCCAACAAGACCACATTCCTGAGAGTAGAGGCTAAGTCTGTATTTTCACGTAGCATGTAGCATAGGCCCTTGCGCAGATATGTGTCCAAAGCTTTGTTAAATGAAGGAATATGTATTGCTATTAACACTCTCCAACTTCTGGAGAAGTATTTTTTCTCCTTTAGAGAACTTTGGATGCTTATTAGATCTAAACTCAGACTAAAAATACTCGTGTGTTATGTAGATCGGAATGCCAAAACACTTTTGATCAAGAACCTGCCTGACAAAGTGAGTTAAAAGAAGTGTTTAAGGATGCCTTTCAAATCAGATTGGCCATCGAGGATGGGACAAGTAAAGGTGTGTTTTGTACCTATATTGGAAAAGAAAGAATTTCTCCTGGATTCAGACATTAACAGAATTTCATTACTTTCTCCTAAATCACTTACGCCTGATTTTAGAGAAGGGAAAAGTAGTTATCCAACCTTTCTACCAGCTGGCATAAAAAACTGAAGGGGGCATCCATCATAAATGGACAGCCAGAAGCTTCTAGAAAACTGTAGTGGTGTGACTGAGAAATGAAGATTTACTCTGTGAAGTTCAGGATTGAAGATTAGAAGAATTCAGTCATAGGTTATTTCCATTCTTCCCTCCCCAGGGTTGCCTCTAGTAAAGCAACATGCCTGCTGACTTGCCTGGACAGGTACCAAAACAGAGCATTGAATTGGTCTATTAGAACTCTGTTGTGATAATTAATGAAACACTAGCACTATGTAACTAGGCTTTGGTAGAATAAGAGGGAGAATGTGGTAAAATTAGGAAGTATGGAGTGGGATGTATTTTTGAGGAATTTTCTTTTTTTAAAATATTTTATTTTTAGGTAATATCTGCACCCAACGTGGGGCTCAAACTCACAACCCTGAGATCAAGAGTTGCATGCTCCACTGACTGAGCCAGCCAGGTGCCCCTATTTTGAGGGAATTCGTAGTGAGGTGCAGCTTGCATATCAGGATTACAGGTACATTTGAGTGAAAATAGTTGGTGTAGGTGAACTCTAAAATAGTCTCTACCTGTGTATTCTGAGTAACGTAGTCTCTGGAAAAGAATCCTGCCAATTCAGAAAACAAGTCTGAAAGGATAAATCCCATATTGTTAGCAATTTGCTATTGTCAGTGTTTCCTGTGAGGAGATTTGGGGGCTCTCTGTTATGCTTGTAGTCAGCACTGCTGGAAAATGACAAAACAAAAAATTGCTGCCCAAAGACATTGAATTTCTGTAATGTTAATTAAGTTTTGATTACATATACTTAAGACTTTAGAATCATTCCTTTACATGAGAAATTATTACAGAGGGGAGTTAGGAGATGCCAGGGAATCCATGACCATGTTAAATAAAGCATAATACCTATGTCAGAAGTGAGTGTGGTGCGTTCTTCAAGAATATTCTTACTCAGGGGCACCTGGGTGGCTCAGCCGTTAAGCGTCTGCCTTTGGCTCAGGTCATGATCCCAGGGTCCTGGGATCAAGCCCCACATCGGGCTCCCTGCTCGGCAGGAAGCCTGCTTCTCCCTCTCACACTCCCCCTGGTGTGTTCCCCCTCTCGCTGTCTCTCTCTGTCAAATAAATAAATAAAATATTAAAAAAGAAAAGAAAAAGAATATTCTTACTCAGAAGATCCTTACTTTGTATCTTTCACCAAAGTAAGTTACAGGTTCATGAAGGATTGCAATGAAAATATGAAATCATAAAGTACTGGAGGGAGACATAGAGATTGCTTTGTTTTGTTTGTTTATTTTTAACAATCTGCAAGAGAGGGAGGCCTGTTAAGTATGACACAAATACTGGAAGATAAATTTGACTACATAAGTATAAAACACTTCTACGTGGGGAAAAAAAATCCCATAAACAAAGTCAAAAAGCAAGTGACAAACCAGGAAAAAGAAATTCATAATTTCTATCAAACTGAGGGCTAATTTGCTGATAAATAAAGTGCATTTCACGAATCAGTAAGAAAAAAACCAACAGGGGCGCCTGGGTGGTGCAGTTAGTTGAACGTCTGACTCTTGGTTTTGGCTCAGGTTGTGATCTCGGGGCTGTGGAATTGAGCCCTATGTCTGGCTCCGAGCTCAGCATGGAGTCTGCTAGAGATTCTCTCTCTCTCCCTCTGCCGCTCATGTTCTCTCCGTGTCTCTCTCTAAAATACATAAATCTTAAAAAAAAAAGAAAAAGAAAAAGAAAAAGACCAAGAACCTAGTAAAAATATTGGCAAATTATGAACAGGAAGGTCACAGAAAAGAAATTTTCTTTTGGGGCGCCTGGGTGGCACAGCGGTTAAGCGCCTGCCTTCGGCTCAGGGTGTGATCCCGGCGTTATGGGATCGAGCCCCACATCAGGCTCCTCTGCTGTGAGCCTGCTTCTTCCTCTCCCACTCCCCCTGCTTGTGTTCCCTGTCTCGCTGGCTATCTCTGTTAAATAAATAAATAAAATCTTAAAAAAAAAAAAAAGAAATTTTCTTTTGAACATAAGAAAAGATACTTACCCTCCCTCATACTAAAAGAATTGTAAATTAAAATGCAATTTTAATTAACTTATTTAGATGCAACATTTTACCTATTAGATGTTAACAGATCAAAAAGTGTATTCCACAGTATTGAAGAGGGTTGGAGAAACTGGCATGCTCAGACGTTGTTGGTAGAAGGGAAATTGGTGAAGTCTCTGTGGAGATGAGTTAGTATCTATCAGTTATAGTTGCATGTACCATTTTATCCTGCAGTTCCACTCCTAAGAATGTATCCCACAGAGAGACAAGTGTGACATAATGTATTACAAAGTTGGTTGGTGCAAAATTAGAATTAATGTGAATAACTATCAATAGAAAACTGCTAAAATTTTCTGGTAGGTTTAAAGGATATTATACCATGCAGTTGTAAAAAGAAGTGAAACAGCACTTTGTGTACCCATGGAAAACAATCTCCAATATAAAGGCAAAATATAGAACAGTGTGTATATAATATTCTTTTTATGTAGAAACATGACGGAGGACATACATACACAAAAATTAACTCAAAATAGATCAAAGACCTAAATATAAGAGCTGAAACAAAACTATGGTAAAAACACAGGAGTAAATCCTTGTGATCTTAGGTTAGGGTGTTGTGCAGGCGATAAAAGAGAAGATTGACAAGTTGGGCTTTCTCAAAAACGTTTATACTTCAAAGGACACTATACAAAAAGTCAAGAAAACTCTACAGACTGGGAAAAAATACAGCAAATCATGTATCTAATAAGGGCCTTGGATTCGGAATATGTGAACAACTCTCACAACTCAGTAATTAAGACTACCCAATTAAAAAATGGGCAAAGAGCTTGAATGGACATTGCTCCAAACAAAGCATATGAATGGCCAATAAGAACACGAAAAGATGCTCCATATGAGTTGTTAAGGAAATGCAAATCAAACCATGGTGTGATCCCACGTCCCACCCATCAGAGCGGCTGCAATAAGAAAGGCAGGCAATAGCAAGTGTTGGCAAGGCACTGGGGAAATTGGAACCCTCATTCATTGCCGGCGGGAATGTAAGATAAAATAGTGCAGCTGCTTGGGAAAACGGTTTGGCAGTTTCTCAAAATGTTAAACAGAGAGGTGCCATATGGTGCAGCAATTCTGCTACTAGGTGCAAGCGTAATGAAAACGTATAGCCACGCACTTCTACACGTGTTCAGATCACCGTCATTCATAATAGACAAAAAGTGGAAACAACCCCAAATGTCCACCAGCTGATGAATGGATAAACAAAATGTGGTATTTCCATACAAGGTGATATAATCCTGCCGTAAAAAGGAAAGACGTACTGACACATGCTACAACTTGGATGAATCTGGAAAACATTAGGCTAAGTGAAAGAAGCCAGACACAAAGATTGCATATTCATATGATCCCATTTATACAAAATGTCCAGAATAGGCAAGTAGCATGGAAGTTGGGCCAAGGGATGGATTGAGCTGGAGGGATTGAGGAGTGACTGCTGATGGATATTTTGGGAGATGATAAAAATGTTCTAAAATGAGATCATGATGATTCTATAGAATTCTGTAAATATACTAGAAACCATTATACACTTTGTTTTTATTTTTTTAAAAGATTTTATTTTTAAGTAATCTCTAACCCAGTCTGGGACTTGAACTCACAACCCTGAGATCAAGAGTTGTATGCTCCACCGACTGAGCCAGCCAGGCACCCCTCATTGTACACTTTATTTTTTTATTTTTTTTAAAAGATTTTATTTATTTATTTGACAGAGAGACAGCCAGCAAGAGAGGGAACACAAGCAGGGGGAGTGGGAGAGGAAGAAGCAGGCGCCCAGCAGAGCAGGGAGCCCAATGCAGGGCTCGATCCCAGGTCCCTGGGATCATGCCCTGAGCAGAATAAAGACGCTTAACGACTGAGCCACCCAGGCGCCCCTCGTTGTACACTTTAAATAGATGAATTTTAAGATATGTAAATTATATCTCAGTCAAGCTTTGAAAAATAGTGTGTATATGTGTACGTTTGCTTTTATATGTATGGCGTGTTGCCTGTAAGGATAGAAATTGGGCAGAAGGCACACTTCACCATATCCTTTTCTACCTTTGCATTTTGAATCCTCTATGTGCATTACTAATTCAGAAGACAAATAAAAGTACTAAATGTTGACTATTCCTCATTCTCTCCCCCACACGATCCCCACAATTGCAGGATTGCGTATGTTGACTGCAAGTCACAGGCTGATGCAGAGAGAGCCTTGGACAAGAAACAAGGAACAAAAGATCAGTGGGCTTGCCACAGTTCTGGACCATGTTAGAGAGAAAAGCCAAGGCCAAGAAGGGAGAGGCGGGAAGCACAGCACATGGAGAAGTAAGGGATGCTAACCAGAGAGGGGCTAGCAGGAGGATAGGGACACTTAATGGGGCGCCTGGGTGGCGCAGTCGTTTAAGCGTCTGCCTTCGGCTCAGGGCGTGATCCCGGCGTTCTGGGATCGAGCCCCACATCAGGCTCCTCCGCTGGGAGCCTGCTTCTTCCTCTCCCACTCCCCCTGCTTGTGTTCCCTCTCTCTCTGGCTATCTCTATCTCTGTCGAATAAATAAAAAAAATCTTTAATAAAAAAAATTTAATGTAGACTGGTCACAATTAGTAAGTGTTAGCACCGATGGCAATACAGCACTGGTTGGGGTTGAATAACTTGTTACGAAACTTCAATCTAAAGTGTCAGGGCTTTGCAAAGACAGAACTGAAGTCTGTCCGTGGCCTCATTCTCCGGGAATCACTTTGTACTAAAAAGTTAAAAATGGATCATGTCATGAACATAGTGATTCATGCCATAACCTGGATCTGTACCCGTGGCTCAGACCGCAGAAAGGTCAGTGCTTTGTTCAGCGAGTTAGATGAATGGTATGGAAGCCTGTTCTGCTTCATGGGATGTAAGTGGCTGAGTTGTGGCGCTCGGGCAGTTTTTCGAACTGTTGGAAGAAATTGATTTTTTCATGTCTTCTAAAGGAAAATTGATTCTTCGGCTTACTAGCAAAGATTGGGTCAAAGACTTAGCCTTTTTGGTTGACGTTATGACTTACTAAACATGTTGGATATTTCTCTGCAAAGGCGCTCACAGGTGGTTACACAGGATGTACGATTCAATTTGCTCCTTCCTAACGACACTGAGTCTTTGGGAAACTTGTTTGGCAAGGAACAATCTGGCCCACTTCCCTACGCTGAAATTAGTTTCTGAAGATGAAAGAGATGGCCTGAACTATATTTCCCGAATTAAAGACTTGAAGACTGAATTCCAAAAATGGTTCTCTGATTTCAAACTTTATGAAACTGAACTGACATTGTTCAGTTCACCTTTCTCGATCAACATTAATAATGTGAGCAAAGAGCTACAAATGGAAGTTCTTGAATTGCAGGGCAACACGCTCCTGAAACTGAAATATGATGGTATTGGGATCCCAGAATTCTACAAGTATCTTGGGAATGGTTACTCTAAATCTAAAAACCACTGTGCAAAGATTCTGTCCATGTTTGGAAGTACCTACGTTTGTGAGCAGCTCTTTTCTGTCATGAAACAACATGAAACTAAATATTGCTCCCGGTTAAAGGACTCAGAGATGAATTCTCTGCAGCGCGTTTCTGCACAAGGTTCCCGGCCTGACCTTGATTGACACCTGGGGGCTTAAGAAGGGAAAGTCTGATGTCGGATTTCAAATCTAAGGAGAAAGAAACTATGAGACTTTAGATAATTATTTCTCCTTCCAAATTATATTTGTTCACCATCAAATTTAAAGTACAGTCTCTAGCATCATATGTTTGTATTTATCACATATGAAATAAAGTTCGATTATACCTTGGCAGTTGTATTTTCCTGTACATGGCTTTTCTGGCTCTTAGAGTGATTCAAGTTGATAAACCTCTGCCCTAAAAGGAGCCACATTTTTCCTAAAGGCACTCGTGAGCCAGGGATGTGAACCAGGAGTCAGCTGGATGAATGGGATGTTTATATGCCTAGCGCAGCTCTGTCCCCAAGGACGACAGACCTGCTACCCTGATCTTGGGACTCAGGCCAGAATAACCCCCCTCCCTGGACAGAGCTTGGACAGCATAGCCAGTACTCGCCTCTGGGCTTCTTTTTTGGTGTTTCCATTTTGGATTTACACATTTCTTTGCAATTTCAACATTGTTGGTTAGCATTAGAATAAGTTGTGGCTGGCCCCAAAGCCGTTCTGCCTCCTACAGGCAGGGGTGGGCATCTTCTTGGCATCAGGGCCACCCCAAGGGGATGCAGAATGAGGCGGCTGTGTGTTTAAGAGTTTATGAGCATTCTTCCAGGGAGAAGGTCCATAGCTACCAACAGCGTCTTAAAGAGTTCTGTGACCCAAAAGGTGCTTCTCCACTGTGAAATTGGGACATGACTCTCACTGTTACAGAAACTGTATCTTTAAAAGTCAGTCCAATTATAAAAGTGATATATACTTATTGTAGAACATTTGGAAACTATAAAGAACTAGAGCAAAAAACCTATACTCTAAACAACGAGAGTTTACCCCTGTAAATATTTAGGTATGTTTATTTCTTTCAATTTTCTGTGTATTATTTTATATGGTTGAGTGCATTAAGTCTGAATCATTTTGTATTCTGCTCCCCTCCCCCCTTCCTCCCCCACTTAACAGTGAAATCCTGGGGCGCCTGGCTGGTACAGCCGGTGGAGCGTGCAACTCTTGATCTCAGGGTTGTAAATTCGAGCCCCATGTTGGTCGTAGAGAGTACTTAAAAATAAAAAATAAAGTCTTAAAAACAAAACAGCAGAATCCTAAATATCTGTCAGTCCGCCAAGCTCAAGTTGAGTTTATTTGATTGCTTCAGGTGTGTACTGATGGGCCTTTGCCAGCCAGGGTGAGTTCTCTTGGCATCATATAAGCCATAGGCTTGACTTCCAGCTGTGGGATTCCTTTTCTGTTCTGCCAGGTTCTGAGAAGACCGGAGAAAAACCCTGCTGTCCAGGGAAGGACAGGCAGAGTGCATCTGACGACACTCAGGACAGTTTTTTTGGGTAGAGGTTCTGGGACCATTAATGAGTGTGAAGAAGCTCCACTTTTTAGATCTGACCTTAATCTCTGCAGCATTTGACAGCACTGCCCACCCCTACCCTGCCCTTGAAATCTCATTCCCATTTTTCTCCTTCCTGTCTGGATGCTTCTCAGGCCCTCTCCTTCCTCTTTCTCTTAATGTTGATTTTCCTCCAATTGACTTTTTCTCCCTATAACTTACCTGCTCAGTGGGGAGCCCTGTCCCAGGACCCTGAGATCAGGACCTGAGCCAAAGGCAGACGCTTAACTGGCTGAGCCACCCAGACGCCCCTACCAGTGACTTTTAAAACCTTTTTGAGGGGAAGAGGACAAGAGAGGTCAGTCAAGGCTCTCTTAAAGCAGCAGTTAAAAGATATCAAACCTCTCCCAAGAATTATGCACATGTGTACCTACACCTGTGTTTGTTTGTTTTCTTAAGATTTTATTTATTTATTTGACAGAGAGACAGCGAGAGAGGGAACACAGGCAGGGGGAGTGGGAGAGGAAGAAGCAGGCTCCTAGCGGAGAAGCCTGATGTGGGGCTCGACCCAGAACGCTGAGATCACACCCTGAGCTGAAGGCAGACGCTTAATGACTGCGCCACCCAGGCATCCCTACACCTGTGTTTTTATTCCACTTTCAGGAAGTCCCCAGACCCTAAAAGCCCATCTTGGGACCATGGTTTCAGTTATGCACAAAGCTTCCATCGTGGAATCTCTAGCCCTGCACTTTCTTCTTCTTCTTTTTTTTAAAGTTTGTTTATTTGAGAGAGAGAGTGAGCATGCAGGAGAGGCAGAGGGAGGAGAGAGAATCTCAAGCAGACTCCATGCTGAGTGCACAACCTGACACGGGGCTCAATCTCACAACCCCAAGATCATGACCTGAGGTGAAACCAAGAGACGCTCAACCGACTGACCCACCCAGGTGTCACAGCACTTCTTCTAAATGCCAGCCTGGAAGCAGCTGGACTTCTCCTTTGGGATGTCCCACAGGGCTTTTCAATGTATGCTGTTGATAATTGAATTCATCATTTCTCTCCTCAACTCCTAAACCAATTCTCCCCTGGTTTTTCTTTATTTTAGTGAATGGTACCATCACCCACCCAGTTCTGGCTCAAGCCGGGACCCTGGCAGGCATCTTAGACTCCTACTTACTCACTTCCCATTTCTATTTAGTTGCAAAATCTTGTCGATTATACTACTTAACTAAGGTTTCCAGTCTTCCCACTTCTCTACAATCCCATTAGTAGTGAACACCCCTCTAGCTGGGCCACCATCATCCCTTGCTTGAACTTCTGCAAAAGCCCTGGAATGGTCTCCCTGCTTCTAGTGTCTCTGTCTACAACTCTTGGCCTTCAAAGCATTCTCCACCCAACAGAGTGACCAAAAAATAGGGCAAAACAAAAAACTCAAATGAAGTCACGTGACTCCCTTGCTTCACATTCTCTGATACTTCCCTTCATCATTTACAATAAAACCCAAACTCCTCCAACTCAACAACAAAAAGCCAAACAACCCAATTTAAAAATGGGCAAAGGACTTAGACATTTCTCCGAAGAGGTACAAAGGGCCAATACGCACGTGGGAAGATGCTCGGCAGCACTGATCAATAGGAATATGCAAATGAGATACCACCTCACACCCATTAGGTGGCTGCTATCTCACAACAACAAACGGAAGACAACTGTCGGAGAGGCTGCAGAGAAATTGGAACCGCTGTGCCCTGTTGCTGGGACTATAAAACATAGCCACTGTGGAGAACAGTATGGTGATTCCTCAAAACTTAAAAATAGAATTAGCGTGCGATCCAGCAATTCCGCTTCTGGGTGTATACGCAGGAGAATTGAACGTAGGGTCTTGAAGAGATATTTGTATACCCTTGTTCACAATAGCTAAGACATGGACACAACCCAAGGGTCTCTCAGCAGATGAATGGATAAGCAATATGTGGTAAATACATACAATGGAGTATTATTCAGCTTTAAAAAAGAAAATTCTGGCACATGCTGAAACATGGATGAACCTTGAGGACGTTATGCTAAGTGAAATAAGCCAGTCACAAAACAAACAAATACAGGATGATTCCACTTATATGAGATACTTAGCGTAGCCAGAATCCTAGAAACAGAAAGTAGAATGGTGGTTGCCACGTCTGTGGGAGGGAGAATGGGAACTTTGTGTTTAATGAGTATAGAGTTTTCGCTTTACAAGATGAAAAGAGTTCTGGAGATGGATGGTGGTAGTAGTTACACAACATTATGAATATATTTCATACCCTTAACTACACACTTAAAAACAATTAAGATGGTCAATGTTGTTATGTGTAGTTTACCCAGTTTAAAAAACAAAACCCAAACTCCTCACCTACCATGGGACTACAAAGCTGTATGTAATAGGGGGTCTCCGGTCTCCCTGATCTCTTATCCACTTTGCTCTTCACTATATACTTGATACTTGCCTTCTTTCTATGTCTTGAGTCCTTGGAGAGCTGTTTCTGGAATATTCCTCTCCAAGCTTTCTGACCACCCAGGTCAGAGCTTCAGTGTTGCCTCCTCAGAGAAGCCTCTCTTGACCCACCTTAGAATGACCACCTCCCCAGTCAGCCCCTCTCTCTCCTCTTTTGTTTCCACTTATGTGATATCGTTACCCCAAAATGTTGTATCCATCTCAGTGTCATATCAGGAGGCATGTGATGTCCATTTGCCCCATTCCTGGTGATGTTAATTTTGATCATTTGCTTAAGATGGTTTCTGTCAGGTTCCTTCACTGTAATGTTACTTGTTTATAAGTTCTTTCATGGAGAGATACTAAGAGACTCTCTAAATATCCTGTTCCTTATCTTACTTTTCCCTAGTAATTTTAGCATCTATTGCTGATTCTTGCCTGAAACAATTATTACTGGGGTATCTGCCAAATGGCAGTTTTCAATTTTCCTTATTCTCCATTGATTGGTTGGAATTTTGTGGGGAAGACTTTTCCTTTCACCCTCATTTATTATTTTTTTTCTTCATTCATGCCTTCAAGTATTTATATCAGTGTGGACTCACAGATTCTTATTTTATTCTATAGCTGCTTCTTCTGTGGGCTATAATCCATTATGATCATTATTTATTTTGTCTGTCAGACTGTCTCACATTTGGCATGGGAGCCCATTCAAGTTGCCTCCCGTGTCCACTGACATGGGTCCACATGTCCCCATTAGTATTTGAACCCTTCCTTACCTTCTAGCACCAGAAGATGTGGGAGGGTCATCTTGTAACTTCCTTGCCACAGCCCTGAAGATATGGCTATTCCCCAGGAAGCCTTGATGCCTTTCACTGCAGAATGGTATGAGACACCAAGACCTGGGTGCTGGGTGAGGTCATTGGTGTTGGGCATTAGGACTTTCAGGCCCTCTCAGTGGGTGGTCAGGAAATGTACGTACATATGCGTGGATACCTACCAAAAGCTATTTGGACACATTTTGTCTGTATTTCAGAAACTGTGAGTTCACAATGATGCCTCTACTTCCAGCCCAACACCACAGCGTTTGTTCTAGCTAACCCCTTTCTGTATTTATAACTGATTTTTCGGATAGTGAGAAATCTGGCTTTCATCACAGTATATTTACTTTAATGCTAGGATACACGCATTTTCTGAATTAATTTTTTAAGATTTTATTTTGTTTTTTAAAGATTTTATTTTATTTTTAAAAGATTTTATTTATCTACGAGAGCAAGAGCGGGGAGGAGCTGAGACAGAGGGAGAGGGAGAAGCAGAGCGTGGAGTGCAGAGCCCGAGGGGGCTCAATCCCAGGACCCTGAGATCATGACCTGAGCCAAAATCAAGAGTCAGACACTTAACCGACCGAGCCACCCAGGTGCCCCTAAACCTTTTATTTTCAAGTAATCTCTACACCCACATGGGGCTTGAATTTATAGCTCCAAGATCAAGAGTTGCATGCTCTCCTGACTGAGCCAGCCAGGCTCCCCCAGTATTTTTTGAATTTCTAACACACACTTCTCAGAAAAATAAGCCTGTTACTTAGAGTACAATATTGTATAGCTTTTCTCCTTTAGTCTTAGAGCGCATGGTCAAAATACTCTTTGCTAAAGTCGCTTAGGTGAGTGAGTGCTCCCGGTGTCCTCGGGGCTAGTATTCACTTGTACACCTGGGTCGTTTGTTCCTGTTTATAGTCCAGGTCATCTCTCCTCCCCCTCTTCCCCAATTCCTTGTTGATTAAAATATGTGTTCAGAAGTATGAAGCATAGTCATGATTGTAAAAGTCAGAGCAATACAGCTGTGTCCGGAGAAGTGTGGCTTCCCCATGCCTTCCACCCTCCTCCCATTCTCTGCTCTTCATACCCCGGTCCCACGAGTAACCCATCTCAGCGTCTGCTTTATCCCTACTGTATTTCTTTTTCCACGTGTATATTTTCTGGCTCCCCTTCTTTGCACTAGAGGGAGCCTATTATAGATCCCTTTTGCACTTTGCTTTTACACCTACCAGTTTCTTGGAAATCACCAGTAGACATTTTGAGCTATTATATTGTGGTGCCGCTTACTCACCAAGGGTGTCATTTCATCAAGTTCACCGTCAGTGTCTGCGAAGTTGTTGAATAGTCTTGCCTCTGGTGCAGGAAAAACAGCCCTGACTGTTTGGGGGAAGTGCAAGGCTCCAAGGAGGGGAGGCAGAGGGAGGTGAGGCCTGGAGAGACAGGCAGAGGCCAGACTGGCCAACTGACCGCCTCCCCCAGCGGCCTGCAATATTGGGGGGTCGGTACCGGCAGATTGGACTGGGGCAGGGCCAAGGCGGGAAAGCAGGAAGACCAGCCCAGAGATTCCTGCAGGGGTGTGGTGGGGAGGGCCTGAATCAAGGCAG
This sequence comes from Ursus maritimus, assembly GCF_017311325.1. NCBI lineage: Eukaryota > Metazoa > Chordata > Mammalia > Carnivora > Ursidae > Ursus > Ursus maritimus. The sequence continues at coordinate 8,402,632 of NW_024423343.1, forward strand.
TGTCGGAGGGGACGGAGGAGGGTGACATCTGGATATGGATGGATGCCAGACAAAGTCAAGGATGCCTCCCAGACTTCTAGCTTGGTGACCAATGGAGAGAGTGAGGGCAGAGGAGCTGGTTTGAGGGATCCCGAGGGGCCTCAGCGGTAAGCAGTGGGTGTCATCAGCAGAGACTGGTGCTTTCAACTGTGACTGTGCCTGGACCACCAAAAAATAAGATTCAGTAGTGAGAGTGGCCTGATGGTAAGTGAAAGAAGCCAGGCCCCAGAGGCTACCTGCTGTATGGTTCCATTTCTATGACGTTCTGGAAAAGGCAAAACCATAGAGACAGAGTGGATCAGGGGTTGGGAGGGCTGGGAGTAAGGGGGGATGGACTACAAAAGGGCATGAGGGAAACTTTGGGGGGCTGACAGTATTCTGTCTGGATTATACCATGACTGTACTTGTTGACGAAAGCTCATGGAACTTTACACCCAAAAAGATTGAGTTTTACTGTGTGTAAATTATACCTCAGTTGGTGACTTTTTAAAAAAAATGGAAGGAAGCCCAGGGGACACCGATGGCTGTGAAGCAGTGAGGAGGGAGTCAAGAGGAGAATGAGGTTAGTCCTGAGACTCTGTGGAATAGAGGGATTGAGTGTGAGATTCCAAAGGGTCAAGTAAGATAAGACCCAGAAGGTTTCCAGCAGATGTAACAACCAGGAGGCCACTGATGACCTCCCTAGAGACATTTATTTTTTCCCCCATGTAGGGTTCCCATCTCCCCATGTAGAGTCCCTGTCCTCCCCTTGTAGGGTTCTCGTCTAGGCTTCTAGGCTTCCCAATAGACAGTTGCTGGAGACAAGCATGATCAGGAGCCCCAGGAAGGCTGAGGAAAGGCCCAGCAAAGGGAAGGGCCTAGCATGTTTCTAAGAAATAGCAGTGATGGGGATCCCCGAGGCAGTATGAGTTCTGCCACCCAGCACCATAATTTTGGGGCCAAGTGCAAAATGAAAATGCCAGGCTCCTGTTCAACAGTTGTTAAGGTTTCAAGACAGCAACAGCAGAGCATTGAACCAATCCCAGGACCCTTCGAAGTATGGGTCACACACCCATGGAGCTGGCCCTGCTGCCATCCGAAAGTCGGGGTTCCCAAGAAAGCACAGGAGCTATAGGATCCGGCTGGAGAAGCCCGCCGCTGCGTCTTCTGAGAACAGGCTCGCAGGCTTGGCCAGGACCAGGCTGTGCCTTGGCGCTGCCACCTGCTGGCCACATCAGGCCACTGCGCCTCCCTTCCGAGAGTGGGAAGAGCGGCTCTGTGATGAACAGGTGACCTAGCCCTTCCTTTCACTGAAGAGAAGACAGCCAGCCCCAGGGGGCATTCTGCCCTAGGTCACACCAGCCACAGCACCCCAGTGATGATGGTGACATTTAACTCTTATATTTAAACTTCTTGGTTCTTTACAAGATCCCTCAAAGTAGAGATGATAACCCATATAGATTAGCAAACGAAAATACGAATATATGAGTTTTCTGCTACTGTGGTTGCCTCCCATGACCCTTCTCTGTTATCTTAGTTCCATGATCATTTCTGGGGGTACCCACTGGCTCAAGTCCCTGGAAGCCACTAATCTCCTTTCTGTCTTTAAGGATTTTCTGGGGGACGCCTGGGGGGCTCAGTTGGGTAAGCGTCTGCATTGGCTCAGGTCAGGATCCCAGGCTGCTGGGAGTGAGCCTCGCATCAAAGGGCTCCTAGCTTGGTGGGGAGTCTGCTTCTCTCTCTGCCTGCCGCTTCCCCTGCTTGTGCTGTCTCTCTCTCTGACAAATGAATAAAATCTTAAAAAAAAAAATAATAAAGATTTCCTGATTGTGGGGGCACCTGGCTGACTTAGTTGGGGGATTATGCACCTCTTGATCTGAGGGTTGTGAGTTTGAGCCCCATGTTGGGTGTGGAGATTACTTAAATAAATACATGTTTAAAAAAAGATTTGCTGATTTTGGATATTTCATATAAATCGAGTCATAAAATATGTGGTATTTTACATCTGACTTCTTCCCTTAGCATAGTGTTTTCAGAGTTCATCCATGTTGTAGCATAGGTAAATAACTCATTTTTTTTTAAAGTAATCTCTACACCCAACGTGGGACTTGAACTCATGACCCTGAGATCAAGAATCACATGCTCTTCTGACTGAGCCAGCCAGGCGCCCTACTTTTCTTTTTATTGCTGAAAAAATTCCATTGTATGGATGCACCACATTTTGTTTATCCCTTCTTTCGTTGTTAGACATTTAGGTGGTTTTACTTTTGATTATAAATAATGCTACTATGAACATTCATATACAAGTTTTTACATGGACACAAATTTTCATTTCTCTTGGCTATAAACCTAAAAGTGGATTTGCTGTATTATATGGTAACTCTATGTTTAACCAGATTATTTTCCAAAGCAGCTGCACCATTTCACATTCCCCCCAATAGTGCCCGAGGGCTCCAGTTTCTCCACATCCTCACCAACACCTGTTCTGATCTGACTTTTTTTTTTTTTTAAAGATTTTATTTACTCATTTGACAGAGGGAGACAGCTAGCGAGAGAGGGAACACGAGCAGGGGGAGTGGAAGAGGAAGAAGCAGGCTCCCAGCGGAGGAGCCTGATGCGGGGCTCGATCCCAGAACGCCGGGATCACGCCCTGAGCCGAAGGCAGACGCTTAACGACTGAGCCACCCAGGCGCCCCACTGATCTGACTTTTTGATGGTAGCTGTCCTAGTGGGTGTGAAATTGTATCTCATTGTGGTTTCAATTTGTGTCTCCCTGGTGGTTAATGATGTGGAGGAACTTTTCACATGCTTATTTGCTATTTGTGTATCTTTGGGGAAATGTCTATTCAGACCCCTTGACATTTTTTAATTGAGTATTTTGTTTTTGTTGCTCTTGTTAAGTTGCAGAAATTCTTTTTATATTCTGGATATTAACCCAGATCAGATACAAGATTAGCAAATATTTTCTCCCATTGTGTGGGTTGTCTTTCAACTTTCTTGATAACATCCTTTGTAACATAAAAGTTTTTTGTTTTTTTTTAATTTTGCTGAAGTCTGGTGTGTCTATTTCTTCTTTTGTTGCTTATGCCTTTGGTGTTATATCTAGGAAATCATTGCCTCCTCTAAGATCAGAATGACTTATGCCTGTGCTTTCTTATAAGAGTTTGATGGTTTTAGCTCTTATTTAGGTCATGGATCCATTTTAACTTAATCTTTGTAAATGGTGTGAAATAGGGTCCAGTCTTACTCTTTTTCATGTGGTGTCCGGTTGTCCCCACACCATTGTTGAAGAGAGTGTTTCCCCACCGAGTTGTCATGGCACCTTTGTCAAGATCAGTTTGACCATAAATGCATGGGTTGATCTCTGGACTTTCCGATCTGTTCCATTGATCTATATTGTCTGTTGATGCCAGCACCACACAATCTTCTTTACCACAGCTTTGGGGTCAGTTCTGAGGTAAGAAAGTGTGTCCTCCAACTTTGTTCTTTTCCCAGACTGTGGCGGCTCTTCTGGGTCTTGCATGGTCACAAGAATTTGGGGATCAGCTTGTCAATTTCTGCAAAAATGGCTAGAATTTTTGTTTTAATAGCTGGAATTTTGATAGGGATCGTGTTGAATCTGTGTATTAATTTGAGAAGTACTGCCATTTAATAAAATTAAGTCTTCCAATTGACAAACCCAGGATTTCTTTTAATGTTGCTTTGTAGTTTTCAGTGTACAATCTTACACTACTTTGGTTAAACTTATTCCTAAGTGTTTTACTTTTCTCAATGCTAGTGTAAAAGAATTGTTTTCTTAACTCCATTTTTGATTGGGGTGCTTGGGTGGCTCAGGCAGTTAAGCATCTAACTCTGGATTTTGGCTTAGGTCATGAGATCTAGCCCTGTGTGGGAATCCTCGCTTAGCACAGAGCCTGCTTAAGATTCTCTCCCTTTCGCTCTGCCCCTCCACCCTGTCTGCCCACGTGCTCTCTCTCTCAAAAAATGGTTAATTCCATTTTTGATTATTCATTGCTATTTTACAGAAATAAAATTGATTTTTGCACACTTATATCCTACAATTTTGCTGAACTTTTCATTAGCTCTAATAGTTTTGGGGGAATCCTGTTGAATTTCCTATATATCAGATAATCTCATCTGCAAGTGGAGATAGTTTTACTTCTTTCTTTTCAAACCAGATGCCTTCCCCACCCCCATTATCCTGGTTAGAACCTCCAATACAATGTTGAATAGAAGTGGTGAGAGTAGATATCCTTGTCTTGTTTATCTTAAGGGGAAAAGCTTTCAGTCTTCCACCATTGAGTGTGATGTTAGCTGTGGAAATTTTGTAGTTGCCCTTTATCAGATTGAGGAACTAACCTTCTATTTCTTTGTTGAGTGTTTTTATCACAAAAGGGTGTTGGATTTTGTAAAATGCTTTTTCTGCGTCTGTTGAGACGAGTATATGGTTTTCGTCCTTTATGGCCGACCCATTTTAAAAAGCGGTTACCTGTGCAGGTAGAGGAATAGGAACCAGGAAATGGGAGACAGGAGTGCAAGAGACGCTTTTTACTGTCTATCCTTTCATATTTTTTGGTTTCTTGAACGTATTTCTTATTTGAAAAATTAAATTATCTTCTTAAAAATGGTGGTAAAATAAACATGAAATAGAATTTACCATCTTAAACTTGAAGTATACTGTTCAGTAGTGTTACGTATATTCACACTGTTGTGCAACCAAGTTCTGGAACTTTTTCATCCTGCAAAACTGAAACTCTATACTCATTAAACAATAACTCTTCATTCCCATCCACCTCCCCAGCGACTGGCAGCTGCCGTCTTGTTTTCTGTTTCTGTGAGTTTACTCTGGATAACTCATGTAGGTGAAAGCATACAGTATTTGTCTTTTTGTGACTTTCCTATTTCACTTAACATAATGTCTCCGACGCTCATCATGTTGTAGCGTGTGTTAGAATTTCCTTTCTTTTTTCCTCAATAACGTTCCATTGTGTGTATATGTGTGTGTGTGTGTGTGTGTGTGTGTTTATACCATATTTTGTTTATCCGTTCACTTAAAACATTTTTTTAACATTTATTTGAGACTGAGAGAGCATGAGCAGGGGGAAGGGCAGAGGGAGAGGGACAGATAGACTCCCCGCTAAGGGGGAACCTGCCCCCCCACCAACTCAAGGCTTGATCCCAGGACCCTGAGATCATGACCTGAGCCGAAATCAGACACTTAACCCATCAGACACTTAACCGACTAAGCCACCCAGGAGCCCCTATCCATTCACTTGTTGATGGACATTTGGCACCTTTTGGCTGTTGTGAATAATAGTCAGACACGGCTATTGAACATGAATGTGCAAATGTCTTTGAGACCCTGCTTTCAATTCTTTTGGATATATGCCCAGAAGTGGTATTGCTGGATCATATGGTAATTCTATTTTAATTTTTTTATTTTATTTTATTTTATTTTTAAAGATTTTATTTATTTATTTGACAGAGACAGCCAGCTAGAGACGGAACACAAGCAGGGGGAGTGGGAGAGGAAGAAGCAGACTCATAGCGGAGGAGCCTGATGTGGGGCTCGATCCCATAACGCCGGGATCACGCCCTGAGCCGAAGGCAGACGCTTAACCGCTGTGCCACCCAGGCGCCCCTCTATTTTAATTTTTTAAAAAGATTTTATTTATTTGACAGAGCACGCACCTGCACAAATGGGGAGCAGCAGGCAGAGGAAGAGGGAGAAGCAGGCTCTCCGATGAGCAAGGAGCCCAACGTGGGGCTTGATCCCAGGACTCTGGGAGCCTGACCTGAGCCAAAGACAGACGCTTAACCAACTGAGCCACCCAGGTGTCCCTCTATTCTAATTTTTTGAGGAATCATCACACTGTTTTCTCTAGCAGCTGCATCATTTTACATTTCCACCAACAGTGCACAAGGGTTCCAGTTTCTCCATATCCTCACCAACACTTTTTTATTTTTAAGTGTAAGGTATAAATTATCTCTTTAAAGTTCAGGTTTCTGAATCTGCAAAGCTGAGGTCTAGACCCTCATCTACTTTCAACCTCTTTCTCTCTCTCTTTTTAAAAGATTTTATTTATTTATTTATTTATTTATTTATTTATTTATTAAGATATTTATTTATTTATTTGACAGAGAGAGACAGCCAGCGAGAGAGGGAACACAGCAGGGGCAGTGGGAGAGGAAGAAGCAGGCTCCCAGCAGAAGAGCCTGACGTGGGGCTCGATCCCAGGATCCTGGGATCATGACCTGAGCTGAAGGCAGACGCTTAACCAGCTGAGCCACCCAGGCACCCCATCAACCTTACCTTTTAATCCTTTGACAGAGAAGGGCCCTAAAGCCAGGAGGACAACCAGAGGACTGGATGGAGACAGAGGCTGAGGCCAAGTGGGGGACCGTGGAGATTCAGGAGAGAGAGTACCTGGCTGGGAAGGGTGCCCTTGGTCTGACAAGGTGGCCATGGGCTGGGGTTAGACTATAGGACCTGGAGGCAGCTGCCTGGTTCTCTGGAATATCTGGGATCTTCACAGTCTCTGGAATACTGGTCAGAGTTCTGGGGATCTCCATAGCTAGTCATGAAGTTCCTCCGGTGGCTCTTAAGGCATGTGGGCATCATTCATGGAATCAGTATTTATTGAGCAGCAATAAAAGGGTGAATCTTTTTAGGATAAATTCTGCAAAACCTCAAGAAGCTCACTGCTGAGTAGGGAGACAGACTTGTAAGCATACTCACCCATATGTGTTGTGATTGGTGTTTTAGGGACAAAGAAGAGCCCTCAACCCAGTCTAGGAATAACAGGAGGACTCCTGGAAGAGATGGTTGAGTACTGAGGGTTGACCAGGAGGCCAGGGTTGGGGCCAAGGTTATCTTTGGCAGGGGGCCTGCTGGGAAAAGGCCAGTAGTTCAGTTGGCTGAATCCTGGCGGTCATAGCAGGGCACAGGACCGTGAGTTGGATGAGAGCAAATGAGGCAGTTGCGTGCAAAATCTAAGGCCCAAACCTCGGTAGTCAACATGATATTATAATGCAAGATTTAAAAACCAAAATTAATACAAGAAAATACATGAATGGGGCGCCTGGGTGGCTCAGTCCGTTAAACATCTGGCCTTCAGCTCAGATCATGATCCCAGGGACCTGGGATCGAGCCCCACATCGGGCTCCCCACTCAGCGGGAAGCCTGCTTCTCTGTCTTCCACTCCCCCTGCTTGTGTTCCCTCTCTCCCTGTCTCTCTCTCTGACAAGTAAATAAATAAAATCTTTTAAAAATATATTTAAAAAATAGAATAAAAAACCCAGGTGACTACTGTATGGGGAGGGGAGATCAAGATACGGGGCAAGACTGGTGTTGATCCAGGCAGGAAGTGACAGGGTTTGAAGAGAGAGAGAAGCCGTGGGAAGAGTGTGGACTGATTCCAAAGACTCCTGAAGGCCACGTCTTGGGAGGCATCAGCTGCTGGAGCCGAGGGAGAGGGTCTGGTCGGCCACATGTCTGGCTCTTGGCTGGGAAGGTTGGGCAGGCTGCTGGCTGTGTCTCATTTACTGAGATATGAAAGACTGCAGTTCAGCATGAAGAAGCTGAGTTCAGTTGGTGGCTCTCTACATTTGAAGATTTATAGGACACCAAAGGGAGATGTCTGGCAGGCCAAAGGGTTAAGGAGTCTGGAGCCCAGGAGGAAGTTGCTCCTGGAGAGATCCTGCTTTGGGCACCATCCGGTGGCCATCATCCACTGGGAGGTGGAACTGTGATGGCAGAGCTGCCACCAGACAAGGTGCCCCAAGCAGAGAGGCCAGAGGCAGGGCTATCCACAGAAGGGAGTGGAGGCCATGGGGACACGGAGGTGATCCCAGGAGAGGATGGAAGGAGGGGGAAGGAGGCAGGGGAGAAGATGTGGTCAAGGGAAAGAAGCCACTGAGAGGTCCGGAAAAGATCTAAAGTGTCCTTTGGGCTAGCAACCAAGGGGAGAGGGCTGTGGGGTCCCCCCAGAGCAAGGGGCAGGAGCCTCCTGTAGGGCCTGAGGGTCTTTTCTCATGGATTCCAGAAGCTTGCTCCAGTGAAGGGTAATAGAAGAAAGGAGATATTGAAATGGTAGGTGTGCCTGAGGGAGGTCATTCCCGTGGGCCCCCAGGAGGGCAGGGAGGGCTCCGGAGAAAGGGTGTTGTTTTAGAAATGATTCCAGCTTCCCTGGAGCCTTGAAGGGGAGCTAGGGACTTGGCTGGATGTGAATAAGGCTGGGGGAGTGCCCTGGGGAGGTCTGTTTTCCTCTGTGAAGTAGAAGGTAGGGTAACAGTCCACAGGGAGGGGAAGGGGAACAGGAGGAGCCCCTGGAGAGAAGAGGCAGGTCGGTGCTGGGGAGGTGGGAATGAGAGCCCACAACCCCTGAGAGCTCAGGGAAGACCTGTGGGGATCATGGTGGTTGTCACACAGGTTTTCTCTCCTGGGGGGCAGGTCTGGCCACTGGAGCAGCAGGGAGCTGAGGGCTGGCTCCGGGCTGAGAGAAGACAAAGTCTAGGTGGCTTCCACGCTCAGGTTGCTTCACACATGGGAACACTGGCCTAGACACCAAGCAAGGCCTGGTGGGGGAGAAAGAGTTCTGGACAGCATCTGAAGGCCCCACGGAAGAGAAAAAGACAGAAGCAGGGTTTGGGTTGGTAAAGGGAAGTTGGCTCTGCCCATCTTCACTGCCTCACAGCAGACACCCCAGGCCTTTGGGCACAGGTGAGCTGGGTGCTCTGGAGTTGAGGCTGTGAATTCCTCTCAGTGCCAGTGGGGTGCCCACTGCTGCCTTGCATCCTTCCTTCCAAAGCGCTGACCCTCTGCTTTGGGCAGCTGCCCTGGAAGCAGTCCCCGGTCCCTCGACCTCCACTGTGGCCTTTCAGTGGACTAGCCCTCCACGGAACCCCGGTCTGAGGGTGGCAGCAGCTTTCTACCTGTGCCTTATGCCCCATTTGGCTTCTCAGCAATTCTGTCAACCAACTCCCTGCTTTAAACTCCCTCTGTGTTAAATATCTGAGGTGATTTTTCATTGCTGGTTGGAGCCTTAATTGAGGCATTGGGTTCCTGGGGGCCTGGCTCTGGGAATTGGAGTTTACCCTTCTGAGGATGCATAGACTCCCTCCAGTGGGCTGTGGGACCCCCTCAGGCTGTGAGTCCCACTGTGCCCGATGGGTCTAGGGGGTGCAGAGGTTTCCCTGAATGCCCAGAGTGGACCCCCTAGTGCAGACAGGTACTGTCAGTAGTGGGGGCTGGGAACAGGGCTGTGCCGGGCAGCAGGGCGAATTGGTGGCCGGTGGCTGTTCAAGGCACTACCCGAGGCTGTGGGCTGGTGTCAGAGGCTGGTCAGACTCCCAGTATGAAAATTCGAGGAAAAGAATTAGAGCGATACCCCAGTGGATGTGGTGACGTCACACCTCTCCCCCATCTTCCTCCTTTGCCGAAATGTGCATTGCTGTCTCAGCCCTGGAGCTCTGGGGGCAGCAGATAGCCCGGGCCGGCCAGGGCAGGTGTGATCACCCTTGGCTGGAGCTGCCACCAAAAGCCCCAACCAAAGGCCACACTTGGGAGAGCATCTGTGGAAATGTGAGAGACCATACCCTTTGACCCCACTGTTGTACATTTAAGCATTCTACAGGAATAATGGAATATATGCAGAATAAAGTATGTGAAAAGTTTATTTACGATGGCGGTTTGTAGAAGCAACACACAGCAAACAAACCCAAACGTCCAGAAGTAAGGACAAATAGTTACATAAAGGATCCTTCTGCATGAGGCACACTCTGTAGCTATTAAAAGAGCGAGGCAGCTCTGCATGCCCTGATGGAGAGTTCCGGGATAAATCTAGTCAATAAAATAGCAGGGCGCGTTCAGGTGAGTGTATAGCATTTGTGTTCAATGTAAGAAATACACACGGGTCTATTCAGCAGTGGCTGAATCTGGAAGGATACTCAAGAGACTGCTGCTGGTGCTGTCCTGGGACACGGTGGCCAGGGGACAGGGAGGAAGGACACCATTTACTGTGTACCTTTTTGAACTTTTTGAACTTTATACCCTGTGTGTGCTTTGCAATACAACAAATAAGTCATTTTTAGAAAATGTTAAAAAAAAAGAAAAGGCAGCACTTGGAAACAAAACTCCTATGCTCCTGTCACTCTACCCTGTGTAGACCCTGCCGTCCTAGTTACAGACCCTGCGGTCCTGGTTATCCCTCTACAGGGATAGAGGAGAGCACTGGAATCCTGGCTGTAAGAGAACCACGCTGGAGGGAGCCATACTTAAGTTTCTGGGCATTCGGGTAAGTCACCTATGGTTTCCTTTCCAGAATCTCAGATTTAGAACCCCTGAGGATGCAGATCTGAGCCATCTTTCCTTTACTCTTAATACTTAGCGATATCCTTGGCAAAGGGAAAAATAATTCCTGTCTCCATGTGATAGAGGAAAAACACAGAGGCAGAAGGGCACAGAGTGGAGAGGCAATATCTCCTGTTTGCCACCCCGTTATATGCCAGGGCAGGCTCACACTACACTTTCCCCTCCTCCAAGGTCTAGTGCATTAGGACCTTGCGAGGGATGTCCACCCTGAAGGGCCTCATTCTGTTCAAAGCCATCATCTGCTCTTCCCTGTTCTGGCTATAAGCAATTTATTTCATCTGGTGTTTACTCACCTCTTATTTATTTTTATTTTTATTTATTTATTTTTAAAGATTTTTAAAATTTATTTCTTTGACAGAGACAGCGAGAGAGGGAACACAAGCAAGCGGAGTGTGAGAGGGAGAAGCAGGCTTCCTGCCGAGCAGGGAGCCTGATGTGGGGCTCGATCCCAGGATCCTGGGATCATGACCTGAGCTGAAGGCAGACGTTTAATGACTGAGCCACCTAGGCGCCCCTATTTTTTAATTTTTTGAGAAACCTCTATATCATTTTCCATAGCAGCCGCACCCATTTACATTCCCTTACATACCTTTTATTTTTTTAAAAGATTTTGTTTTTAAGCAGTCTCTACACCCAGCATGGGATTCAAACTCACAACCTTGGGATCAGGAGTTTCATGCTCCACCAACTGAGCCAGCCAGACGCCCCAACCTTTGCATGCCTTTAATTCAATCCTTGGGCATTTAAGAGAGTGTCCCCTTCTTTTCTCCCACCACTCTGTACTCAGTAAACTCTCTGCTCCCTCCCTTTCCTTTCAGAAGACAACCTCCCATTCTCCCAACAGACGGGAGCTACTGTGATTCCGAGGCCCACACTCTGTTCAATGAGTGGATGTTTACTAAGCACCTTTCATGCACCAGGTACCGGCTGGGCACTTAGGAGGCACTTCCTGAGCCGGACTAACAGGTCAGCCTTGCTGCTGCCGCCCCCCAGCCCACATTCTGGCATACTAACTGGTAGCTACACGGTACCACACGGCTACACAGCTACTCCTACCTTCAGTCTCATTGGTCTGGACTCAGGGGTGTCCCCTTTATTCAAGAATCCTTCCTCAATCTTGTCCTCTCGTTTTCTTTCTGACCTTCCAACTCTCTCCCTGCTGGCTGCTTCTCCACAGGCTATCCCAAAGATCATCTTCCTCCTTGAACAGCATCAGTAGAGGGAACATTCCCTCTCCCAAGGGTGCTTCCTATAAGGGCACCTTGCACTTAGCACCACCAGCTCTCCATCCACTGCCAGTGTGGCTTCTGCCCCCACACAATGAAACAGTCTTGCCAAAATCTCCATCATTTCTCAATACCAAGCCTAGCAGACCCTCTCCGACCTCACCTCATTTGACCTTCTTGTGGCAGTGAATACTGTTCTTTCTTCCCTTTTTCTTGAAACCCTCTCTTTCCTTGGCTTCTAAAACTACCCTCTCCGGGGCGCCTGGGTGGCTCAGTCAATTGTCTGACTTTGGCTCAGTTCATGTTCTCAGGGTCCTGGGATCGAACCCTGTGTGGAGCCCTGCCTTAGCTTGGAGTCCGCTTATCCTTCTCCCTCTGCCCCTCCCCCCAGTCTTGTGCTCTCTCAAGTAAATAAATAAAATCTTAAAAAATAAATAAAAAATAAAACTCCCGTCTCTGGCTCTGCTTCTGCCTCTGGGCCTCCTTCCACTTCCAGATGTCTCCCACCAGGCCTGGGCTGCCTCCTCTCCTCATTCTGGCTGCTGTTCTGGGCAGGTTCCTCATACAACCGGTGCCTGTGGCTATGAGACCATCTCTGCAGGATCAACTGCCTGAAGCAATGGGTATCCCTCATGCACTCAAGATGTCCAACGCTGAGCTCATCAGCTCCCCCCAAAACCTACAGCCCTGCTTGTGTCATTCCACTTACACACTCAACAGATAATGGAAGTAAATTATCCTTTCTCCCTCTCTATCCAAGTCACCAGGTCTGTCAATAGTTACAATGGCTAAAAATTAATTGAGGGGCACCTGGGTGGCTCAGTTGTTAAGCATCTGCCTTCAGCTCCGGGTGTGAGATCCCAGGGTCCTGGGCTCGAGCCCCACATCGGGCTCCCTGCTCTGCTGGGAAGCCTGCTTCTTCCTCTCCCACTCCCCTGCTTGTGTTCCCTCTCTCGCTGGCTGTCTCTCTCTCTCTGTCAAATAAACAAATAAAATCTTTAAAAAAAATTAATTGAGGGCTGGGGCGCCTGGGTGGCTCAGTCGGTTGATCATCCAACTCTTGATTTTGGCTCAGGTCATAATCTCAGGGTCATGGCATCCATCCCTAGGTTGGACTCCCTACTCAGCAGGAAGTCTCTTTGAGGATTCTCTCTCCCGCCCCTCCCCCCATTCGCTTGCCTGCTCTCTCTCTAAAAAATAAATCTTTAAAAAAAATTGAGGGCTTAGGGCTTATTACGTGCCCTCAAAAAATACATGAGGCATCTCACTTAATACCCATAATGACCCAAAAGGCTGGTACTATATGATCCCCCATTTTATAGATGAAGAACCTGGGATGACAGAGTAGGATCCTAGTTCCTCTACTTACTAGCTATGTGACCCTGGACAAGTTGATTTACCTTTTTATGCCCTAGTTCTGTAAAACAGAGGTAACTTTCTTATAAATGAATCAATATGTAAAGAACTGGAATACTGCTTGGAACATTATATAAATATTAAGCATTACTGTTTTTCTATCCCAGACTGACTCCAAAGCAAGGGACTTGAACACTAAACAATACTGGATTCCCCACTACTTCTTTTACCTAAATCATTCATTCATTCATTCCCTTAACAAGTAATTTTCACCTCTACTTGTGTCTGCCAATGCTTTAGGTGCCAGGAATATAGCAGACAACAAAATCTATGTTCTCATGGGTGGGGAGGGAGGAAACACAATAAACAGTCAAGAAAAATGCCAGGTAGTAATATGTGCCTGTAGATGACTCAATTAGGGTGATGTGATAGGGAGGCCCTGGGTGGCACTTTTCATTAGAGGGTCAAGGAAAACCTCTTAGGAGGTGTTATAAACAGATCTGAACAAGGAGCCAGCCATGCCAATATTTCTAGAACATTTTCACTTGATAATGCCTGCTGCTCATCTCTCCAGCCTCTTCCTATGACTGCCCTAATCTTGCTCTGTGCCAAACTGCTTGAAAATACCAGGGTTTTCGGGCACCTGGGTGGCTTGGTCAGTTAAGCATCTGCTTTCAGCTCAGATCATGATCTAGGGGTCCTGGGATCGAGTCCCTCATCGGGTTCCCTACTTAGCGGGGAGCCAGCTTCTCCCTCTCCCCTTGCTCCTCTCCTCCTGCTCGTGCTCTCGCTGTCAAATAAATAAAATCTTTAAAAACAAAACAAAAACAAAAAAACACCAGGGTCTTATTCCACCATGCCTTGGCCCATGCCATTCTTTCTGTCCCCCATAACCCAGGAAGTGTCCCCTGGTTCCCATCTCCGAGTTCAGAAAATGAATTTCCTCAGGGGATCTCCACAGGTCAGAAAGCAGGGTGCTGACCCCAGGACTGGCTCTGGCCTCCTCTCTGATCAGAGCCCCCATGAGAAGCTGTGGATTTCCTACATACTCAGTCCCAGGAGTATGCTAGCTAAGAATTGCAAAATAACTTGATTGCTCACCAGAAACCCCATGGGCCCTTGTTAAAATACAAAATCCTGGTCCCCAACCCAAACCTCTTTAATTAGAATCTCCAGAGGTGACTCTGAACAGTTCAGTTGTGGAAATATCGTCATAGCTAAAGGTATCAGGCATGGTTTTGCAGAAACATTTAAGGTACCAGATGCCCAGGATATGTCCTAGGCAGGCTCTCTACTGCAGGAAGTGCTCTGGGTTAAGTTTGGCACCAATGAAACACAATGCAAAGAATCTTCTGTGCCTCCGCCATTGAGGGAACTTTTCCTGTGGCTCTTTTGACCAACTCCTGGACCATTTGGTGGTGCTGAATTCGCAGTCACATTTTAATGTATGCTTTAGTCCCAAATGAACAAAAAGGGAACTTGTGAGTGGTCAAAGGGTTGGCCCTGTGCTTGGTCAGGTTCCTCTCCCCACCCCAGTTACGACACCTGGTGATCACCAGAAAGTTTCTCTCCGGGCCTGTTCCTCATCGGGGGAAAGACCTAGTGCGTGAGGTTACTTGACATTAAATGTGGTATTTGTGCACTGCTCACAGACATACGAGACTGTCTTTATTAACAGCTCTCAGGAGTCAGCTTCGGACACGTGGCCCGAGAACCACCTGCAGACGGGGATTTTCTGGCCCTGGTTCGTTGGCGGGCGGGGCTGAGGTGGGCCTCCAACCAGGGCGCTGTGAACCTTGCGGTCTCTGAGTTTCCGGAGGTCTCCTGCTCATCAGCGAGGAAACGAGTGGGCAAACCACTCTCTGCACGGACGCCGGGGGGGCTCAGTGTGCAGAGAGGGCCGGAGCCGCGCAACATATCCAAGGCCTCTCGAATCGACAGGACGTCGACACAATCGGGAACCCGAGACCACCCCTATCCAAACGCCCGCTGCTCGGGAACAAGCGGCGCGAAAAACGTCCGTCCCACGGCGCAGGCGCCCCGAGAGCTGATCACGGAGGGGCACTTCAGGAACCGCGCTCCCACTACCCAATCAGCGCCGGCCTTGCACAAAGCGAGTCCCGCCCCCAGGGCGCCGCCAACGAATCCCCTCCCCCCCTCCCCTGCCCGCCTCGGCCCGCCCACTCCCGCCTTCGCCCCGCCCCGCGCCGTTCTTGGGTAGAGGATCGCGATTGGTCCAGGGGATAGGCGCAACCTCTGATTGGTTGAGACGGAGTCACGAGGGCGCCGTCGTCGTCTTTCCAGAGGCGATTACTGGGCAGGCTCAGTCTTTCGCCTCAGTCTCGAGCTCTAGCTAGCAGCCAAGCGTACGCGCTCCGGGTTCTTCTGTACCAGCGGCCGCCATCGACGTCGCTTGGGTTCCTCTGGGTCGTCTGCGCCACTCGCTCGCCACACACTCCGCCGGCATAAGCCGCCATCATGGTGAAGCTCGCAAAGGTAAGAAGACGGCTTGCGCAAGCAAGGACGTCGAGGCCTGCTTTCTGAGGAGCGCGCGCGCGGCACCGCGAGGAGGAGGGCCTGCGCGCCGTCCCGGGCGCGTTCGAGGGCGCCATGCTGCGGGAAATCTCGCGCGATTTTTGGGACGGTCTCGCGGCTTTTGGCTATTTGGTGGCGAGGTGAAGAGCTTCGGCAGGTTCCGCGGGTGGTTGATGCGGCGCGGAAAGACTTCGAGACTGAGTGGGGAGGGGGCGCTGGGCCCCAGGGTGGAGGGATGATGCCAAACTCCTGCGACGGGCCCAAGCGGGGCCCCGCCTCCTGACGCACGTGCCCCAGCGCGCGGCCCGCCACGTGGGCCGCGCCGCGTGTGTCCCGGCGTCTACGGAGGGGACCTGGCGCTGAGGCGGGGAGCGGCGGGATTGCTTTAGATGGAGGCCCTGCGGCCTACGGGGTGTCTGCTTCGGCCAGACGGGCGGACACGGGTTGGGTTCCGGGAGGCGGCCCTGCCTCGTGCTCTCTCTGCCGTGCTGCGAGCACATGGTGACCTGCGGGGTAACCCCACGTGGCCCCGCCGGGTCTGGAAGGGGCGGGGTTGTTACCACGGGAAAGAACTTAGTGGGAAGACCAGAGGTGGTAAGATGGTCTTATTTTTTTCTTTTTAAGTTGTTTTAAAGATCCTCCCCCGAATTTGGATTCAGGCGACAGTGTAGCATGTGGTGTCAGAATTTACCAAAGGTTTTTTTCCAGTTGTAGTTCCCCGCCCCCGGTGAAGGGCTATGGATTGTTGGCCGTTAAAATTGGCCAGTTGTAGTCTATTAAATTCATGCGTGAGGTAATGGTTGATTTGCAAGTATAGCTTTAAAAGCGGATGTGCTTAACGAAGGCAAGAGGAGGGAGATAATTTCGTTGTAGCTGCCTTTTCATCCTTGGGTTTCTGTAAAACCTGACAGGAATAATGGGGTGGGGGTTGGCACTTTCTCTTTTAACGTTGACCTCAATAATAGTTTTCATGTTAATTTGTATATCTAGCAGTAGGAAAGGATTTTAAGAAAGGGAGATAACTTTTTCACTCTGAAGAATGATGGCAGAATTGAATGGTCTGAGATGTTGTAGATGTAATGTGCTAAATGTCTGTTTTAGGCTGGTAAAAATCAAAGCGACCCCAAGAAAATGGCTCCTCCCCCAAAGGAGGTAGAAGAAGACAGTGAAGATGAGGAAATGTCAGAAGATGAAGATGATGAGAGCAGTGGAGAAGAGGTAATTATATACGTCTTAATGCAGAGATTTAATGCAGACGTGTATTCAGCTATGAAATGGAGTTAAAACAGGTGGTACTGGATGTTTGAAAGTACTGACAAAAATAAGATTATAATCATTCATCCATGGCCTGCTGAAGTGATTGTTTTCCAAGCTCTTCATTGACATGATGATATAGGTAAGTATTTGAATTTGAGAGAAAAGATTGGGAGTCTCCTTTTCAGGAGCACTGTGTGGGCTTTGTGTTACACGTTGTGTTAAATCATGACATTTTTCTAATTTGAGTATGTTAACATGCTAGATGAATAAACAGTTTGGACTGTTAACTGTTAAGTAAGTGGCATTGCTGCACATTGTATTCAGGTTTGAGGTTAGCTTCACCACAGTAGTAATAATAGTCATTATTGTAATTATTTTCCCAGCCTCCAAGCAGGATTTAGTCTCTATTCCATGGTATACAAGCTTTGTGATACTGGTTACTGTTGGCTCACTGTAAAGACAACTGCTATATTTGTGCTTAGATTTCTTGTGTAGAATTTAATCAGGGTTTTACTGACAATACGTTACCCAATAAAACTAGCAGTGAGCAAAAAGTAACTTAAATGTAGATAAATGATTTTTATCAAGCTTAAGATGCTCACTCTTTGTATTAATTTTGTAAGGGCTAACTGGTGTATTTGATATTCATTTTATTTTCTGGTTTTAAGAATGAGCCTTCGGTGAATTTTACCACCCTCACTGTAGGACCTCCAAATGATTTAGTAGCACTTAACACATCCAGCCTTTTACATGCAAGACTTCTAATTGCATACCTCAACTCATAATCTCTTACAGTATGTGAGGTTGGTGCTATTATCCTTTACAGAGGAGGAAAAAAGTTGAGGCTTAAAATTTTTTAAAGCCTTGAGTAAGGCTGTCACACAGTGGCAGGTGGGGTCCAAACAGTCCGTTATCAGAGTCCATGTTAAGCTGTGTTGCTTTAAAGATGGGGTTATAATGTATGAGGTATTTTAACTGTTAAGAAGGGTCCTTATGCTTGAGTGTTGTACTTGAAGATGAAGGCTGTGATTTCAGGCACATGGAAGGACCCAAGTCATGGCCCTGTAGTTTAACGTGCTAACATACATGCAGTACATGTGGTCTGGAGCCAGAACCAGTTTCCAGAATTTAGTACTCATTCATGAGACCAAGGCTGTCTTTTTGGGTTTGGAAACAGCCTTATGTTTGGTTTTATTTATTCTTCAGGTTATTATTCCTCAGAAAAAAGGCAAGAAGGCTACCACAACTCCAGCAAAGAAGGTGATGGTTTCCCCAACAAAAAAAGTCACAGTTGCCACACCGGCCAAGAAAGCAGTTGTCACCCCTGGCAAAAAGGCAGCGGCTACACCAGCCAAAAAGACCGTTGCAGCAGCCAAAGCAGTAGCAACACCTGGCAAGAAGGGAGCCACACCAGGCAAGGCATTGGTAGCAACACCTGGTAAGAAAGGAGCAGCCACCCCAGCCAAGGGAGCAAAGAACGGTAAGAATGCTAAGAAGGAAGACAGTGACGAGGAAGAAGATGATGACAGTGAAGAGGAGGACGAGGAGGATGAGGATGAAGATGAGGATGAATTCGAACCAGCAGTGATGAAAGCAGCTGCTGCTGCCCCTGCCTCAGATGATGACGATGATGAGGAGGAGGAGGATGATGAAGACGATGACGAGGAGGATGAAGATGAGGATGAAGATGGTAAGGAGTTCTTGCATAGTTCTTGGGCTACTTTGTAAGATACATTAGGGATGAGGTTTTGGCAGTAATGCTACATATTCTGTCTGTGACAACCTGGGAGTTAAATGAAAACCATTCCAGGCATTTTCTGGGGGTGTTTGTGGCACACTAGACTTAAGTTACCCAAAATGATTGCCTTACCCTGATAAAATGCTTACAATGGCACATTTTGTGAGTATTTTTCATAATGGCGGATTTTGCTTCCACCTGATCTGTTTCTCCCTTCCATAATTTGCTATGCATGATGGTATTGATAGGATTATGTTTCCTTTAGATTTTCCTGGAACTAATAATGGTTTTGGTAGAATCCTCTTGAGTTTTTGACTAAGTCGCATCACTTTCAGACTCTGAAGAAGAAGCTATGGAGACTACGCCAGCCAAAGGGAAGAAAGCCCCTGCAAAAGCTGTTGCTGTGAAGCCCAAGAGCACAGCTGAGGACGAAGATGACGAGGATGATGATGAGGATGAGGATGATGAGGAGGACGAGGAGGAAGATGAGGAGGACGAGGAGGATGATGATGAGGAGGAGGAAGAAGAGGAAGGTAATCAAGTTAGATTCTGAAATACACTGCCAGAAATTTTATTTAAAGGAGACACTTCAAGGGGCGTTTGGTGGGCTCATTTCGTAGAGCATGCAACTCTTTTTTTTTTTTTTTAAGGTTTTATTTATTTATTTATTTGACAGAGATAGAGACAGCCAGTGAGAGAGGGAACACAAGCAGGGGGAGTGGGAGAGGAAGAAGCAGGCTCATAGTGGAGGAGCCTGACGTGGGGATCGATCCCATAACGCCGGGATCACGCCCTGAGCCGAAGGCAGACGCTTAACTGCTGCGCCACCCAGGCGCCCCGAGCATGCAACTCTTGATCATGGGATCATGAGTTTAAGCCACACGTTGGGCACAGAGGTTACTTTAAAAAAAAAGGGGGGGGGGAGGCACTTTATTATGTGTGGCTACTCACTGGTAACCAGATTGTTTGACCTCTTGTCCAGAGCCTGTTAAAGAAGCACCTGGAAAACGAAAGAAGGAAATGGCCAAACAGAAGGCAGCGCCTGAAGCCAAGAAACAGAAAGTAGAAGGTGACTTGAGGAATGGGGGATTGGGGAGGGTTAGGAGCCTAATAGCACAAGTGATGAACAACAAAGGGACTTAATACTGAAACCTGATGTGATACTGTGATGTCTGATGTGCTCTGTGTAGAAACGGCATAGGGGAAGTTTAAAGTTCAGGCCATACTTTACAAATAGACTAATTTGCATTTATATTTTGCACAGCTACGGAGCCAACTACATCATTCAATCTTTTTGTTGGAAACCTGAACTTCAGCAAATCTGCTCCTGAATTAAAAACAGGCATCAGTGACCTTTTTGCTAAAAATGATCTCGCTGTTGTGGATGTCAGAATTGGTGTGTCTAGGTGAGTATGAGGAAGTTCTGCACATTCCTTCTGGGTTTGCAAGTCTTCAAATATTAGACATTAATGAATTAAGTTATTAGATTATCAAAATATAAAATCCCAAATTGAGGTTTCCAAAATCTCCTTTAGATTTTGTTAATAGTACTAGATTTTTAATAAGTTATGAGATTTGATGCTTACGATTCTAGAAAGATCTAAAAATACTGGATTTGGCTGAGTGGCTCAGTCGGTTAAGCCTCTGCCTTTGGCTCAGGTCATGATCCCAGGGTCCTGGGATCAAGCCCCACATCAGGCTCCCTCGTCAGTGGGGAGTCTGCTTCTCTCTCTGCCCCTCCCCCCCATGCTTGCTCTCAAATAAATAAAATCTTTTAAAAAATAAAAGTTGGATTTGAGGAGCTGTAATAGTTAATGCATTTAGATAGGATTTTCTTAGTGCCTACCACAGGTTATTTTGTCAGTTAATATTGTCATGAGCAGTGTGGCTAATAAGACCTCAGAGGTAAACTTGCATCATTTCCCTGTGTTTCCACCTTGCTATGTAGCAGCAGTTTACAGAGCCTTGACTTCGGTAAATACTGTAGGTGCTTTTTTACCTAATCCTTGTTCGCATCCTCACATTAGTGTTATTGCTTGCGCAGTATGTGTTCTGTAGCTCATGCTTTTGTGGGATTTCCCCCCGCTCGTTATTTAACCACCTTTTTCATCTTAATCGCCTTAAAGGAAGTTTGGCTATGTGGATTTTGAATCTGCTGAAGACCTGGAAAAAGCTTTGGAACTCACTGGTTTAAAAGTCTTTGGCAATGAAATTAAACTAGAAAAACCAAAGGGAAAAGACAGTAAGAAAGGTATGTAAGCCTTCAGGTAATTGTGATACTACTCCTTAACTTGTTAATGGATATGTATCTAGTTGGGAGCTAAGTGGCCAGACCTAATAGTTTAGCTTTTTTTCCTTTGGTTTCCTTATAATGTGAGGATTAAATGAGTTTAACTGTTAAATCCACTGCTTGCTGGTGTTACAGATTCCCAAGTCAGGTAAGCAAGAATAGATAGACTTTGTTAAAAAAAGAATTGGTTAATATTAGAGGGGTCTTTTCCTCACTGGAACTAGATTAGATCCCACCTACTCTTTTTCTGTCCTTTACCTTCTCTCTATTCACTTGCCGTGTTTCAAAATGTTCGTTCATAATTTTTTAATTCAAAAAATATTGAGCATTTTAATTGCAGTTTGAGCTCTGTTCTAAGTATTCAGCACATAGTTTGATTTCAGTTACGACAGTATCTTGTGTTTTTGCCACTGCTGCCTCTCCATACTAGCAGAGTGCCTTGTATATTGCAGGATCTCAAATTATTTGTTGAACAGAATTTTTCCATTAGTTGATCTTGGTGGGTGAGGGAAGTGTCTTTTAGGCCATACGTTTCCAGTTTTATCTTTTTTATCTAGATCGAGATGCAAGAACACTTTTGGCTAAAAATCTGCCTTACAAAGTTACTCAGGATGAATTAAAAGAAGTATTTGAAGATGCTGTGGAGATCAGATTAGTCAGCAAGGATGGAAAGAGTAAAGGGTATGTTTTGTGTCTGTGGAATGTTGAGTTTTATTAAAATTAATGCATTCCCCTGATTTTGTAAAAGAAATTTTGATCTCACTTTCCAAGGTGTGTGATTTTGGGCAAATTAACCTTTAATCAGTGCCTCTATTTCTTGTTTGTACAGTGGGGATAATATACTTAACCCATAGCATGATTTTAAAAGGCAAGCTAATATGTATAAAGTACTGTGAAATGTGCCTAGCTTTGTAAATAATAGTAGTTATGCAGTGAGGTTGGGGTTACCGTGAGCAAATTTTCTAGGTGTACTTGGCAGTCTTGTGTAGAATGGGAGGAAAGTTTTAATTGAAACGTGGAACATGGCAGAAAACCAGAACATTTCAGCTTGTTTGAAACAGAGAACATTTTTATTGTACTCAGTTTGAAACAAGGTTCTGTTGCTGAGATTAAAACATTTGTGTTAAAAGAATATGATTTTTAAAAACCAGTTTTTCATGTTTTTCCCCCCACTGTTTGTTGCAGGATTGCTTATATTGAATTTAAGACAGAAGCTGATGCAGAAAAAACCTTGGAAGAAAAGCAGGGAACAGAGATAGATGGGCGGTCTATTTCCCTGTACTATACCGGAGAGAAGGGCCAAAGTCAAGACTATAGAGGTGGAAAGAATAGCACTTGGAGTGGTAAGAATTTATAGAATTCCAGGATTGATGGGTTGAAATCTTTGCATCTTTGTACTTTAAGTTAACTAATAAATTACATCACACAAGTTATACTTCTATTTGTAATAACAACTCAGTGTCTTGAGTGAGAGCTATACAAAGTCATTTTGCATTAGAACATAGACAAATTAGCTTCCTTTGTGTGTATGGTTTTTACTTAATTGGTGTGCATTTTTTAATTAGACTGTTTTAGGAAGATGTAGATGGGTAGCTCTTACATCTCTAGGTAACAGGAATGAAACAGTGCATGACAAATAGTGACAGGTAGGAGTCCTCCTGCATCAACGTTGGCATGTTAACTTTTCCTGGGTGTTGAAGTTCTTGAGTAAGGTAGCTGTGACTAAACTTGAGGACCATTGCTTCAGAGTCTTCATTTGGCTTTTTCTTCTTCTTCTTTTTTTTTTTTTGTAGGTGAATCAAAAACACTGGTTTTAAGCAACCTCTCTTACAATGCAACAGAAGAAACCCTTCAGGAAGTATTTGAGAAGGCAACTTTTATTAAAGTGCCCCAGAACCAAAATGGCAAATCGAAAGGGTAAAATAACTAGTATCTTTAGGTTATCAGTTATGGGCTCTAAGAATGTCTTGCATAGATCTAAAAGGGGGGGGTAAAATTATTTTTTCCTGATGTTACAGGACGCTGAATCATTGTAGTTCCACAAATGTGTATAAAGAGCATCATTTAAGTATCTCCTTGAGGTAAAAGGCCTGGTGGCATTAGATAACAGCATAGGAACAATGTGCTTGGTAACTTACTTTAAGTATTGGTTGTTCGTCCTCAGGTATGCATTTATAGAATTTGCTTCATTTGAAGATGCTAAGGAAGCTTTAAATTCCTGTAATAAAAGGGAAATTGAGGGCAGAGCAATCAGACTGGAGTTGCAGGGACCCAGAGGATCACCTAATGCAAGAAGCCGTGAGTTACATTAATAGGGTGTGGTGGTGTGGGTCAGCACTCCTCAGTGCATTGCTGCATCAGGGTTTTTTTAATCTAGTTTGGAGATGAACATTTTTGTTTACCTCTTGTTGCTGAGTGAAGGATACTGGATATGATGACTGATTATCTGAGAAAATAATTGATGAAATCGCAAGAAAATTCCTCTAGATAGTCAAGTTCTGATCCAGTTATGTCTTCTCCGAGCAGCACTTCTGCCCCCGGTTACTGCCTGTGCAGTTTTGTGAAAGCTGTGTGCTTAGGGATTGCTGTCTGTCTTGTTTGCCTTGCTTCTGCTTTCCATAAAGGATCTGAGACAGGATCTCAGCTACTCTGGTACAATCAGTGTAAGCTTAAAATGGTGGTTGATCTAAAATGGTGGTTGATCTATACCTTTTGTTTTAATTCAGCACTAGTTTGCTAAGTTGCTTTTACCTGGTTGTTTTCAAACAGCTTTTATGTGACAGGCTAAGCGTCTGCTAAGATGAGCATTTTTGGCCAGTGGTCTAATACTGGACATTATTGAAAGCCAGCATCTGGTTATTATGAATTGTGGCTTTAGGTAAAATGTACAATTTTTCTTTCGTAGAGCCATCCAAAACTTTGTTCGTCAAAGGTCTGTCTGAGGATACCACAGAAGAGACATTAAAGGAGTCGTTCGACGGCTCCGTTCGGGCAAGGATAGTCACTGACCGGGAGACTGGGTCCTCCAAAGGGTAAGATGATCAGGGAATGTTCAGTTTCTGCTGAGTGGAGACCTCCCATCTAGCAAATCTTCTCATTGAGCTCCTTTCTGTCGATTGGTGGCAGTTTATGGATTCGCACGAGAAGAAGAGACAATTCACAGTTAGCATTATTTTACCTTCTGTCTTCACAGAGGTGTATTTTGCTGTTTTGTGAGACATTTCCTGGGCTCATGCAGTCAATAAAACCAGTTTCAACCTTCTATAGGTAGCTACTCGATTACTTGGGTCTTTCTTAGTTGAGCAAGTCTACTTCCTATGGGATCAGTGTCCAGCATGAGAGGTTAATCTGGGCACCTGTTCAGTATGTGTTCTATAATGGGCAATTTCATTTGGCATTTTAGGTTTGGTTTTGTAGACTTTAACAGTGAGGAAGATGCCAAAGCTGCCAAGGAGGCCATGGAAGATGGTGAAATTGATGGAAACAAAGTTACTTTGGACTGGGCCAAGCCTAAGGGTGAAGGTGGCTTTGGAGGTCGAGGTGGTGGCAGAGGAGGCCGAGGCGGATTTGGTGGCAGAGGCCGGGGAGGCTTTGGAGGTAAGGAAGCTGGGGGGCTTCCTTTTGTATGCACTGGACACTGGCACATGCACTCAGAATGTGCCCAGGGTTCCCTGTATCAATCTCTTAAGTCTCACTGATCACTTTGGGGAGGGGAGGATTCCCGGCAGCTTTGCATTCATTATTTAACTGTGTCTTGACTTCCTGTAGGGCGAGGAGGCTTCCGAGGAGGCAGAGGAGGAGGGGGAGACCACAAGCCACAAGGAAAGAAGACGAAGTTTGAATAGTTTCTTCCATCCCTCTGTCTTTCCCTCTTCTGTTTGAAAGAAAAGGACTCTGAGGTTTTTACTCTGTTACCTGATCAATGACAGAGCCTTCTGAGGACATTCCAAGACAGTAAAGTCCTGTGGTCTACTTGGAAATTCGTATAGATAACATTTCAAGGGCGATACCCTGTTGGTTTTGACTGGATATTCATATAAACTTTTTAAAGAGATGAGTGATAGAGCTAATCCTTATCTGTAAGTTTTGAATTTATATTGTTTCTTCCCATGTACAAAACCATTTTTTTCCTACAAATAGTTTTTGTTTTTGTTTTTTGCGTTGGGGGGTGTAAAGGAAAGCAGAATGTTTTATCATGATTTTTGCTTCAGCAACTTTGGGACAAATTAAAAGTCCTAAACTCTGGTGCCAGACTTGTACTTCCTAGAGTGTTTCTCCTGGACTATCATTGAAGGTGGAGCATGGCAAAGCTGGCTCTGCCACTCCAGATCCACCCCGCCACCCCTCCTGGAAATGCTTGATAAATCGGTTTCAGGTATCCTGGCTCCAAGTTTTGATGAAATGGCGGGTAAGGTGACATGAAAGGCTTGTTGGAAATCTGCTGTGTCTTATCCTGCTTGTAGCAGGCCTGAGGATATCAGGTATCCTGAAGAAGTTCTGGAGAGGGGCCAGAAGCACATTGGTCAGGCCTCTTGAGGCATGCAGCTAAGAGCGTGGACCCTGGAATTGGCAATGACTCAGTAGTATTAATTTTTGCCAGATGACTGGACCGGTGGGGGCTTTGGGACTGTGAGCCTGGGGAGGAAACTACCAGTCCAGTAGGTGGACCTCGTATTTTTTGTAAGTTCTCCAATAACCTTAGGTTAAACCAATGAGAAAGGGCTTTGGTATTAGACTATGTTCAGTGCTCCCTCATTTAAGTATTCCTTGTTCCCTCTGCCTCTAATAAAAGTTAAGGACCATATGGGGGCGCCTGGGTGGCACAGCGGTTAAGCGTCTGCCTTCGGCTCAGGGCGTGATCCCGGCGTTATGGGATGGAGCCCCACATCAGGCTCCTCTGCTCTGAGCCTGCTTCTTCCTCTCCCACTCCCCCTGCTTGTGTTCCCTCTCTCGCTGGCTGTCTCTATCTCTGTCGAATAAATAAATAAAATCTTTAAAAAAAAAAAGTTAAGGACCATATGAAAGGTCTATGCTAAGGGATTAACAAAGATTACCAAACAGTTCACTAGATGATACAGAGTAGTTTTTAAACCTAGCCATCCAAAGCCAAACACCCATGGACTCTAACCACCTGTTTTTTTTTTTTTTTTTTTTTAAGATTTTTATTTATTTGACAGAGACAGCCAGCGAGAGGGAGCACAAGCAGGGGGAGTGGGAGAGGAAGAAGCAGGCTCCTAGCGGAGGAGCCTGATGGGCTCGATCCCAGAACGCCAGGATCACGCCCTGAGCCAAAGGCAGACGCTTAACAACTGCGCCACCCAGGCGCCCTTCTAACCACCTGTTCTAATATGACTAGTCAAAATGTAAAAGGGGCACTTGGCTAGTTAGAGTATGCAACTCTTGGTCTTGGGGTTGTGAGTTTGAGCCCCACATTGGGTGTAGAAATTGCTTAAAAAATCTTAAATACACGTGCGCGCGCACACACACACTGGTAGAATTCATTAGGCTTAGAGGGCAGTATAAAGGAAATGGACAGTTTAGTTTGTCTCTAAACTCCGTGTCTTATCTGTGACTTAAACCAGTCCTGTTGAAAGTACTGTGTGGAGACAGATGGCGTCCTTGGAGGGTGAGCGTGTCAGTGGGAGTTTGGTGCTGCTGTGGAGAGAGCTCAAGCCAGCAGGGGACTGTTCTTTGACCAGTCGAACCTAAAAAACCTTTTCATCCTGTTCTCTAGATTAAAAAGTTTGAATTGGAGCACATCGGGAATACCGTGGGTTAAGTCCGTTAGCTCTTAAATTACAGCAAAGGTGAATGGTGTTCAAAATTTGTATCAGTGGCAGATGAATGCCCCACCACTGAACATGGAAGAAGGCCTGCGAGGTTCGTGTTAGGATCTCTTGAGACCCAGCAAAGGATGAGTAGGGCTTTCGTGACCCTCCAGCCTTTTTCTTATATAGGTACCTGCCCTCGTTGCCTACTCTATCTGGCAAGCTTGCAGGTTTAAGGAAACCTGATAATAAGGTCTTTGGCCATTAGGAACGTGAATTAGGGTTGCTGTTGGCCCAGCACAGCCAGTGCTCAAGTACTCCTCAAATGATGTTCAATAGGATTTGACCACTCCAGATGTGGGGTGTTTGTGGGTTCCTTGCTGGAGGGAAGGGAAACCTACTTCATTAGAATTGCTCTTAAACGTATACTTCTTAATTTGAGAGAATGCAGCAGAGGGAGAGGGGGAAGCTGACTCCCTGCTGAGCAGAGAGCCCATCTGGGGCTTGATCCCAGGACCCCGAGATCACGACCTGAGCCGAAGTCAGACACTTAACCCACTGAGCCACCTATATATACTCGTAATAAAGGCAAATGCTCCTGATACTGTGCCTGGGGTGTGCCAGGCATTTACCTCAGCCCCTCTAAACCTGTGGGCAGAAAATTGAGGTTCTTGCTCACTTTCTGCTATGTGGCACATCACCATTAAGGAAGAGTGACCGTCCAGCCCTGTTTTACTGGTTGTTCCAGAGGTGGTGGTCTGACTTGGGTGGAATGGAGAGGAGGTTGCAGGGTTGTTGGTAGCCCTGGAAGGCCAAAGAGGAGCATTCAGGTTTCTATGTAGGGACTGGACTCCTGCAAATAAATGTCTTAATGCTACGCCTTCCTGAAGGCTGTCTGGTTTTGAATTCGGTGGATTGAGTGAAGATTTTGCAGCCATTTTAGAAAAGTGGTTCCCTTTAGCAAATGGTCGTCGCCCTTTCTGCCATTCTTCCAGCAGGTGGCAGCACATTCACAAGGATGTGGAAACCTGAGGCTTCGTTTCAGGCCAATGTGTTTTTAACTTCAAACTTACCCCCTGGGTTAAGTGCTGGGGCTTGAGAATCTGCAAAAAGTCCACTCAGCACACTTTGAGAAATGCTGCAGAATCCACAGACAACTCCATTTTATTGAATGCTTGTCTTGTGCCCTCTCTGAGTTATCCCATTTTTCTGTGCTTGGTTACTAATGATCTCTTTTGTAGCTGTATCTCTGTCTCCCCTCAGCCTAAAAAAGTGCCAAAACTTCTCATTTAAAAAAAAATTGTCCCCTGGGGCGCCTGGGTAGTTTAGTCCATTAAGTGTCTGCCTTTGGCTCAGGTCATGATCTCAGGGTCCTGGGATTGAGTCCCACATAGGGCTCTCTGCTCGGCAGGGAGCCTGCTTCTCCTCCCTCTGTCTACTGCTCCCCCTGCTTGTGCTCTCTCTGTCAAATAAATTTAAAAAGATTGTCCCTTGACCTGACCTCCCCACCCATTTACTCCCACTTCCCTTCATTGTCAGACTGTGAGAAGGACCACACTCGAGCCTCCTGCTCCTTTTCCCCAGGCATTGTGGCTTCTGTCCACCTGCTTCCCTGCAGCCATCTGATAGATGATCCCTCCTTCCATCCTGAAAGTTCCTTCTCCACCCTTAGAAAATGGGCAGACATAGTAGAGAGGTGGCTTTGTGATACTGGGCTGAGGTGGAGAGGGAAAGAAAAGAACAAACAGCCCTGGGATTAGATCCTTTCAACAGACTCATTCTCTCCAATTAATAGATGTGAGTCAGTGGCTGTCCCCCTCAGGTCAGGTAACCCAGCAACTGAGGGTAAAGGCCTGGAGAGTTCCTCTATTACTGGTCCCTCCACATGGAAATGTGAAAAGAATACATATGTCCCTGCCAACCTCTGAGTAGAGGGGCTTGGTTTTGTTCATTGTTCTGTCTTGTGGGTCTAGGGCAGTGCCTGACATATAGTAGGTACTCAGTAAGTGATGAATGAAGGAACTTTGGAGAAACTCCTTCCCCCAACTGCAGGGAAAGCTGTGATAGGAGAGAATATAGGCCAGGAGTTCTTGATATACATTTTTAAAGTTCTTAACGTTTGTGTATAGTGGATCTGGTAAAGCCTTTGAACCTCTCAGAATAATACTCTCAAGATTATTTAAAAGGTGTACAGGGGCACCAGGCTGGCTCAGTCAGGAGCATGTGACTCAATCTCAGGGTTATGAGTTTGAGCCCCATGTTGGGTGTAGAGATTACTTAATAAAATGTTTTTAAAAATATGGATTACAAGGGAAACCAATTACATTGAGGTAAAATTACTAAAATTTTTAAGCACAACTTTCGTGATAGAATTATATGTGTTCACTAATGCATTAGATAGTATGTATTTGCATTTAAAATTCAGTTAAGTCAGGGAGTTTGGTCCTGGTAATGATGGAGTGGCTTAAAACAGACTAACCCTCCTGTTGATAACAGTTATAAACTGTACAAAATATAAATCAACTTTTAAAGATGTTGGACAAATACCAGATAGAAACTGGAGCAGATGTCTGTCATCCTTGAAAGAAGACAGGAGTACTGATCCATCTTAAATCAGCTTTCTTTTCCCCTTGATGGTATCCCCCAGTTAGGGTCGAATCCTCAGAGTTTAAGCAGAAAGGGGTCTTACTGCCCTGAGGAGCCAGTTTGGAGTTTGAGTCTGGAAATTTTCCTGAAAAATACAGGAGACACAACCACTAAATCTGCACACTTAATAGCCTTCGAAATCTTGGCCAAGTACTTTTTTTTATTTTTTTAAGATTTTATTCATTTATTGGACACAGCCAGCCAGCGAGAGAGGGAACACAAGCAGGGGGAGTAGGAGAGGAAGAAGCAGGCTCCCAGTGGAGCAGGGAGCAGGACTCTGGGATCACACCCTGAGCCGAAGGCAGACGCTTAATGACTGAGCCACTGAGGCGCCCCTGGCCAAGTCCTAAATTGTGTTTGCATGGGGCAAGTATCTCATGAGCCCAGGGGAAAACAACAGTGGAAAGGTGAAAGAGCTGGCTACAGATGCCGGCAGCTGCCTGGTGCTAGGGAGAGAGTTTGGAGTTCAAGTTCTGCCCAGTTAAAGGGTTTTGATAAGCCCTTCAAGCTTTTCTTTGAAACTTGGAAGGGCCATACTGTAGAAGTAACAGCCACGTTCCAGGCATAAGGACCGAGCCTAGGACTAAGGGCAAAATGTAAAACCAAAATAGACCCACCGTAACAAAGCCTAAAGCTTGAAACTAAGCTCCCACATTATCAAGGTGATCTGTTAGGAATTTAGTTGCCTAGAACAAAACAGTGTTCAGAGGAGGATAATAGAATTCAGACTCTACAGGACAACATGCTGTGTCCAGTAAGAAAAAAATTACTAGGGGTGCCTGGCTGGCTCTGTAGAGCACGTGACTTTTCATCTCAGGGTTACGAGTTTGAGTCCCATGTTGGGCAGAGTTTACTTTAAAAAAAAAATTAGGCATGCAATGAAGTATGAAAATGTAGTCCACCATCAAGACAGTCAATAAACACATAACTCGTGTGTTGATATTTATAGGTAAGAACTTTAATCATTACAAATAAATGTTAGATAGGAACACCTGGGTGGCTCAGTCAGTTAAGCATCTGCCTTCGGCTCAGGTCATGATCCCAGGTCCTGGGATTGAGTCCAGCATTGGGACTCCCTGCTCAGCGGGGAGTCTGCTTCTCCCTCTTCCTCTGCCCCTCCCCCCTGCTTGTGTGCACGCTTTCTCTCTCAAATAAATGAATAAAATCTTTTAAAAATATGTTAAATAATTTTCAGGAAAAGATGAATATATTTAATAAAGAAATGGGGAAATTCTGGAGAGAGATGGAAACTCCAAGAACAGAACCAAATGGAAAGCCTAGAACTGAAAAGCAAAATATCTTAAAAAATTCACTAGAAGGGCTTAAGAGCCAAAGAAAGGATCAGTTAACTAGAAGACAGATCAATAGAAAATATTGATAGAGTTCAGGACATGCTATCCAAAACATAGCATTTTGGCATATTGAATATTTCAAGCTGAAGGAATCTGAGAAACAGCAGATATAGGAAGGACTCTCTGACCTTCCCTGAAGCAGGTCATAGACCCCCAAGTGCAACATGCCCTCCCTATACCCAGAGGAAAGGAGAACCCTTATCTCTGAAGACAGGAACACCGAGAGAAATTTGAAGAACAGGCCTCGCTGTCTCCCCCAGTTTAATGAACTTAGCTCATACCTTCTTAGCTCATACATCCTATCACATGTTCCTACAACTCTCCACTCTTCATCAAAGACACTCAGGTGACACTTTTTTCCCCTATGTTATCCAAACTGAAGCTCAAAGAGAAAAAAGATGGAAGAAAAAATGAAGAGAGCCTCAGTGACAATATCAAATTGCCTAACATATATGTAATTGAGTCCATGAAGGAGAGGAGAGAATGGATGGGGCTGAAAAATATCTTTTGGAAAAATAATCCTTGAAAATTTCTAAATTTGATGAGAAACAACCCACAGAGTCAAGAAGGAAGCCACCTCTCTGCCCATCATAACTGAATTGTTGAAAAACAAAGATAAAGGAAAACTTTAATACAGCCAAACAAAAAAGACCTATTACCTGCAAAGGAACATCTGTAAGAATGATGGCTAAGTTTTCATCAGGAAAAATATAAGCCAATGGATGATATCTTTTTTTTTTTTTTTTAAGATTTAGACATTTATTTTAGAAAGTGTGAGTGGGGGGAGGGGCAGAGGGAAAGAATCTTTAGGCAGACTCCCTGCTGAGCATGGAGCCCAGAACCCAACAAGGTCCTTGATCCCTTGACCCATGAGATCATCACCTGAGCCAAAAACAAGCGCTGGAAGCTTAACTGACTGAGCTTCCCAGGCACCCCAACAATGAACAATATCTTTAAAGTGCTAAATGAGATATCAATCTAGAATTCTATATCTACAAAGTATTCTTCAAAAGTGAAGGAGAAATAAGTCACTTTCAAATAAATGGAGGTGAGAGAATTCATTAGCACACTTGCAGTCCAAACCACAGGTGGCTCAGTCAGTTAAGTGTCTACATGATCCCAGGGTCCTGGGATTGAGTCCTGCATTGGGCTCCTTGTTCAGCGGAGAGTCTGCTTCTCCCTCTGCCGGCTGCTCCCCCTGCTTGTGCTCTCTCTCTCTCTGACAAATAAATAAAATCTTAAAAAAAAAAAAAAAAAAGAAACCACAGGTGAAATTAGGTAATATTACAAAATGAATGATAAAACATTTTGGGATGGAATCATCGAGCCTTACATCGGAAACTGGGGATGTACTGTATGGTGACTAACATAATAAAAAATCATTTAAAAAAAAAAAACATTTTGGGATGCAGCTAAAGCAGTGTTTAGATGGAAACTTATAACTTTAAATGCTCTATAAAAGAATGGGAAAAATGTTTAAAATTAATGATCTAAGTTTTTAGCTTAAGGTAAAAAAGGAAGAGAAAATTATGCTCAGGGGCGCCTGGGTGGCACAGCGGTTAAGCGTCTGCCTTCGGCTCAGGGCGTGATCCTGGCGTTGTGGGATCGAGCCCCACATCAGGCTCCTCTGCTATGAGCCTGCTTCTTCCTCTCCCACTCCCCCTGCCTGTGTTCCCTCTCTCGCTGGCTGTCTCTCTGTCAAATAAATAAAATAAAATCTTTAAAAAAAAAAAAAAATTATGCTCAAAATATGCAGAAGAAGGAAATAGTAAAATAATGAAAATTGATAACAGAACAATCAAGGTAAACAGTAATCCGCAGGAAGAATTAAAAGCATTAGTACAATTGATAGCAAAACTGGTAAGAAAAAATAACTGAAAACACAAATAGCCAATATCAGGAATGAAAGAGGACATATCACTACAGATTTTACAAATATTAAATATAATGTGGGAATATTATGGACAGCTGTATTCCAGTAAGTTTAACAATGTAGCCAAAATGAGCAAATTCTTTGAAAACACAACTTTGCAAAACTGACACGAGAAGAAATGGAAAATCTGAACAGCTAGCCCTGTATCTATGAAGACATCGAACTTATCATTTAAAACACTCCCACAAAGAAAACTCTAGGCTCAGACAGCTTTATAGTTCAATTCTATCAAATGTTTAAGGAAGAAATAACACCAATCTTACACAAACTATTTCAGAAAATAGAGGAGGAGGGAACACTTTCCAATCTGTTTCATGAGCACTGATACCAAAATATGACAAGGACATTACAAGAAAAAAAAAGGCTAATATCCCTAACTAACATAAATAAAAATTGTTTAAAAATATTAGCAAACTAAATCTATCAATGTACAAAAATGATAATATATCATGACTAAGTGGGGTATATCCTCAATTCAAATTTGATTAATATTTGAAAATTGGTGTAATTCACATTACACATTCTAGAATAAAGGAGAAAATACAAATGTTCAAATAAAAGTAGAAAAAGCATCTGTCAACATTCAACAATCAATATTAAAAAAAACTCAACAAACTTAAACAAACTGATGAAGAACATCTATGAAAAACCTACAGTTAGCATCATATTTCATAGTGAAATGTTGAACATTTTTCTTCTGAGATAATGAACACAACAAGGATGTCTGCTCTCACTATTTCTACTTAACACTGTATTAAAAGTCCAGTGCAATAAGCCGAGGAAAAGAAATTAAAAAGCATAAAGATGGGGAAGGAAGAGCTAAAACTTTATTCACACATGGTATGATTTGTCTATGTAGCAAAATCCTAAGGAATCTACCAAAATAACTATGATCACTAATAAGCAGAAAGTGGACAGATACATGTTGGTCAATGTCAAGCATCCATATTCACATGGGGACAGTGTAATCTCTCAGCCCATAGACAGAGATGGGAGGGAAAAAGCTAGAATTCTATGCACTACTACATAGAGGCCTAGAACCCTCCAGCTTCCGGCGAGCTAAGGGAGCAGAAGGTGGTTTTCTTTTATTTCTCCTCCTACAGACAACGGTGGTGTTCATTCCATAAAGTTTTTGTTGAGACAGGAAGGGATGAAAATGAATTTGGAACAGAAAGGGTAGAGATTTTTTTCCCAATGTGTTCGGCTCAAGGTTTTTTCCTCCCAAGATAGTTGAGAACCTTTACTGGTGTAAAAGGGTGAAAAGAGACCTCAAAAAACAGGGTGATAGAGCACAAAGGGGGGTGGAGAGAAGGACTGCAACTTGTTCCCAGCAATTAGAGAAAATGTAAAAAGGAAGGCTGGAATCTATGTGTTCCATTACTCAGCTTCTCCTTCAGGCTCCTCTCCTTCCTCCCCCTCCACATCGTCTTCATCTTCTTCACCTTCATCCTCATCCCCTTCTTCATCAGTATCTGCCATTCTTTTTCAACATGGTCACCTTCTCCTCCTTCCTCCTCTTCCTCATCCACGACGGGAGCCATGGAGTGCTGTCATGGATTGGCCAGTTACCATCTCTGCCAGCCTCTCCTCACTCACTTGCGCCTGCCCCTGAGCAGTCCGGAAACCAGGACAAGAAGCTCTCTGGCTCCCCACGCTGTCTCCTCCTGCTGGCTTTATTCTGCTCCTGACTTGAACGTTTTGTCAAATCCTTTCCAGATTTCCACTTGACTTCGGGGGGCTTTGAGGGTGGAGCAACACTCAGATGAAATCCTTTGGAAAGAACTTTGTTTTCAAAGTAAGGGTTTTCACCAAAATAAAAATCTATGCTGTAACCAGATTTAATATCTTCAAATTCTGTCAATTCAGTTCTTGGCAACGCAGCGCCTCATCATCATCCTCCCCAAGCAGTGCAGACACTTGCTGATGGCTGTCAAATGTTGTTACCCCCAAAATGTGGGATCCGGGCCATCATTTCCGACCTCTGTGGAGAAAATGGTTAGGAGAGTTTGTTATGTTTCTGTTCTCCTTTCAAAATCTCCTCACTGGCTTGTGCATTAAGTCTGTCTATTGCATTTTGTGCTTTATTGATATGTTCAATTGCTTCTTGCTGTTCTTTTTCTGAGGGCTCCTGCGCCCCATCGTGATTGGTGTTGGGCAGCCTTTTACTGCTCTGGTTTGGGGCTTGAGGACGGGAAGAGGACAGGCAGAAGGGCACCAACCCAGATCGCTGGCCCATCTCCCGGCCGCCCCACTCTCTGGCGCTGCCCTGGTGGCCACTACTCACTGCTCCCTTTCTGACTGCGCCCGCCAGCTGCTCTCCTCTCCCTCACTGCAAAATAAATTCAGCAAAAATGAGGAAGACATTGTGAGAAGAAATGAAATAACTAAATAACTGGAAAGACACACCAGGTTTGTGGATGAAATGACAAAATATTGTTAAGATGTCATTCTCTTCAAACTTACAGATTCAATTCAATCATCATAATCTCAGCAAACATTTTAGTAGAAATTGACAAGATGGTTTAAAAACTTATACGGAAATGCAAAAGAGTAGAATAGTCAAAACAATCTTGAAAAATAAAAGAAACAAAACCGGAGGACTTACACTAAATGATTTCAAGATTTATCACAACAGTAAGCAAGGCCATGGGCTATTGTTGTAAGGGTAAATACATAGATCAATGAAACAGAAGAGGCATTCCAGAAGTAATTCCTCATATACATAGTTAATTGATTGTCTTATAATGGTACTAAGGCATTTGGTGGGGAAAAGACAGTCTTCTCAAACACAAACAGTGTTTAGAAAACTAGGTATTCATATATTTTTTTAAAGATTTTATTTATTTATTCGACAGAGAGATAGCTAGCGAGAGAGGGAATACAAGCAGGGAAAGTGGGAGAGGAAGAAGCAGGCTCCTAGCGGAGGAGCCTGATGTGGGGCTCGATCCCATAACGCCGGGATCACGCCCTGAGCCGAAGGCAGACGCTTAACCGCTGTGCCACCCAGGCGCCCCTAGGTATTCATATTTTAAAACATGAACCTTAGGGCACCTGGGCAGCTCAGTCGGTGAAGCAAAGTGGTGGACTCTTGGTTTCAGCTCAGGTCATGATCTCAGGGTGATGAGATCCAGCCACTTGGAGGACTCCGTGCTGGGCGTGGAGCCTGCTTAATATTCTCTCTCTCTCCCTCTGCCCCTCCCCTTCCCCTCAAGCATGTTCGCACGCTCTCTCTCTCTCTCAAAAAAATGAACCTCAACTTTTACTTCACACTATATACAAAAATTAATTCAAGATGGATCAGAGACATAAATACAAAATGTAAAACTATAAAGCTTCTAGAAGAAAACAAAGGAGAATGTCTTTATAACTAAAGGGTAGGGAAAGATTTCTTAGGATATAAAAGGCATTAACTATAAATGGGGAAAAAAAAGCTAAATCGGACTTCATCAAAATTAAAATGTCTGGTCATCAGAAGATACTGAAAAGAAAATGAAAAGACAAGCCACAAGTTGGGAGAAAATATTCACAAATGTATTTCTGATAAAGGATTTGCACCCATAAAATATAAAGGATAACAAATTCATAAGAAAAAGACAACCCAATAAAAGGACTAGTCTTAAACAGACACTCTATAAAAGAAGACACCTGGATTCAGAAGAAAAGCACATGAAAAAGTGCTCAACATCATTAGTCATCAGAGAAATACAAATCAAAACCACAAGGAGACACCATTACATACCCACTAGCATGGCTCAAATTAACACGACTGACAGTTGCGAATGTTGTCGAGACTGTAGAGCTAGACCTCTCACTTATTGCTGGTAGAATGTAACATGGTGCAGCCATTTTGGAAAGTGGCTGTTTGTTATAAAGTTCAACATAGAGCTATACCAACTGTTTATAATAGTATATACTCTATCTGTTTATAATAATGTAAAGTCAAACATATACCTACCCTATGACTCCAATTCCACGCCTAAGTATTTACTCAGGAGAAATAATATGAAATAAAACCTAGTATGTCCACACACACACACACAATTGTATGAAAATGTTTGTAGCAGCTTTCTTTTTTCTGGCATAAGTCCTAAAAAGCTTGATTTGCATAGATATTTATCTAAGCATCCAGGGCTTGCTTTACTAAGTGAAGACATGGTTTTCTCAAAGAATACTAGAATTCTTCAAGGCTCCTTTAGTTAAATTCTACTTGCGAAAACTATTTTTGTCCTAAGAACAATAAGTTCATCCTTCGCTGGGTCACAGCTCAGAAACACATTATCTCATAGAGGAAAGAATTGTGAATTTATGGTTCAATTTTGATTGAATACTAAAGATTGAAATAACTTTGGAAAGAGATGAAGTATTTACAGGAGTTGGCAGATGGCTCTCTGCAAGGAAATTGCTAGAGGATCTTGTGTCTGTACTCTGTCCTGGTAAAATTTTTCCCCAGCTTTTGATCATTTGCAAGGAGATTGTTGGCTCCATTTTCTTCTTCTGTCCTGGCAGCTCAACCAAGAAAAGTTCTAAATTTTCTAGGAACATCACAAATAGTCATTTCAGGACCTTGGATAGAAAGACATCTCCTTCATATGGTTAAAAATAGTCGCCAAGTAAGATAACCCAAGGATGACATCTTTTCCTTCAAAGGGTTTCCAGAAGTGGGCTTGCTTTCTCATTCAGAAATAGTTAGACTTCTGCGGTTAGTTTGAACAAATGCTTTAGGACTTGTCCTTTGAAAGCCAATGAGAAGCATTTCATATACTGCTTTCCCATTTCCTGGTAAACTTTTTCAAATGCAGTGATTGAGAGACCTGCTTCTGATAAAGTTGATGACTTTTATGAATGTTGATAAACATCTTGCAGAGATATGGGGAGCGTGTTTATTGTCTGTGCCTGTCTGTATAAAAAGCATTGAATGATGATGACCATGGAGAGCTTTCTTTATCACTTAAGTTTGCAATCAAACAAGAGGTCCATTTGGGCAGAGAATGAAGCGTTTCTTTCCGGGCAAATTTTTTTGTTTTTGTTTTTGTTTTGGCAAAAGCCTTTTTTACCACTTCCAGAATGTGGACAACCTTTGTAGTTTGCACTGGCGACTCACAAAGCGAGAAAGCGTCAGCACGCCCATAGTGACCCCAAGCAACTCCCTGGAGAGGTGTTTTTGGTTTCATCCAGAATGAAAGTCTGCTGTTTCCTCAACGACCTGCTTCCAATGTTAAAAGAAATGTCATCTACTTTAGAATATATCACACCATTTGACAAGGGAACTGCGACCACTGTTTTCCTCTGATCCAATCCAGAAAGTTGCTGGGTAATTTCTGTGATAATTTCTGTACATCTGCCCTTGCCTCCTAAGGGTCTCTCTAACAGTGTGGGAGAGTCTTCTTTGGCTGAGCAATTTCAGAGTGTGCTTCAATAAAAGCTTATTGTGAAATAGCCAATCCGAGTGTTGGGAGAGTTCCAGCTTTTTTGAATTGAGCTTTCCTTAAACAAAACCCCCTGCATCTTCAAATGCATTTGCAGGAGGGACAGGTGTGCCACGCCCTTTCAGTTTTGCTGGTTTCATTGTTCCATTCACTCGCAAGAATTTTCCTGCACAAAAACGCTGGCTCTTGTGTTGTCATGTTCATTATTAAAAGTGAAACTGGATAATACAGGGATCCCTGGGTGGCTCGGTCGGTTGAGCGTCTGCCTTCAGCTCAGGTCATGATTCTGGGGTCCTGGGATCGAGCCCCCTGTCATACTTCTCTGTCTTCAATATTCCATTGGTAGTGTGATTTTGTCCAGTGACTTTTAATGTGTCAACCTGGCTGAGCGACAGCCCCCCGTTCCTCAAACACTAACCTAGATGTTGCTGGGAAGGTGTTTTGTGAGGCGATGCAAACTCATAGACAATTGATTTTAAGTGAAGGGGCTTATCGTAGATAATCTGAGTGGGCCTAATTCAAACAGTTGAAAGACTTTCAAGAGCAGCCTGGAGGATTCCCAAAAGAAGAGATTCTGCCTGTGTACTTCAGCTCCTGTCAGTGGAGAGTTCCAGCTCGCCCTTCCTGACCGTCCGCCCTTGTGGATTCTGGGCTTGTCAGCTCCCCCCCACAATCAAGAAAGTCATTTACAATACATCTCAATATATTATAGCAATACTCATTATTCTTGGATTTTGTATTTGCAAATTCAGCTACTTGCTAAAATTTAGTCTATCTGTACAATGAATAGGAAATGAAAAGGAGCTATTGAGTGCACCTGGCTGGCTGGGTGGATAGAGCGCGTGACTCTTGATATCCAGGTTGTGAGTTCAAGCCCCACGTTCAGTGGAGAGCTTATTTAGGGGAAAAAAAAAAAGGATTGAAAAGGAGCTACCGATGATACGAAGCAGATCAGTGGCTGCCTGAAGAGCAGGGAAGGGGAAGAGGGAGGCAGAGAAAGAAGGAAGGAAGGGAGAGATTGGATGGGGTAGGAATGATGGATAAGTCCACTCTCTTGACTGTGGTCATGGTTTGACAGGAGTGTGCATGTCACAGTTACTACATTATACACTTTCAATATGTGAAATTGATCGTATGCCAATATACTTAAAAAAGACCCCCCGCATCTTGGTCGGAATTGTATCAAGGGGTGCCTGGCTGGCCTAGTCGGGGAAGTGTGTGACTCTTGATCGGGGTAGTGGGTTCGAGCTCCACATTGGGTGTGAAGATTACTTAAAAATAAAATCTTAAAAAAAATAAATTGTATTAAAACCTGAACATTAACTTGGAAAGACAGACATGGTTACAATACAGTGCTCCACCCTGGAACACGTGTTTCACACCACTAAGAAAAACATTCACATTTCTTCACACTTCTCTTGCATTTATTATTAAGGCTACTCCCAATAATTTTTTTGTTTTAGTGTTTTTTTTCCCTCAAATTTTTATTTAAATTCTAGTTAGTTAGGGGCACCTGGGTGGCTCAGATGGTTGAGCATCCGACCCTTGGTTTTGGCACAGGTCATGATCTCAGGGTTGTGGGATCAAGCCCTGCATCAGGCTCCGCGCTCAGCAGGGAGTCTGCTGGAGATCTCTCTCTCCCTACGTCTCTCTCTCTCGCAAATAAATATATAAATCTTAAAAAAAATAAATCCTAGTTAGTTAACATTTTTTTTTACTCGTAATAATTTTTTTCTGGTTATTTTCATAGGGTCCTTCTCACCATTATATAATCTAATCGATTGTTATTAACATATAAGAAAACATGTCTGTTCTTCCTGTGAGTTCTGGTCTTGCATTCAAGCCCCTTTGCTCCACTGTCATGAATCTGAAATATCGCAGTTGGTTTGGGTTTTTTGGAGTAGCCAACTGTACGATCTGCAAATCATATAACCTCCTTTTCACTAGTCATATTTCTCGTGTCTGTTTTACTGTTTCATGTCTTTTTGCATCTGACCTTCTCGCCCTAGCTAGCTCACGATTGTGGGTGTGCATGTATGTTTTGCCCTTGATCACAGTGGGAACCATCCTAGTGTTTTACCATTACACACGATGCCAACTTTTAAGTTGAAATTGATGTTCCAAAAAAAATCTGGTATTAGGGACATTGTCAAGCATATATTAAAGCAGAAAGACCAGAATAATGAACCTTCTAACCCACGTCCCCCAGCTTTGTCCACCTTTGTTCCATTTGTCCCTCCTCCTTCTCCCAACCTGCAGAAAATTTTGAAACATATTCCCAATATTATATTATTTTGCCCATATTCCCAATTTCCCTAATATTTTGTCCATATATTTCCAACATTATGTTAATTTGTCTGAGATATTTCAATATGTATCTCTGAAAGTTAATAGTTCTTCAGAAAGAAAAGGTAATGCTGTTATCACAAATTAAACATGAATCCCTCGATATCATCAAATATTCAGTGTTCAGATTTCCTTGATTATGACATCTTTTTTTTCCACTTGGCTTATCAAATCTGCATTCAAAGGAGCCACACATGGCTCTGGAGTCTCTTTCAATCTGTGAATTTTCCTTCCCTCTTTTCATTTTTCTTGCTCTTTGTTCATTGAAGACCTCAAGTAATTTGCCCTGCAGAACGAACATCTTCCCTGTTTTGCCGATAACAGCCCAGTGGTGGTGTTTACCATGTCCCTCTGCCCTCTCGTATTTCTAGAGAATAGACCAGATTGAAGTTCAGATTTGGGGGCAAGTGTAGGTGGTGTCATAGGGCAGGTTGCAGGGACCCAGACTCTGAGAGGGAGATTTGAGGAAGGAGGTTTACTGGGCAGGGTTCTCAGGCTCAGAGCCTCTACGGGATGGGGGACGGGGGAGGGGACCGAGGAGCAGCTGGGCAGGGATGCAGCTGAGACAGAGTTCTCAGCGCCCATGGGAGCTCTGGAGCTGGGACAACCCCCAGATTGTTCCGGAGGGAGGCGAAAGGGGGGCTTTTGTACCCTCTCATTGTCCTGTCTCTGGGGCGGGAGTACAAACCCGCGGACACCCCCAGGGAGCGACCCAGGTGTCAGCAGCGGGCCGGGCCACACTGAGCCGCGCTTGGATGGATGCTTCCCAGCGCATCACGCGGGAGACACCCTGTCCGGTTGCCTCTCCTACGACGTTAAGATTGTCAGTGGGGTCCGCTGTTGCTAGCCTGCCGGGTCTCGCCATTGTAGGCTGCCCCATCGGCTTTTCCTTCGTAGTTTAGATAGCCTCTGATGATCATATTAGATCCATTTTTTCATGAGTCACAAAATAATGATATTCTAATTCTACTCTTTGTCCCTTATTTATTATATAAATAATAAATTTAGTCTACTAAATTTATGTCCCTTATTTATTAGCTATAGTCTATAAACTCAACTCTGGTTATCCTGAGGTACAGTTCATACAGAAAAGGCAGAATAAAT
The DNA here is from genome assembly GCF_017311325.1 of Ursus maritimus. Taxonomy (NCBI): domain Eukaryota; kingdom Metazoa; phylum Chordata; class Mammalia; order Carnivora; family Ursidae; genus Ursus; species Ursus maritimus. The sequence continues at coordinate 8,443,999 of NW_024423343.1, forward strand.
GCTTGATTCCCTCCCTCGATTTTCCAATTAAACCCTATCTAGCGACTCGGGGGCGCCTGGGTGGCTCAGCCGCCAAAGCGTCTGCCTTCTGCTGAAGTCATGATCCCAGCGTCCTAGGATCGATTCCCGGGGGGCGGGCTCCCTGCTCAGCGGGGAGCCTGCCTCTCCCTCTCCCCTCTGCCCCCCCCCCCACGGCCTCAGTGATGTCCTGCTGAGCTGGCTGCATTCTCCCCTCCATAAACCCTGCTTCTGGCTTAGACCTGTGACACAGACACATGCCAGCCTCGTGAGAATCTCTCCTTGCGTTTTTGCCGGAAATATCAGAAAGACACTCATTCTGTAACTGAACTACTGTGAATTGGCTCCTCGGTGAGTCCAGACGGGCTACACCGGGTGGAGCTGTCACACAGAGAGGAACCTCTATTTGCGGCAAATAGGGAGATGAGGGGGAATACCTTCCCAAGCCAGGACTCCCAGAGCAGGGGTTAGCGCGTTTCTTGTATTTAAGGTTAGGATGTACATCTAGGGGCGCCTGGGTGGCACAGCGGTTGGGCGTCTGCCTTCGGCTCAGGGCGTGATCCCGGCGTTATGGGATCGAGCCCCACATCAGGCTCCTCCGCTATGAGCCTGCTTCTTCCTCTCCCACTCCCCCTGCTTGTGTTACCTCTCTCTGGCTGTCTCTATCTCTGTCGAATAAATAAATAAAATCTTTAAAAAAAAAAAAAAAAAAAAGGATGTACATCTAGAAAGGGGAGCTTTGTCGTGCGTGGAGGCGGGCACCAGGTCGCGCATGCGTCTTCAGGAAACACCCCTTTACGTTGTATGTTATGTGAACGAGGTTTGTGGGCCTTGTTGGGTGGAGATTTTACATTATAAGGAGGCAGAGATAAGAACAGTCGGACAAGGAGAAGGACCTATGGGCATGATCCGAGAGCCTAGAGCTGGAATAAACTGGACAGGGTCTTGGGGTCCTTATCTTGGGTCAGGAATGCAGGGCCTCGCATACCTTTGAAACAGCACTGGGAGTTTTACGGCTGATTTATTGTCTCTGGTATCTTTAGGCTATTTCCAGGCCTGGTAGAGACTGTTAGTTTTGCATTCCTTTTAAATCCTTCTACTGAGGTTTTTGCCACCCCCCCCCCCTTTTTAAAGGTTTTTGCATTTCTTGCAATTCTAACACCACCTAGGAAGTTCTGCGAGCAGCGTGCTTGGGTGAGGAGAGCATAAATGGAGGAAAATAGCTGCGGGTCTAAAATGACTTCTCTTGTGTCAGGAAAGCTATATCTCCTCTTTCTTTTTCTGGGGACCCTAACTCATTCCGCTTACTTTTTTTTTTTTCTCTTTCTTTTGTTAGTGTTATCTGGAGAGACCACCTAAGCCTGAAGCTGCCTGCTAGAGAATCAAATCAACTCAAAGAAAAGAAAAGCTAACAGGTAAAAAAACCCAATCATTTAAGCACGTGGACCCACCCATGCCTGAAGCCCTAGAGATTTGTTACAACCCTGAAAGGTTCTTTTTTTCTTGACCTAGTTTGCAGTTGGGTTTCTATCAGTTACCAGTGACTGCAGGACTAGGGGAAATCTTTGGGGCAAAACTGAAAGAACCATATTCTTCCAGGGACTTGAGCAATCTTACTGTGGGACTCACTCCCCCGGTAAGAGAACAAGATATGTGAAGGGGCAATACAGAGGTGCTGGTGGGACAGCTGCGGGGTGGATAGAGAGGTGGTGGTGGGAGAAGCGACAATCTCCGTGAGGGGAAGGATGGACACGGGCTAGTCCGCTCTCTCTAGCAGAGACCTAACAGAGGCAACCCTAGCTTGCAAAGGGTCCCCATGGGGGCCTTCTGGTGTGCAGCTGGTCAGCAATGCCCATGGCTTGCTAGAGAGTCAGAGGCACTCAGTGGGCAGTGTGGGCACAGGGTGGTGGGTGAATAGGTTAACCGTGTCTAAGTCAATAAGAGTGATGAGGAAGACAGCAAGAAAACCCAGCTTTGGTGAGAATGATCCAGAACACAAGCCCCTTGGTGGTCCCAGAAATAAGGTGAAGGCTGGGTCTGCCCTGGACAAGGGGGACTACTGATGAATCGGATTTAGGGACAAATGGGAAAGCAAGTGCCTGGTTGCCCCCTGGATGGGGGTTCTGACCGTCTGCAGCCTGCAGGAGTCCTGGGCCACGCAGGCGTGCTCTCTCTGCTGGGTATGGCACCCAGCTTATACTAGCCTCATACAAGGGGTTGGAGAGTTTGTCCTTCTTCACATCAGCAATGGCTTACATAGGCTGGAGCGAGTGTTTCCTTTGGAGTCTGAAAGAACTTACTGCCCAAGGGATCTCCAGAGACTCTGGGAAGATGATTCTTTGGTAATGCTTTCAAATTCTTCCTCACTTAGGGGAACATAAGGATTTCCATTTTTTGAATCTGTTTCTTTTATTAATTTGAACCATACTTTTCAATAAGATTTTAACATCTATTCACATATTCATATGGGGATTGTAATTCTTATAATGTTACATTATAATCTGCATTAATTACTTCAACTTGCTAATTATATTGGACTTTTCTCTCCTTTTATTACGTTTGGCATAGATCTCATGCTTTCTTTTTTTGTTTAAGAATCTACTTTTGGGGGTGCCTGGCTGGCTCAGTTGGTGAGCGTGCAACTCTTGATCTCGGGGTTATGAGTTCAAGCCCCATGTTGGGTGTAGAGATTACCTAAAAAAAAATCTTAAATCTACTTTTGGATTTCTTTATGAATTCTACTGCTTTCACACTCACCAAATTTAACTTTCATCTTTATTATGCCTTTATGATTTCTTTCTTCTGGCTTTGCTTTTGTCTGTTTTACAGTTCTCTCCCTGAAATTTTGAGTTGAAATGTTAGATCAGTTTTTATATTATTTTTTTCTTACAAAAATGAATGCATCTAAAGTTGTTAAATTTTAGTGTTCAACAGTCACCTCTTTAGGGCTAAGGCCTGACACTTAACACTTTGAAGTCATAATGACTAAGTTGGCATTATCCCATGATGATATGGTATTCTTAATTCAAAACAATCAGACATTATAGTTTCTGTTTTTTCTTTTTAAAGATTTTATTGATTTATTTGAGAGAGAGCTGAGAGAGAGAGGGAGAGAGAAAGAGAGAGAGAGAGCATGAGCCTGGGGAGGGGTAGAGGGAGAAGCAGACTCCCCACTGAGCAGGGAGCCCGATGCAGGACTCCAGCCCCGCACCCTGGGATCGTGACCAGAGAGGAAGGCAGACGCTTCACCGACTGAGCCACCCAGGCACCGGGCTGGTGATTTCTGTCCACAGGGAGGGGCTGCACTCATCTCCGTGGGTAAAGCAAGAACAAGTCCTCCCTGCCCTGAAAGAGCCTCTGTAAGGTGGCCCAGAAGACTCGAAGCCATCTCGCTCCCTCCGAGGCCACCACGTCCGTCCGGATGTTGGCACACTTCTGCCTCCGAAACTGTGCCTCTCAGCTCCGGGAGTGTGACACGCTCACGGCAGAGAGCCTTACACGGGCGCCCGGGGGCTCGGTGGCTTAAGTCTGATTCTGGATCCCCGCTCGGCGCGGACTCGGCTGGTCTCCCTCCCCCTCCGCCCCTCGCCCGCTCGCCCGCGCCGCGCTTCCTCTCACTAGAATAAATCAATACGTTTAAAAAAGAGAAAAAAGAAAGCCTGATACAGATAAGCCAAAAGGAAAGAATCACACCCGGGGAATCCCACTACCCGGAAACAATTCCTGGTCAGCAGTTTGGTGTGGAGCTTTCCATACCCTGCGGTAGCGCGGGGGGATGCGGGGTCCAAGTACCGCAAGTTACAGATTTCCACCAAACCCGCTCGAATCCTCCCTCCCCTCCCAGTGTCACGCTCTCCCGCGTGGTCAGTAGGGGGCGCTCCCCGCCTTCTCCCGGGATGGCCCGCGAGCGGGGACTCCTCCCGCCCTCCCGCCGCTGCCCAGCCGGCTCCGAGGGGTCCCCCGCGGGGCCCCGCCCCCGGCCCGCCGCTGCCCAGCCGGCTCCGAGGGGTCCGCGCGCCACCCCCCGGGGCCCGCAGGTGCGCCCCGCCAGACCTTCGGGATTCCGCGGATTCCTCCACCACTCACCGCCCCGCCCGACGGCAAATCGCGACTGTCCCCACGAAAGCCCCGGGCGGTTCAGGGATGGCCTCTGGGTCGCAGGGTGGGCCGACCGCCCTCCGACGCCCGCGCCCTCCAGCACCTCCTTTCCGCACCGCGATGACAGCCCCGGGGGGGCAGGTGCCCAGCCTACGGGCGGGGGCAAGAATTCCGGGCATTCCCGTTCGATTGGGCCGCGCCGGATTAAAACAAAGCGCGAGGAGATTCCTAATAGGTCACCTGCTGCACGGCAGGGTCAGTAAGTCCCCGCCCGGGCCGCCGCTTCCCCGCTGGGCGGCTCGTCCGAGTCGCCGGGGGCAGCTGTTGAAAACACCTGGACTCGCGCCCACTCCCCAGGGTCGCAGGTAACCCGCCTGGGCTGGGGCCTGGACGCGAGCATTTTCCGAAGCGCCCTGGGGGGCTTTTCAGACAAGCTGCGGGGCTTCTGGCGTGTCGGAGAGGATTGAGCTCTGTGCCTGGCCTCGCTCGGAAGGTGTAAAATTTGTTCCAAGATGCCAGTTTTGTGTTAGAAATACATGCAAAAATTGCATTCCACTCCATTATATGTCTGTTCGTTTTAATATAAAAACAATTGTTAGAGGAATTTTCAGAAGGATTTAAATTTATAATTCGTACGGATATAAAAATGACGAGGTAAAAATTAAATTTTATTCACCTGAGGGCAAGCAGATGCGACAGCTGGTTCACAGGAGACATTAAAAAGCACAAATTTATATGGAGTGAAGGAATTGAATTCCAAACGGAGGCAAAACTGGTTTTTCCACGGGGAGGGGAAGAGAAGCCAGAGCAGCCCTGGGGACACGTGTTTCCCTAGCCATCGGAACCTACAGTTTAAAAAAAGTGCAAAATAGCTCAAGGACAATGAACTGGGCTGGGAGCGGACAGCTCGGGGTTGTGCTTTAAAGCTTAGTGTATTTTTGAAACAAGTTTTTCTTCACAATATTTTAAGTAACTATCTGGGGAAAATTTTTTTTTCTTACAGTGCTAATACTGCTGGGCTCCCCCGAACACCAAAATATCAGATTTCAAATCACTCATTGGATATAACATTTTTCTACTCTTTGGGCTTTGGGGCAAAATTCACATACGCACCCGGCAGTTACTGAGGGAAAAGGGAGCAGTTGAAGCTCTTGAGAGACAGTAGGTTGAGGGGTTAAGGCGCACAGACGTAAGTTCAAGTCCTGCCCTGTCACACAGTAGCTGTGGGACCCTTCTCCTGGGAGCCTCTGTTTCTTCACTTGACTGTGGTGTATAATGAGGTTCCAGAAGCTTCTGTTCCTGCTCCTTCTCAGCCTGAGTGGACAGAGTAAGTCACCAGGGAACAGGCTTTCTTTGTTCAGGCTAGGTTCTTTGAGTGGTCTCCTATGGTTATGTAAACGTGGCCCAGTGGGCCCCCATGGCTACCCCTTCTCAAGCCCCCTTGGAATGCAGAGCGGGTGGCTGGGTATGAGGGGAAGCATGTAGTATTCAAAGCCCAGGGCCTTTGGGGAGGAAAGGGTTTGAGACTCATCTCCCTGTCAGCCTGCTCCCCAGCATCAGGTTGAGGAGGGACTAACATGGTTAAGAGAAGGATTTCTTTGTGTGAATTGTGGGCCCCCCTACAGCGTGTGCCCGGAACGCAGCATCTGAGAACGCGCCGGACGGTGCAGGCCCACGTTGCACAGCGCCACCGTGTGGAGGAGCAGGCAACCGCTGAAGAGGGCGGCTCAGGCTTTCCAGACAGTCGCTAGACTTGTGGACTTGGGACTGCGGAAGCCCTTGAAGTTCTGTACAAATTTGGGAGTGAGTGGGCTCCAAGAGGGAGGAAAAAAATAATTTTTCTGAGACTTCCCTGGGATAAAAGACAGATAAACAAACAGAAGCTTAGCGACATGCGTACCTCCTGTATGCATGGGAGATACCTAGGAAAACCAAGTCAAACTCTACAAAATGGCCAAAGCCACCACCCTAAATCCCATCTTCAGCTAAAGATTAAAGATGTTGGGGCAGATTGTGTGTGTGTGCGTGTGTGTTGGGTAGGGGTAGTCACTTATGGGAGGTTACCAGGAAAAGGACAGCAAACCCACATAAAGTTGTTAGGCAGATTTCAGACATGATGATTCTGATACAGAGCCGTCCTCCTCTTCCCGGTGTGGAGAGGGAGACCCAAATGGAGATTTCTTTTACAAGTTTAAATGCCCCCTACAAAAGGGTCACATCTAACCCAGTTTTCAAAGCTTCTCCTGTGTCTGCTGTTTCTTAAAAATAACCAGCTCAAGATAATTCTCATGCCAAGAGGCATATTTTGGAATGACATATTCTACTTCAATTTTCTGCCAATAAGCATACAGGAGGGACTCGAACTCCCATCAGTCCACGACAAACATTCAAATGTATCTGTGTTTGTACCCTCAGTGAAGGTCATACCCATTATACATGTGAAATGCCAGGCAAATTGAATAAGCTCCATAAAATGGCCTTTGCCATCATTGTTACTGGGAAGCAAGACTCTAAGACCTGAAAGCCATTGGGTCTGTTTCCCAAAATGATCAGCAACAGACTTGGGAAAGGCCAAGCTCATACTCCTTGGAGGCAGCCAGGTTACACTCCCAGGCAGATGGAGGAAACGAGGGCCAGGTGGGTGGAAGGGCCAGAGCCAGGCCAGGAGCTGGCTGAGGGCTGGTCAGCTGGGGTGCCCTCTGGGCTGGGCCATTCTTCTAGACAGCTGGCTTAGGGTGGGCAGGGTCTCAGCAGTTCCCGGTCACCAGCCTCTTCTTTTGTGAAGCCCTGTTCCTGCTGAGGGGACAGAGGAGCCAGGGACAGTGGTGGGGAGGCCTTGGGGCCATGTTCCATGTTCCCAGACTGATGTTCCTGGGTCCTGGGACTGGCTGCCTCCCCTTGCCAAAGGGACAAGGGGGACTGGGGTCAAGGGCATGTTTCTAGGGTTCCCATCTTAATCTTGTTTGTTCTTGGATCTGGAAGCTGTGATGAGTCCTCAGTGCCAGCAGAAAGCATCCTAACTCTTAGCCAGGCGAGGCTTTTTACCAGGACGCCCCACCCCATCCCTCCCAACTCCACACTGTCCACACCAGGCAGCCGGCTGCTCCTCCGGATGTCCCCCTGTTTTGCACTTCTGGGCTGTTGCACATGTCCCCAGCCTGGGAGCCGTCCTTCCCCTTCTACCACAGGAATGCCACTCCTCCTTCGAGACAAAGGTGCAGTGTCACGCCCAGGGCTGAAGCCTGTTCCCCACCCTGTGCTGGGGTGCCTGTTACACTGGTCCCCTTTGGTGGGCTTCCGACCTTCCTCCCTTCCTTCTGCTGTGCTAATGCCGGCGCCCCACTCGTCTGCCAGCTCTGTCAGCCCAGGCCTGGGCCCCTGAGGTCTGAAATGGGATCAGGAGCAAGGCTGCCCATGGGGCCCACGGCCGAGAAGTTCCCATGCTGGGAATGCACAGTCTCCACTGAGAGCTCCCTTTCCCGGGGCCCAGCTGGAGACACCAGTGAGCCCTGAGGAAGGGGGTGCACACCCAGGGCCCCTGCTCCTTGCCTCTTTGCTCTCTTAGGATTAAGTCTGAACACCTTCTTGAAACCCAGAAGGCCTCACAGGCCCTGCCTCCCTCACGGGCTCCTGACTCTTCTCATACTGGGCCTGACCAGCCCCCACCCCCCTCCGTTAGCTGCCATATTTCTCCCCCACACCGCCTCCTCTAGAGGCCAGCTCTCTAGACTCTGGCCCTTGTGCTCTCTGCTTTAATCCTGGCACGTGCATCCCTCTAAAGCCCTTCAAGGGGTCCTTGTGCATCCAGCAGCCAAGAGCAAGAACAAGCTGTGTCTTCAGAAATTTCTGGCAACCCCAGCCCCAGATCTTTCTGATGGAAATGGTGACGGAAGTCACACACCAGAAAAAACCAGCCCCCTTTTATTGAGAAAACAGAGTTGATCCCTCAATCTTTTCCCAGGTGTCCCCACCCTGTTATGAGGTGGCACCCTTCTGCGCCCATCCCCAAGGACGCCTGAGGGTTCACTCCATCCCTTCACAGGGGCCCATGCTGCTCTGCTCAGGCCCTGAAGAAGTAGGCAGGCAGGGAGGGCAGGGTTCCGGAGGGGGACTGTAACAGGCATGCGGGTGCCCTGGGTGAGTGGCCGAGGGAGGTGGTATCTTGCTGGAATGAGGGAAGGGAAAGGAAGAACACCACATCTCCCGAGGCCTGGCACTCTCTCCCTCCAAATTCTTCATAAATAAAACTTCACAGTAATAGAGGAATGTCCACCTCCAGGGCCAAACCGGCTGGTTTCCGGCTGGGGAGCCAGGCCTCGGTGGGACCGCACGAGGGCCCTCGGGAGGTTGGGCAGCACCGTGACTGCGGGGGCTGGAGCACTGCTCTCTGGCCCTGTGTCGGGGGTGGGGTGGGGCTGCAGCCCATCCGGAGGTTCTGAGCATTGCTGAGGTAGTCAGGGCGGCCAGCCGCACTTCCAGACAGGGGCGGATGGAGTGTCACAGGACACAGCCAGGAGTGAAGCCACCTGCGAGCAGAGACTGAGCAGCGACTCCAGGCAGGTCTGGGGGCGGGGGTGGTGCTGAGGGCCTTCCGAGCTTCCATCTCCTGGAGACCCATGGGCTGCGGGGTCGGAGGGGAGGGCCTGTGAGCCTGCACAGGGCTGAGCTTCTCCTGAAAGGGCAACTTGGGCCCGCGGGGGAGACCGAGGCATTTCATGGGAGAAGGAGAATCTTCTCTGTGAAGACAAGAGGCCGCCACTGACCCATCCAGGGCCAGGCCTAACCCGGGTACCTGAGCACGGGGTTCCTTCAGAGACCACCAGGTCACAGGGAGCCAGGCAGGGAACCCAGGTCAGGAGGGCTACCAGCGGCCCACGGCCTCGCTCCCAAGACGACCTTCCGCTGGCGGGACAGCTGCAAAGGTTCCCGGGCCTCAGCTCCACTTTATGGGTAACATCCAGGCAGGGAGGCCCCCTCTGGCTAACTGCGCCCCATCACACCCAGGGGCACACGAAGCCCCAGCCCCCCCACCTCCCCGCGGGGGGCCCCCCGGTCTCTGTCCCGGCATCGCGGCTCTGGGGCTCGGGAACACGCGGCCCCGCCTGTCCCCGCGGTGCGGCCGGGGTCAGAGCACCTGCAGCCTGCGGGCGCACGTCAGGTTGCCGTGCACCAGCCCCCACATGGCCAGCAGCTCGGCGGGCAGCAGCTTGTGCACCACAAGCATGGAGCGGAAGAAGCAGGGCTCCTTGTTCATGCGGCTGTTGCGGTTCCGGGAGATGCCGAACGTCTTGAAGCCCTCGTGGGCGGTGGGCTGCACGCTCAGCACCTCCAGACACATGCCCAGGAAGACGTCGTCGATGGGGTAGAGCTCCAGGGTGTCGCAGGCGCGGTGCAGGCGCCGGGCCAGGCCGCCGGCCATGAGGAAGCCGCCCCCGCCCGCGTACGGCGGGTAGCTGGCCTTGCTGTACAGGACGCCCGGGATGTAGTACTTGTTGTCCTTCCTGCGGATGGGCCGCGCGTGCTGCAGGACGTCGCCCACGAACAGGTCCTCCTGGGGCTGCCGGTCAGCCAGGAACTCGAGCAGGTTGGTGGGGTTGACGAAGACGTCGTCGTCGCCCTTGAAGATGAACTGGACGCGGGGGCAGTAGATGTCGAACCACTTGAGGAAGTGGATCTCCTTGAGGGTCAGGTTGAAGAAGCTGTCCAGGAAGTCCCACTGCAGGATGTCGCCGTAGAGCCGGTCCTCGTAGGCCAGCAGCTGCTGGTAGTGCGCGCGCTCCTCCTGCTTGGAGGCCGTGCCCAGCAGGAAGAGCGTGCGCACGGCGCCGCGGCCCGACTCCTGCTCCCGGCCCCAGGTCTGGCGGATGGCCTCGCGGCGGTCGTGCTGCGTGATGACCGACTTGACCACCACCAGCAGGTAGACGGCGCCGCCGCACTTCTCCGGGTGGTTCAGCAGCATGGGGAAGTAGCGGCAGTGGCGGTAGGTCAGGAACTGCCGGAAGTGGGGCTCCAGGCCCTGGAACCAGGGCTGGTGGGTCAGGTTGATATTGGCTGAGCAGTTAGTGGTGCTGATGTCCCAAGTCTGGGGCCCTGGCGGGGCCGTGGGCGTGGGGGCAGCCGCATCCTTGCTGTTCTTCCAGAAGCTGTTGGGGTTCACCAGGTGTCCGCTTGGGTTCTGGGCCTTTTGTAGCTCTAGGGTGGGTGGCGGGGGCTCTTGCAGAAACTGGTGGGGGGTCAGACTGCGCTGGAATACCGTGACGGCCACAAGCAGGGCCAGGGACAGGCACACACTCTTGTAGACGGTTTTCTTCCTGGGGGGTGGGGATGGAGGGTGGTACAGAGGAGAGAGAGGAAAGGATGAGTCCTCTGTGACTTGTCTGGAGCTGCAGTGGGCTTGGACTCCAGTCCCGAGGCCCCTGAGTGGTCAGAGGAGGGTCCTGCTTCCTCTCCGGCCCTGCCCTGCCTCTGCCGGGACCAGGGGACCCACGCGAGCCATGCAGAGTTGGTTTGCCTGGGTTTACATTTTGACTCTGTCACGTACAAGCAAAATGACTTTGAGTGGGTCACCCTTAACGTCTCCAAACCGTGATTTCTTTTTCCCTCAATGAGGATAACAAGGAACTGGAGCACCATCTGAGGGGCCAGGCTCGCAGTGGGTATGCAGTCAGGGGATGTGCTGAGTCTATAAGGACGACCTCTGGTGGAGGTTTCTGCCTGTTCCCCAACCCCGGCAAGCGGCCCTGTTGGCTT
>NW_024423343.1:8454874-8458057 GCF_017311325.1 Ursus maritimus
GCGCCCATCCCCAAGGACGCCTGAGGGTTCACTCCATCCCTTCACAGGGGCCCATGCTGCTCTGCTCAGGCCCTGAAGAAGTAGGCAGGCAGGGAGGGCAGGGTTCCGGAGGGGGACTGTAACAGGCATGCGGGTGCCCTGGGTGAGTGGCCGAGGGAGGTGGTATCTTGCTGGAATGAGGGAAGGGAAAGGAAGAACACCACATCTCCCGAGGCCTGGCACTCTCTCCCTCCAAATTCTTCATAAATAAAACTTCACAGTAATAGAGGAATGTCCACCTCCAGGGCCAAACCGGCTGGTTTCCGGCTGGGGAGCCAGGCCTCGGTGGGACCGCACGAGGGCCCTCGGGAGGTTGGGCAGCACCGTGACTGCGGGGGCTGGAGCACTGCTCTCTGGCCCTGTGTCGGGGGTGGGGTGGGGCTGCAGCCCATCCGGAGGTTCTGAGCATTGCTGAGGTAGTCAGGGCGGCCAGCCGCACTTCCAGACAGGGGCGGATGGAGTGTCACAGGACACAGCCAGGAGTGAAGCCACCTGCGAGCAGAGACTGAGCAGCGACTCCAGGCAGGTCTGGGGGCGGGGGTGGTGCTGAGGGCCTTCCGAGCTTCCATCTCCTGGAGACCCATGGGCTGCGGGGTCGGAGGGGAGGGCCTGTGAGCCTGCACAGGGCTGAGCTTCTCCTGAAAGGGCAACTTGGGCCCGCGGGGGAGACCGAGGCATTTCATGGGAGAAGGAGAATCTTCTCTGTGAAGACAAGAGGCCGCCACTGACCCATCCAGGGCCAGGCCTAACCCGGGTACCTGAGCACGGGGTTCCTTCAGAGACCACCAGGTCACAGGGAGCCAGGCAGGGAACCCAGGTCAGGAGGGCTACCAGCGGCCCACGGCCTCGCTCCCAAGACGACCTTCCGCTGGCGGGACAGCTGCAAAGGTTCCCGGGCCTCAGCTCCACTTTATGGGTAACATCCAGGCAGGGAGGCCCCCTCTGGCTAACTGCGCCCCATCACACCCAGGGGCACACGAAGCCCCAGCCCCCCCACCTCCCCGCGGGGGGCCCCCCGGTCTCTGTCCCGGCATCGCGGCTCTGGGGCTCGGGAACACGCGGCCCCGCCTGTCCCCGCGGTGCGGCCGGGGTCAGAGCACCTGCAGCCTGCGGGCGCACGTCAGGTTGCCGTGCACCAGCCCCCACATGGCCAGCAGCTCGGCGGGCAGCAGCTTGTGCACCACAAGCATGGAGCGGAAGAAGCAGGGCTCCTTGTTCATGCGGCTGTTGCGGTTCCGGGAGATGCCGAACGTCTTGAAGCCCTCGTGGGCGGTGGGCTGCACGCTCAGCACCTCCAGACACATGCCCAGGAAGACGTCGTCGATGGGGTAGAGCTCCAGGGTGTCGCAGGCGCGGTGCAGGCGCCGGGCCAGGCCGCCGGCCATGAGGAAGCCGCCCCCGCCCGCGTACGGCGGGTAGCTGGCCTTGCTGTACAGGACGCCCGGGATGTAGTACTTGTTGTCCTTCCTGCGGATGGGCCGCGCGTGCTGCAGGACGTCGCCCACGAACAGGTCCTCCTGGGGCTGCCGGTCAGCCAGGAACTCGAGCAGGTTGGTGGGGTTGACGAAGACGTCGTCGTCGCCCTTGAAGATGAACTGGACGCGGGGGCAGTAGATGTCGAACCACTTGAGGAAGTGGATCTCCTTGAGGGTCAGGTTGAAGAAGCTGTCCAGGAAGTCCCACTGCAGGATGTCGCCGTAGAGCCGGTCCTCGTAGGCCAGCAGCTGCTGGTAGTGCGCGCGCTCCTCCTGCTTGGAGGCCGTGCCCAGCAGGAAGAGCGTGCGCACGGCGCCGCGGCCCGACTCCTGCTCCCGGCCCCAGGTCTGGCGGATGGCCTCGCGGCGGTCGTGCTGCGTGATGACCGACTTGACCACCACCAGCAGGTAGACGGCGCCGCCGCACTTCTCCGGGTGGTTCAGCAGCATGGGGAAGTAGCGGCAGTGGCGGTAGGTCAGGAACTGCCGGAAGTGGGGCTCCAGGCCCTGGAACCAGGGCTGGTGGGTCAGGTTGATATTGGCTGAGCAGTTAGTGGTGCTGATGTCCCAAGTCTGGGGCCCTGGCGGGGCCGTGGGCGTGGGGGCAGCCGCATCCTTGCTGTTCTTCCAGAAGCTGTTGGGGTTCACCAGGTGTCCGCTTGGGTTCTGGGCCTTTTGTAGCTCTAGGGTGGGTGGCGGGGGCTCTTGCAGAAACTGGTGGGGGGTCAGACTGCGCTGGAATACCGTGACGGCCACAAGCAGGGCCAGGGACAGGCACACACTCTTGTAGACGGTTTTCTTCCTGGGGGGTGGGGATGGAGGGTGGTACAGAGGAGAGAGAGGAAAGGATGAGTCCTCTGTGACTTGTCTGGAGCTGCAGTGGGCTTGGACTCCAGTCCCGAGGCCCCTGAGTGGTCAGAGGAGGGTCCTGCTTCCTCTCCGGCCCTGCCCTGCCTCTGCCGGGACCAGGGGACCCACGCGAGCCATGCAGAGTTGGTTTGCCTGGGTTTACATTTTGACTCTGTCACGTACAAGCAAAATGACTTTGAGTGGGTCACCCTTAACGTCTCCAAACCGTGATTTCTTTTTCCCTCAATGAGGATAACAAGGAACTGGAGCACCATCTGAGGGGCCAGGCTCGCAGTGGGTATGCAGTCAGGGGATGTGCTGAGTCTATAAGGACGACCTCTGGTGGAGGTTTCTGCCTGTTCCCCAACCCCGGCAAGCGGCCCTGTTGGCTTTCATTTCCCCGTGCAAACCTGGTGAACCATTGGGGTGAACCAGGGGGAGGGGCAGGCACAGCGCTTGCTCTACAGCCTGGGAGCTCAATAACCTGTGGGGGACTTGGGGGAGAGGCTCTAACGTGGGAGCTGAAGAAGTCTGTCCCTTCCCCTTCCACCCCATCCATCTGACCCGATGCAAAACTGCCCGCATGGCTGATGGAGGCCTGAGAATGGGGCGGCGTCTCCTAGTATGACCGCCGCCCTCTTACCACTGCCCTCAGTCTGGGCCCCAGTCTCTTAACATCCCGTTAGGAGCTCTACCACCCTGGGAAGGGAACACATTTGGACCCCCACTCTCCAGGGACCCTCCTTGCCCAGAGAGCCCCTACCACACCCATTTCAGAAGCAGAAATTAAAGCCTTTTGCAGGAGGTCCTGGCAGACCCA
>NW_024423343.1:8458067-8463189 GCF_017311325.1 Ursus maritimus
GAGCCTGCACAGGGCTGAGCTTCTCCTGAAAGGGCAACTTGGGCCCGCGGGGGAGACCGAGGCATTTCATGGGAGAAGGAGAATCTTCTCTGTGAAGACAAGAGGCCGCCACTGACCCATCCAGGGCCAGGCCTAACCCGGGTACCTGAGCACGGGGTTCCTTCAGAGACCACCAGGTCACAGGGAGCCAGGCAGGGAACCCAGGTCAGGAGGGCTACCAGCGGCCCACGGCCTCGCTCCCAAGACGACCTTCCGCTGGCGGGACAGCTGCAAAGGTTCCCGGGCCTCAGCTCCACTTTATGGGTAACATCCAGGCAGGGAGGCCCCCTCTGGCTAACTGCGCCCCATCACACCCAGGGGCACACGAAGCCCCAGCCCCCCCACCTCCCCGCGGGGGGCCCCCCGGTCTCTGTCCCGGCATCGCGGCTCTGGGGCTCGGGAACACGCGGCCCCGCCTGTCCCCGCGGTGCGGCCGGGGTCAGAGCACCTGCAGCCTGCGGGCGCACGTCAGGTTGCCGTGCACCAGCCCCCACATGGCCAGCAGCTCGGCGGGCAGCAGCTTGTGCACCACAAGCATGGAGCGGAAGAAGCAGGGCTCCTTGTTCATGCGGCTGTTGCGGTTCCGGGAGATGCCGAACGTCTTGAAGCCCTCGTGGGCGGTGGGCTGCACGCTCAGCACCTCCAGACACATGCCCAGGAAGACGTCGTCGATGGGGTAGAGCTCCAGGGTGTCGCAGGCGCGGTGCAGGCGCCGGGCCAGGCCGCCGGCCATGAGGAAGCCGCCCCCGCCCGCGTACGGCGGGTAGCTGGCCTTGCTGTACAGGACGCCCGGGATGTAGTACTTGTTGTCCTTCCTGCGGATGGGCCGCGCGTGCTGCAGGACGTCGCCCACGAACAGGTCCTCCTGGGGCTGCCGGTCAGCCAGGAACTCGAGCAGGTTGGTGGGGTTGACGAAGACGTCGTCGTCGCCCTTGAAGATGAACTGGACGCGGGGGCAGTAGATGTCGAACCACTTGAGGAAGTGGATCTCCTTGAGGGTCAGGTTGAAGAAGCTGTCCAGGAAGTCCCACTGCAGGATGTCGCCGTAGAGCCGGTCCTCGTAGGCCAGCAGCTGCTGGTAGTGCGCGCGCTCCTCCTGCTTGGAGGCCGTGCCCAGCAGGAAGAGCGTGCGCACGGCGCCGCGGCCCGACTCCTGCTCCCGGCCCCAGGTCTGGCGGATGGCCTCGCGGCGGTCGTGCTGCGTGATGACCGACTTGACCACCACCAGCAGGTAGACGGCGCCGCCGCACTTCTCCGGGTGGTTCAGCAGCATGGGGAAGTAGCGGCAGTGGCGGTAGGTCAGGAACTGCCGGAAGTGGGGCTCCAGGCCCTGGAACCAGGGCTGGTGGGTCAGGTTGATATTGGCTGAGCAGTTAGTGGTGCTGATGTCCCAAGTCTGGGGCCCTGGCGGGGCCGTGGGCGTGGGGGCAGCCGCATCCTTGCTGTTCTTCCAGAAGCTGTTGGGGTTCACCAGGTGTCCGCTTGGGTTCTGGGCCTTTTGTAGCTCTAGGGTGGGTGGCGGGGGCTCTTGCAGAAACTGGTGGGGGGTCAGACTGCGCTGGAATACCGTGACGGCCACAAGCAGGGCCAGGGACAGGCACACACTCTTGTAGACGGTTTTCTTCCTGGGGGGTGGGGATGGAGGGTGGTACAGAGGAGAGAGAGGAAAGGATGAGTCCTCTGTGACTTGTCTGGAGCTGCAGTGGGCTTGGACTCCAGTCCCGAGGCCCCTGAGTGGTCAGAGGAGGGTCCTGCTTCCTCTCCGGCCCTGCCCTGCCTCTGCCGGGACCAGGGGACCCACGCGAGCCATGCAGAGTTGGTTTGCCTGGGTTTACATTTTGACTCTGTCACGTACAAGCAAAATGACTTTGAGTGGGTCACCCTTAACGTCTCCAAACCGTGATTTCTTTTTCCCTCAATGAGGATAACAAGGAACTGGAGCACCATCTGAGGGGCCAGGCTCGCAGTGGGTATGCAGTCAGGGGATGTGCTGAGTCTATAAGGACGACCTCTGGTGGAGGTTTCTGCCTGTTCCCCAACCCCGGCAAGCGGCCCTGTTGGCTTTCATTTCCCCGTGCAAACCTGGTGAACCATTGGGGTGAACCAGGGGGAGGGGCAGGCACAGCGCTTGCTCTACAGCCTGGGAGCTCAATAACCTGTGGGGGACTTGGGGGAGAGGCTCTAACGTGGGAGCTGAAGAAGTCTGTCCCTTCCCCTTCCACCCCATCCATCTGACCCGATGCAAAACTGCCCGCATGGCTGATGGAGGCCTGAGAATGGGGCGGCGTCTCCTAGTATGACCGCCGCCCTCTTACCACTGCCCTCAGTCTGGGCCCCAGTCTCTTAACATCCCGTTAGGAGCTCTACCACCCTGGGAAGGGAACACATTTGGACCCCCACTCTCCAGGGACCCTCCTTGCCCAGAGAGCCCCTACCACACCCATTTCAGAAGCAGAAATTAAAGCCTTTTGCAGGAGGTCCTGGCAGACCCAGGGCAGAGGCCGCGGGGATGTCCCCAGGACCCTGTCTCCTCGGCTTACACTCTGGAGGTGGCCAGGCCTCCTGCCCGGGTCTCTCTTGCGGAGACACAGGGGTTGAGGGCTCTTGGGAAACAGGCAGGCTAGAAGTGTGGCCTCACAGGGCCAGGCCAAGAGGAGGCAGCCCTGACCTCCAGGGGGAAGCTGCAGGGCCAGGGCGAATGGAAGAAACAGACTACAGTGTCCGTCACAGGGACTCTGGAGAAGCCTGGGGTGGCCCTCAGGACTGGCCGGTTGAAGATGCAGGCACCCAGGGCAAGTGACTGTTGAGCCCCCTGGAGCCACATTTTCCCATGGGGTCCCAGGGTTTCCTGTGTATGCGGCAGGAGGAAGACTGGGTCACCCCAAGTGCTGGAGTGGGGGGTGTGAACCCAGACTCAACCCTCCCAAAAGGGACAGCAGAATGTTCCAGGTCAGGGTCTCCTGCCCTGGTGGTTTCAGCGAAGCACCCCTTCCCCCCAGTTGGGGAGGTCCCGCGGGGGTCACCCCAGGGGAGGGGGATGCGGCAGGGTTACCCCTCCGCTCCAGGCGGGTCCACCTGCACCGCCCCACTCCATTTGTAGGACAAAAGTCCCGGAGGGGAGGAAGGAGAAGAGGACCGGGGAGAGGTGCGGGACCGGAGGCTCTAGCTCCCCGGAGGAAGGAGAGCCCCTCGGGGGTGGGGGTAGAGGACGCGGGGGCGGGGTTGCCAAGGACGCAGGAGGCCCTAGGAATGGGGGACAACTTCCAGTTGCCCGGAGAGTCCTTGGGTCCCCAAAGCCCGGGGTCCCCGAGGGGGATCAGGGTGCCTCGGGGCCCGGGCCCAGGGAAGCCGAGGGGCCGCCGGCGAGGGCAGCGCGCACGGGCCCGGATGGTCCCGGCCCCGTCCGGTTGGTTCGGGCGCCGCGCACCGCCGGGCATTCCGAGCGCCGCCGCCGAGCCCGTCCGTTCCGGGAAACTGAGGCCAGCCCCAGGGCACCCAGCGCAGCATTATCCTCCCGTCCCCGGGAGCGGCCCGGCGCCCCCCACGCCCGTGCGTCCCCCGACCTCGGGGGAGGGAGCCGGGGGTCCCCGCGCCCCCCGCCCCGGCCCCCCGCCCGACGGCCCTGCCGGGCTCCCACTCACCACAGAGACATGGCGGCCCGGGCCGGGGCGGCGGCGGAGCGGGGCGCGCGGGTCGCAGCTCTGGGCGCCGCGGCTCGGGGACGGCGGGCGGGGACGGGGACGAGGCGGGCGGGAGCAAAGGCCCGGCCGCGCCCCCGCCGCGACTTTCCTCTTCCCCGCGGCCGGAGGAGGGGCCGGGAGGGGCCGCGGCCGCCCAGGTGCATTAACCCCTTCGGCGCCCCTGGCCCTCCCGCCCCTCGGCCGCACCGCCAGCGCTCTGCACCGCGGCCAGCGCCAGTGGCCCATTTCGCGGAGGCGGAACCCGAGGCCCGACCCGGAGTGGCCCAGTCGGGACTTCGGAGCCCACGAGGGTCACTCTCGTCCCCGAGTACTCGATTCCCCCCCGCGGAGCTTCCCTGGGGTCGTCGGTCCCTCTGGACGCGTGTGAACCGGGACACCACCCACCGCCCACCTTCCATGCGCCCTCAGGTTCCCGCCATCTCCCTCTGGCCCCCATTCGGGACTTTTCGGTGGTAGCGGAGGCAGAGGAGGACAGGGATTCCCTTTCCTTCCTCTGCCTTCTTCCCTTTTCCCCTCCCCAGGCAGACCTCCCTGTTGGGGCCCCTGGGCCAGCTGTCTAGGGCTGGTCTGCAGGGAAGAGGGACTTGGGGGAGCAATGTCCCTGGGGAAAGAGGCCCCGAGGAGGCTGGGCTGCCTGTGTCAGGGGCCAGAGCTCTGGAAGCCTTCTCTGTGCCCCCAAGTGGAGGCCCTCCTCACTACCAAGGGAAGGCCTGCTTGCCTGGCCAGGACCTCCTATCTTCATCCATCAACAAGTATTTCACTCAAAACCCTTTTAGTCCCCAGCCTTTATTAACCTGTATGTGTGTGTGCCGGACCCAGCCGTTCCAGGGCAGTGGCCTCAAGCAGACACACCACACAGAGGGCCATTCTTGGCCCAGCAGGCTCTGGGGTGATCCTCTAGCTGGTAAAAACCTCCCCGGGTCTGGCTGTTGTCAGGTCTGGCTGTTGTCACCTATCTGTTGTAGTTTTGTTCCATGTCAAGGTCCCATCGCTGAGCTGACAGTAGGACCTCCAAAATGCCCAGAGAATGGAAGTGGAAGCATTTCACGGTCCAGTAAGTAACAGCTAACATTCATGAAGCAGTTACACTCTGTGAAGCACGATTCTAGGCTCACACATGAATCACTTACTCCTAGGGGCACGTACTATTATTATTTCCACCTTACAGTGGAGGAAATAGAGGTGCCCTGGGGCGGGGGGAAGCCCAGTGGGAGTGGGAGAAGTCTCATAGTAAACAAAGCCGGGAGGCCTGCCTGGCTCCAGAGGCAGGCCCTGAGCCCCTGGAGGACAGCCGTGACAGGGAGGTATTTCCCTGCCAAGGGGTCCCTAGGGAGGTCAGGAGGTCCCTGAGTGCAGAGGCTGGTGGTAGGAAGCCTAACGAG
>NW_024423343.1:8463196-8483572 GCF_017311325.1 Ursus maritimus
TGCTGAGCTGGGCCCCAGGACCCTGAGCCTGGGCTGAGGAGCTTCTTCAACTCTTTCTTTAAAGCTCAGGGGCCCCTTGGAAGGGGAGGAAAAACCCAAGATGGACTAAGCGGAATTTGCAGGGATGTTGTAAGCTCTAATCAGGGAAAGTGAAAGTTCTTCCAGGCAGAATTCCAGAGAAGAACCCTGGGGCCAGTCCCCTTTCTTTCTTTCTTTCTTCTTTCTTTCTTTCTTTCTTTCTTTCTTTCTTTCTTTCTTTCTTTCTTTCTCTCTCTCTCTCTCTCTCTCTCTCTCTCTCTCTCTTTCTTTCTTCTTCTTCTTCTTTCTTTTTTAAGATTTTATTTATTTATTTGACAGAGAGACAGCCAGTGAGAGAGGGAACACAGGCTGGGGGAGTGGGAGAGGAAGAAGCAGGCTCCCAGCGGAGGAGCCTGATGCGGGGCTTGATCCCAGAACACTGGGATCACACCCCGAGCCGAAGGTAGACACCTAACGGCTGAGCCACCCAGGCGCCCCCAGTGCTCTTTCTACTGGCCCTTCCCAAGTACCAGAACTGGAGGAAGGTCTGACCAGCAGACCAAAGTCCCCCTTGGCTTGGCTGCCTGCCCTTGAGGGTCACCCGCAGCCCCACTGGCCACCTGTCCCACAGGGCATCAGCGCTTCACTCCACTGCCCAGGCTTCTGGGTTCTTCCCCTTCACACTGCAAGTGTGGCCTGGAGAGAGGGCCAGGCCCCGCCTGGCTGAGGACATCCCCCTGGGCCTCAGCACTGACTCCTCACCGGGAAGCTGTGGGGTTCCCTCCGGTGCCTGGGAGGGGCAGACACAGCTGCACCCGGGAAAGGGTTGGGAGCCCCGGTTGGAGACTCTAGAGGGCTGGGGGTTGGGTCAGGACTCTGCACTTCCGGGCCGTCAGTAGGGGCGGGTGGCTTATCCCCTTGAGACCTCAATTTCCTGCCAGCACAGGGTGACATGGGATGACGCATGTGAAGCACGTAGTGTCTCCTACGCGGTGGCATTATGACAGGTTGGCTGCTGTTGATATTATGATTGTTAATATTTGACCCAACCCAAAGGTCTCAGAACCCAGCAGGGCTCAAGGAGGGGAAGCTGCTAAAGGTCAACTGAATGTTTGCCAGTGGAAGCGGCTCCATTGAGAGGAACAGTTTGTCATCGTGGATGCATTTGATCCGTGCCTTGGTGGAACTGGGCCTGGGGAAACGGATGAAAATTAAGTACTCAGTCCCTGGCTGTGGCGTGGGGATGGGGGACGTGGGCGCCAGGCCGGACCCCGGTCAGGGTTCACTGTCACTCTGACAGGTTCCCCTGCAGGGTGCTTGGGCCCAGTCCCTATCGGGAGCACTCAGGCTCACCCAGTCTGGCTCACTCCACCTGTCCCAGCGCCTGCGGGCAGAGCCCCAGCGGATTCCTGCTCATTATCGCCACCGCAGCTGGGGTGGCTGAGCAAGGCCCCTGAGGAGGGGGAGGTCAGTCTGCCGATGGCACCCTGTAGCACCTCAGATCCCAGGAAGTGGGGGTTTGGGGTGGGGCTGGCGGTGGGGAGTGGTCTGTCTGGGGCCTGGAGGGAGGGTGGAGGAACGGGAAGAGTAGTCGGGTAGGCAGCGGGAGTCCCAAGCGGTGGTGGCTTAGAGGTCCCAGTCACTGGTTATCCCCTCTTCCTCTCGGGCTGACGTGCTGCCCTGGAAGGGGGAGCTCAGCGAGCCCTGAAGTGGGAGACCCACAGAAGCTCCCCTTCCCTCAGTCTCCCCACCTTCCCCACACCTCCTTTGCACCTTCCCTCCCCTTTCCGCCCCTGCTCCCTTGTTCCTCTGCCATGTCCTTCTCTCCATCCCTATTCCCATTGTTTCTTATAGTTGCCCCACCAACCCTCTAGAGTTGGTTGGAATCCAGATCCTGCTGGTTTGATGTTAGCGCAGTGTGGGCTTTCACGAGGAAGGGGTGGGGTGGGGGTGGCTGTGGGGAGACATCTGGAAGGCCAGAGGTTGCCCTGGGTCACCCTTTGACTGGACAAAACGGGACTGACTTGGGCCGCAGAGCACCTGAATGCCGGGTGTGAGAGGGCCGTGGCCACGGGGTGGAGAGTTGCCCTGGCTATTGTCACCTGGCTATTGTCACATAGCACAGCAGCGCCATGCTGGTGAGTGTAGGATGGAATTCTTTTTAGTGTTTAAAGACCCTGAGGAGACGCCTACACTCCAGGGCTGCTACAACCCCGACCCCCTTCAAGTGTGGCCGTCTACACTCGCAGAGGGCCTGTTCATTGGCAGTGGAGCGTCAGAAGTCCCTCTTTAGTGAAAAGAGTGTCCCTGAAGGCATGTGCTTGGCAAGAAACACTGCACAGTCCCCTCTCCCTGAGCCGGAACAAGTCCAGGAACCCAGGAGAACAGTGCGTTGGGTCCAGAACTTTCTCTAATTGGTCCTGGATGCCCCACGCCATGACGTGCCTGGAGGGTTAGCGAGTCTTTGGCCATCACGTTTCTGAATCCAACCAGAGAGCAGCTTTCCTGCACGGGGTGGAGAGTGGGGCTCCCCAGGCTCCTGGGCAGTGGTGGGGAAGCTGTTTTGTGTTGCTTGGTAGTGGATGCTGTAAGTGGGGTAGCACTGGTCTCATTGTAACAGACCATCTGGTGAGGAGCTGTGGGGGGAGGCCTGCCATCGCCACTTACCTCTGGTCCTTGGTGGCCACCCACATCCCCTGCAGAGAATGACCTACCCTGCAGGGCACGCTGGGAAGAGCTGCTCGGTCAGGAGGCTACAGCACCAAGAAGGAAGGAAAGAGACCAAGAAGACGCTGGCAAGAGGTGGGGAGATGGAGGAAGGGAGAAGGAGTTCGGAGGGCAGGGAGGACAAGGGTTTCAAAGCATGGGTGGTCTGATCTGGAGTCCGGGAAGTCCCCTCACCCAAGGGAAAATTGAGCCAAAGAGAAGCTCAGATCACAAGGGGTTCAGAGAAGATGGTGGGAAGTTAAAAGGGACTTCTTGCAGGGTCTCCACATGAGCAATGCAATGAACCACATCCTGTTGTGGGGAACCCCGAATGTCCTTCTGTGGCCAAATGCTGATCAAGCCAAGACTGACCCAACCAAGGTCACCTTGCCGTAACCTGTGAAGATGTTTTTAAATGATAATTTCAGGGTCTGCCTGTAGAGAATCTGATGGAACCTGGGAAATCGTATGTTTCCAGTTTTCCCGATGATTCTGATGTACAGGCAGGTCTGGGGTCCACTGGCGCTGAGCCCTCCAGTTCCAGCTCTCTTGGTCAGCTGCGGGCAAGGGGCAGAGGAGGGACACGGAGGGAAGAAAGGACGGGGAGGCAGCTGTGGAGGAAAGTGGGGGCAGAGTGCGGGGGAGCTGACGAGTTCACTTCTCCCAGCCAAGCAGGTGGCAGTTGAAGAAGCACAAGTGGGTTTGTGAGCTTGACAAGAGTAGGAAAGGGTGGCGCAGCCTCTGTGTGGGGTCTGACGGAGAGACAGTGAGGAGTGTTTAGCGTCAGGCAAGGGTGTTCCTGTGCACCCAGGATACCCAGGCCCATGGCTGAGGCAAGGATTATCCAGGGCTCTTCTGGGTGTGAGTGACAGAAGCCCAACTCACAGCAGCTCAAGCAAAAGGAATGTATGTGCTCCTATGACAGGAAATCCCTCTCTCTTACTCTCTCTTGTTCTCTCCCCACAACCCATGTCCCTGGATAGTCTCCCTATCTCTTGGCTCTTTTATATCCACAGGGTTCTTCCATAAGAGGGAGGAGAAGAGCAGGCGTGCAGGTGGCCTCGGGCGTTAATCACTCTATCTTGAGGGTCCCAGAGGAAAGTTTTTTCCTCTGAACCTCTCAAATCCCAGAGAAAGGATTCTCAATGGTCTTGCCTCAGTCACATGGCTGAACCTGGGCCGGTGATCGTGTCTGGGGGCCTGGGTACGATGACTGGCTAGGCCCGGGTGTCCCCTGGGATGGTTGGGGCAGGGCCCTGAGGCCAGCAGCCCCAACGAAACACCCTGGAGGGGGCAGATCCCTCAAAGGAAGCTGCTATTATCGAAAGCAGAGAAGGGATGCCGGGCCAGTCCCCCCACTCATGCCAAATCCCCTTGGCCCTTTAAATCACCCTCCAGAACCAACCCCTAAGACTGAGAGCCCCAGAAGGAAGAAGAAAGAGGGGGGTGGCTGTGTGGGAAATGTTCCCACATGTTTTCCTGACACATCCTTCTCTGCTGGATGGGAGGAGGCCCCAGGCTGGCCAGTGGAGGGGGCATGCAGTTCCTCGGAGGGCTGACCACTCTCTGGCCCTTTTCCTTTGCTTGGGCCCCCGCTGGCCAGTCTGGGGGCAGCCAAGGCCACCCACAGCTTCGGGGGTGTGGGAGCCGGTCAGGAGAGGGCAGAGCTGGGCAGTTGGAAAGAGAAGCCAGAGTTCAAAAAGGCCCAGGAACAGGGATCTGGGCGGGCTTGGGAGAAGTGGGGGTGGGGGGAGGCTAGGCAGGACTGGCAGAAGCGCCCCCCAGGGGCTGCCATGGCTCCGGACCAGCTGGGCCGCACCACAGCAGGGCGTGTGGGGCACAGGTGCACAGACACACACTCTCTCTCACAGACACACACAGAGAGAGAGTGCACGCTCACAGGGGAGCAACACGGGCATACAGATGACACAGGCCCAGACACATACACACACACGACACTCACACACACAGGCCAAACATACACACAGAGACATTCCCTCAGAAGCGTGCACATTCAGAGACACGCACACATCACACTCCCGCCCATACACACACGGGATGTATGTACACCCAGAAAGGATAATAGACACCGCCCCCCAGAGACTCACATTTCTAGAGAGATGCACACACACACACACACACACTCCCCTAGACACACACACGGTCACACATACACAGATACTCAGCACACACAGAGACACACCTAGAGAGACACACACCTTCACACACCTTCACACACAGGCCCAAGGTTTTCCCCAGGCAGGGGGGCCTCCCCTGACCCCCTCATGTGCTACCAGAGAAGCCCTGGCTGGCAGGCCCCTGGGAACGGGCTCAGGACCAGGCAGGCCCCTACTGCATCCACGAGTGGCCTCTCTTGATCTGCCCCCAGGTCCTCAAGTCTGCGCCCATCCCTACCTCCGGGAGCCTCTGGGCACTGCCCACAGGCCCTTAATACCACCTGCGACTACCCCCAACCCCTGTTCCAGCCACCCTGGCCTTCTCCTGTTTACCCAGATCCCAGCCCTCTTCTGCTCAAATGCATCCCCCTCTTCTGAATCGAGTGAATTCCTGTTCATCTTTCAAAACCCAGCTCAAATGTCCCCTCCCTTGGCCCCCCCTCCCTCGGCTGGCATCACATCTGTCTGTCCCACCAAACTGGACACAACTAAGAGCAGGGCACAGGCCTGTTTTCCCGGCAGCTCAGGGGAGGGGAGGGGAGGCACTGACGCCTGTCCTGTCGGTTGAATAGTCCGGGGAAAGAATTGCCAGCATTGGCCACCTGGAGGAGAGCCTGGCCGGGACGTGCCTGGGTCATATTCGGAGGGTGACTGGCTGGGTGTGGCTCCCCCAGCGAGGCTCCGGCGTCCAGACCGCCTTGCAAAGCCCCAGCCCCGCCCCCCCCACGTTCAAACTCACACTGACACGCATTCACACGCGGGTGGGCATTGTGCCCCCTTGTCCTGGGCAGCTGGGCTGCCCCTCCCCCCGGCCACCAGTGACTCACATCCCCACCCGCCCGCGGTCCGCTTGGGCACACACAGCCTCCTTTCAGCCCCTGGGCCCCAAACACTAGCTCAGTCTTCCCGCCCCGGCGCCTCCCCTTCCCCAGAGCCGGCCTGCCCTCCCAGCCTGGCAGCTCGGCCCCACGGGGCGGCCACGCAGAGGCCTCCTTCCTCTCCGGAGCACAGGGCTCCCTGTCTCTCGTCACCCGGCTCCTGTCCAAGCCAGCCTTGAATGGCTGCCCTTTCATGGCCCAGAGCCGGGCCAGGTGCGTTCTGGGCGCGCCTGCGGGAAGCTGTAGGGCCCGGCGCCGCTGCCACTGAGGCGCGAGAGCCGGAGGGGCCGCGAGGTGCAGCCTCAGAACTCCCTCCCAGGCTCTGGTCAAAGGCCTCCTCCCAGACGCCTCTTCACCTGCGCTAAATAGCTGGCCGTGTCCAGATTGTTCCATTCCCACTTCACTGAGGGAAGAGCTGAGGCCCAGAGGAAGGGCAGCGTGCTGTGAACGGTGGGGCTGGACCCCAGTCTTGGTGGAAGAGGGGTTAATAACACAATGTACCTGATGGCATGGCACTGGGTGATGGGGTGGCCGAGCCAGGCACCCCGAAGGGTTCCTCAAATCGGCACCACGCCATGCTGGTCGCAAAGCGGCTCTGGGTTTTTATACCCAGCACCCTTCCTTCTTTTGGTAACAGGCGCCCCGCTTAGTTTTGGGGCCGGCTCGCAACCAGGCTGGGCCAGTTACAGTCCCTGATGCCCCCTCCTGCCCCAAGAGTGCGCTCAGTCCCAGGGATGGGCCTGTGACCTGCGCGGGCCAATGAGGGTCCCCCCCACCCCGGGGAGTTTCACAGTGGAACTAGGAGAGGGCCATCTCTCCTCTGACCTTGGGGATTTTGAGAGTGCGACTCAACATATTGGGCAAATGTGTCACATGCGCCCCATGCCCCTTCGCTCTGCAGTGGGAGAGACAAAACAACCCACAGAGCAAAACAGAAACAGAGTCTGAATGGGGCCAGAGTCATGGTTCTAGAGGCCTGGTAGTCAGCAAAATAGAGTCCCTCCCTCAAAGATATCCACACCCTAATCCCTAGAACCCGCGACTCTGGCGGGTTACAGGCAAAAAGGATGCAGATGTAACTAAGGTTACAGACCTTGAAATAGGGTGGCTAGCCTGGATTACCAGGTGGGCCCAATCTAATCACAAGAGCCCATGGAAGTAGAGAACCTTCTCTGGCAGAAAGCAGAAGGGATGCAGCAGAAAGGAAAGTCGGGGAGATTCCAGGCTTGACAGGAATTTGGCATGCCTTCATTGGCTCTGAAATCTAGGGAGAGCCACTTGGAGCCCAGAGACCAGAACGGGGTCTCTCCCGCTATCCCCAGCTGACAGCCAGGAAGGATATGAGGACCTTGGTCCCGCAACCACAAGGAACTGTGTTCTCCCCGGCTGAGTGAGCTTGGAAGCAGATTTTCCCCAGAGCCTCCCTATAAGAGCCCAGCTGGCCCGACACCTTGATTTCGACCTTGTAAGATTCTGAGCAGAGAAACGAGCGGGGCAGACCCAGGCTTCCGAGCTCCAGAGTGTCAGAGAATAAATCTGAGTTGTTTCAGGACATGGAGTTTGTGGTCATTTTGCTACACAAGCGTTCGGAAGAGGATACAGGCCCTAAGAACTAATGCGACACTACCTCCCCTGATGGGTTACAGGTGCCAACAATTTTCTGTTGGTGTTTTTTGTCACCCACAACTAAAGACTCCTGACTAATGCCATTGCTGTCCTCCCATTCCTTCACTGTTTCCCCCAACAGCCTCCTGCCCTCACAGGCAGGTAGGAGACAGGGCCCCGAGAACTTGAGACAGCTACCACAGCTGTCACACCGGATCCCTTCCTTCCCCACAGCAGGGCTGAGGTCAACGGAGAGAAAGCCAGTGCGTAGGAGCCAGGGAGGAGTGACTTGTCTGAAAACTTTCTAGGTGGCTTGGGCAAAGCTTGTAAAGGCTGACAGGGTCAAAAGCCTTGGGGGATGGGGTTCTGGTCCAAGATGGCGACATAGGAGTCCTGAACTCACCTTCTCCCACGGACACACTGACTCTCCAGCTACATGTGAACAGTTCCCAAGTTCAGAAACCAGCTGAGCAGTAACGACACATCAGGGGACCAACAAAATATCTAGAGTGAAAAGATAGGAAGGTCTGAGACACACTCTCATTATATACCTGACTCCTGGCACGGGGACGATTGAGAAGGAACTCACAACTCCAACTTTTCCTTGAGGAGACAAGTGGTTTGACCCAACATCTAGTACCCCAACTGGTAAGACTTGCACCTGAAGGATGGGCCCCCAAAACACCTAGCTCTGAAAGCCTGCAGGGCTTGTGTCCCTGAGACCCACGAGACTATAGCAAACAAAGAAAGAGTTTTTTTTTTTTTAAGATTTTATTTATTTATTTGACAGAGAGAGACAGCCAACGAGAGAGGGAACACAAGCAGGGGGAGTGGGAGAGGAAGAAGCAGGCTCCCAGCGCAGCAGGGAGCCCGATGCAGGGCTCATCCCAGGACTCGAGGATCACGCCCTGAGCTGAAGGCAGACACTTAACGACTGAGCCACCCAGGCACCCCCAAAGAAAGAGTTCTTAACTGGCTTCCCCCCAGGGCTCTACTATCAAAATTCCAATGGCATTTTCCCTAGAAATAGGAAAAACAACACCAAAATTTGTATGGAACTATAAAAGACCCCGAAATGCCAAAACAATCTTGAGAAAGATGAACAAGCTGGAGGCATCACCCTTTCTGATTTCAAACTATACTACAAAGTGATAGGAATCAAAACAGTATGGTTCTGGCATAAAAACAGACACGTAGCTCAATGGAACAGAATAGAGAGCCCAGAAATAAACCCACATACGTATGGTCAATTAATTTACAATAAAAGAACCAAGAATGTACAATGGAGAAAGGATAATCTCTTCAATAAATGGTGTTGGGGAAACTGAATATTCACATGCAAAAGAATAAAACTGGACCCTCATCTTACACTATTACCCAAAGTCAACTCAAAATGGATTAAAGACTTGAATGAATTACAACCTGAAACCACAAAACTTCCAGAAGAAAACATAGGGAGTAAGCTTCTCGACATTAGTCTTGGCAATTTTTTGGATTTTTTTGGATTTAACACCAAAGGAAAGGCAACAAGAGAAAATTAAACAAAGCTGGACTATGTTACCACGAAACGCAACCACACAACAAAGGAAACCATCAAACATTGAAAAGGCAATGTACAGAGTAGGAGAACATATTTGCAAATTATATATCTGATAAGAAGTTAATATCCAAAATATATGAAGAACTCATACAACTCAAAAACAAAAAAATCTGATTAAAAAATGGGCAAAGAAACTGAATAGACATTTCCCCAGTGAAGACATCCAGATGTCCAGCAGGTACATGGAAAGGTGGTCATCATCACTAATCATCAGGGAAGGGAAAATCAAAACCACAATGAGATAGCACCTCATACCTGTTAGCATGGCTCTCATCAAAAGACAAGAGATAACAAGTACTGGTGAGGATTTGGAGAAAAGGGAACCCTGTGCAGTTGGGTGGGAATGTAAATTGGCATAGCTACTATAAAAATAACATGGCGGCACCTGGCTGGCTCAGTAGGTGGAGCTTGCGACTCATGATCTTGGGATCGAGAGTTTGAGCCCCATGTTGGGCACAGAGATTACCTAAAAAAAAGGGGGGGGGCGCCTGGGTGGCTCAGTTGGTTAGGCATCTGCCTTTGACTCTGGTCATGATCCCAGGGTCCTGGGTTCGAGCTCCATGTCAGGCTCTCTGTTCAGTGGGGAGCCTGATTCTCCCTCTCCCTCTGCCCCCTCTCCTACTTGTGCTCACTCTCTCTGTCTCTCTCAAATGGATAAATAAAATCTTTTAAAAAAATTAAAAAAAAGAAAAGAAAGAAGGAAAGAAAGAAAGAAAGAAAAGAAGGAAGGAATTAAGAAAAGGAAAAGGATATGGAGGTTTTAAAAAATAAAACATGGCACTACCATATGGTTCAGCAGTCCCACTTATGGTCATTTATTCAAAGGAAATGAAAACAGGATATCCTAGAGACAGGTGCAGGCCCACGTTCATTACAGCATTTCTCACAATAGCCAAGACATGGAAACAACCTAAGTGTCCATCAACGGATAAGTGGATAAGGAAGAACTTGTATATGTACACAACTGGAATATTATTCAGCCACGAGAAAGAAGGACAGCCTGCCATTTGTGACAACATGGATGGCCCTTGAGGGCATTACTTTAGGTGAAATAAGCCAGGCAGAGAAAGACAAACACTGCATGGTATCACTTCATATGTGAATTCTTAAAAAAAAGGTCAAACTCAGAAACAGATAGAAAAGTGGTTGCCAGGGCCTGGGGAGTGGAGGAAACAGGCCGAGGTTGGTAAAGGGGTATCAACTTCCAGCTGTAAGATGAATAGGGTCTGAGAGTCTGATGTGTAACATGGTGATGATAGTAGATAACACTGTATTGTATAATTAAAATTTGCTGAGACAGTAGAAATTAAACGTTCTCACCAAAAAAAGATAAACATGTGAGCTGATGAATGTGTTAATTCACTAGATGGGGGTAAGCCCTTCACAATGTCTACCTCTATGAAATCACCATGGTGTACGCGTAATTTTATTTATTTATTTATAAATATTTAATTTATTTATTTTGAGAGAGAGGGAGAGCGCACAAGCAGGGAGGAGGGGCAGAGGGAGAAGCAGGCTCCCTGCTGAGCAGAGAGCCCGACGCGGGGCTTGATCCCAGGACCCCGGATCATGACCTGAGCCAACGGCAGCCGCTTAACTGACTGAGCCACCCAGGCGCCCCTATTTTTTATTTGAAGAGTGTGAGCCAGGGTGGGGCCGGAGGGTCATAGGTAGAGACAGAATCTTAAGCAGGCTCTACGCTCCTCGCAGAGCCCAACGTGGGACTCGATCTCAGGGCCCTGAGATCATGACCTGAGCCGGAACCAAGAGTTGGACGCTTAACTGACTGAGCCACCCAGGTGCCCCAATGATGTACGCTTTAAATATCTTGTAATTTCACATAGTCGATTATACCTCAATAAAGCTGGGGAAAAAAAGACATAGGAAATCATGATTCAGAGGAAGATTTGTAGCAACAGGACAGGAAAGGCTGGTGTTTTACTGCATGCAGACGTCACTCAGATAGAAAAACCAGGAAGGCCCAGGGAAAGAAATGAGGCGAAGGCAGTGAGCAAGGAGTTCTGGACAGAGATGTGACGCTAACTCACAGACAAATGCGGAAGACATAAAGAGGGGGTAGAAGGAAAGTAGGAAGGAACGAGGAAAGGGAGGGAGGGAGAGAAGGAAAGGAAGGAGGGAAGGGGGAAATGCCAGCTTTCGCTGAATGGCGGGAGACCGTGGTGTCTGAGCCCGAAGTTGCCCGCTTCCCTGCCCCAGGCTGCCCTCCTGCTGCTGCAACCTGCTCCCCTTCAGTTCCTTCTGGAAAATCTCAAGGCACCATCAGCATTTTTTGTTGTTGTTTCCAGTGGGTCTTTAGCAGCTCTCTGGAGCCATGTTTTCTGGAATCTACTTCTAGGGCCAAAGCTCCTCAGCCTGCTGTCCTCCCCCTCCCCGGCTCTGCTTTTCACAAGCACTGATTGAGCAACGAGGGCATACAGGCTGACTGCCAGGCGCTGGGATGGGAATGAAAGTTTCTTAGCTACGACACCAAAAGCAGGATCCATAAAAGGAAAAATTTGATAAGTTGGACTTCATCAAACGTAACTTCTGCTCTTTGAGAGACATTTGGAGAAGAATGAACAGACCAGCCATAGGCTGGGAGAAACTCTTTGCAAAGCAGCCTTCTGATAAAGACCTTGCATGTCGAGAACAGAAAGAACTCTCAAATGTAATAGAAAACAAAGAACTCAAAATTAAAAAATGAGCAAAAGACTAGAATGGATTTCTCACCAGAGAAGGTCTGCTGATGGCAAGTAATCACATGAAAGGTGTTTAACACCATCAGTCACTGGGAACTGTGAATGGAGACCACGGAGGGACACATCTAACAAAACGTCTGAATCAGCAAGACTCCCCATGTCAGGTGTCGTGGAGGACGGGAGCTCCTGGAACTCTCATACAACGGCGGCGGGAGTGGACATGGGTGCGTCCGCTTTGGACAACAGTTGGACAGTTTCTTTTCTTTTCTTTTCCTTTGTTTTGTTTTGTTTTCTTTTTTTTTTCTTCTTTTTTTAAATAGGCTCTATGCCCAGTGTAGAGCCCAACGTGGAGCACGATCTGATCCCAATGTGGATTATTTTAAAAAATTTTTTTAAAATTATTTTTTTAAAGATTTTATTTATTTATTTGACAGAGATAGAGACAGCCAGCGAGAGAGGGAACACAAGCAGGGGGAGTGGGAGAGGAAGAAGCAGGCTCATAGCAGAGGAGCCTGATATGGGGCTCAATCCCAGAACGCCGGGATCACGCCCTGAGCCGAAGGCAGACGCTTAACGACTGAACCACCCAGGCGCCCCCCAATGTGGATCTTGAACTCACGACCCTGCGATCGAGACTCGAGCTGAGATCAAGAGTTGGATGCTTAACCGACTGAGCCACCCAGGTGCCCCCAGTTGGACGGTTTCTTAATAAGTTAAACGTATACCTACACACGACCCAGCCATTCCACTCCTAAGTATTTCCCAAAGAGATCCGTCCATACGAGGACTTACACGTGAGTGCTCACAGCAACTTTATTTGTAGGAGACAAATACACCAATGGTGGTCTATCTGTACAGTGCAGGCCTCCTCAGGAATGAAAAGGGCTGAGTTACTGATAGATGCCACACAGGGATAATCACACAGTGAAAGAAGTGAAAGAAGTGAAAGAAGCCTGAGAAAAAAGGAACACAAACTGCAGGATTACATTATATATGTAAGATTCTAGAAAATGCAAACACATGTATAATGACAGAAAAGTAAGTTGCCTCACGATGGCGGAGAAGGGGGAGGGGGCGATTACACAAGGGGCCACGGAGGTTATCGGGGGTGATGGGTTGCTCACTCCGTTGCTGGTGGTGATGGTTTCATGGTGCTATCAAAGTTTGTCACGTTGTACCCTTCAGCGGTACCTCAGTCAACAGTGGTACCTCAGGAAAGCTGCTGTTTAGGCTCCGTGCCCAACCTGGGGCTTGAACTCATGACCCTGAGATCCGGAGTCGCATGCTCTACTGGTGAGCCAGCCCGGAGCCCGGAGGGATACCTCAGTAAAGCTGTTAAAGGGAACAAGAAATCAGTTGTGCACAGGCTCCCTGAGGGAATTTGTGGTTTGCGGGGAAGGCCGTGGACGCCCAGCAGCGGCCACAGCCGGGAGTCCGTCCAGAGCGTGGGGCGCTCAGGACGGAGGCCTGAATTGAGACCTAAGGCTCTGGTACCCAGGTGACTCCCACCCCAGGCCCAGACAGGACACTGCCGGGAGCAGCCCTGGCCCCCCTACCCTCTCGGAGCTCACAGGCAAGGACCCCACAGTGTGCCTGCGCTGTGACTGGATGGTGAAGGGTCTTGGGAAGCAGGGACAGAGGGGACAGGAAAATCCTCCGGGGAGTTAATGTTCCAGCAGAGGTCCCAGGAGGAATGGGGATGGGGGTGGGGAAGAGCAGGCAGGGGCCTAGTCAGGGAAGGGCCACTGGGGAGATGGAGGCAGGAGCTGGAGCCAGGAGGAGCCTGACCGTGTGTCTCCCGGGGGCCAACCCCTCCCCAGGGGTCTGCAGTGACACCCAACTTCAAGAGTCATTAGAAAAAAAAGGCAGGGATCTATTGGCCCAGATAAGCGGAAAAGGTCAGGGTGTGGGCTAGGGACAGCTGCCACCAGGGGCCCTGCGCCGCCAGCCAGCGCCCCCTGGGCCTCTTCCTGGGTGGCGCCTCATTCTGTCCCCCGCGGAGGGCATGAAGCCACCAGCACCAACATTTCAGCAACCCCAGCGAGAAGGAAAGGGGCCCCCAGCTCGGACTGGAGGCTCGAGTCCACCCCGTGCCCTACAAGCCCCTGGCAACCCGGCGAGGCAGGCGCAGGGAGAGGACCCGGGTTCCTTTACGCACCACGTGGCCAGAGGCTGACTGCCTCCCGCTTGGAGGGAGGTCAGCTCCGGCCTCCCAGGGCAGCACCCATGTCTGACTGCCGTGGAGTCCCAGGCACAGTCCACACGGTCCCCACGGATGGGCCCGCAGGGTGCCATGGCACCTTCAAGCCATCTCCGGGTGTCCGGGGGGGTGGTGGTGGTCAGGCATCCTAGGATGCAGCCTCTGCAGCCTCAGGGTCTGGGCCTCGGACCTTTCTTAGTGGTAGATTCTCCCTGAAGTCATTGTGTTGAAAGTGCCACTCTGGCCATCCCCCCCTCCCCCCCAGCCACCAGAACAACGGAAAAACATCCACATCCGGTCATCATCCCGGGTGCTGCTCAGAGGAGGGGCTGGTCTAGCCTGGCTCAGCCTCCTTTGCTGTGATGGGGTACTTGGTTTCCTTGGGGTTCTAGGACAGGCCAGTGATAACCGGGTCCCTGCCTCCCTCACTCTTTCCCTGTGTTCCCTTGGGGGTCCCACAAAAGCTCAGAAATCCTCTCCTCTTCGGCCTGGTTTTTGTGTTTTCCCACCTCCTGGCCACTCCATGCCTTCAGCGGAAGGAGGGCTCTGGCCACGGATTCCCTGCCCAGGGTTTGCACCCCACTGTCCCCTGAGCCCGTTGCTAGTACTCCCCCAGCCTCGGGCCCCTCTGCCTTGGGCCACCTGGCATCCTGTCGGTGATGCCCTGGGCACAGAAATTGTCTTCCCCCAAAGTGACCCACCAGGAGACTCCCAGTGCTGGCTCCAGCTGGGACCCCGTGCTGGGCCATTACTGGATCCTCAAGCCTCAGTGCCCCGGAGCTCCCCTGAGGCTCTGTAAGCCCTAAGATCACATCGCTCCCAAGTGGGCCCCTGAAGACTGGTGCTAGTGTCGCTCACCTCACACCCCAGCCACTTCTGCCTTCACTCCTCCTGCCTTTGACTCAGGCATTGGATCCAGGCTCTCTGCCCTGCCTTCTGCCCGCAAGCCCAGTGTCCCCTGCAAACCCAAGGTCTCGCCCTTCTGCACCTATTAAGTCACTGGGGCTGTCCGCCTGGCTTTTCCCGAGAAGATGCTGCTGCCTGAGTTCAAGGCTGACCAAGGGACCCCCTTATCTCTTAGCCCTCTCGGTGCCCCCGCCCTGGGCAGAACACAAAGTCCAGAAGGCTGGCAGGCTACCCGGGGAGCTCTCATTCCCGGGGAGCGGTGACTGCCCCCCATGACTGGCAGGCAGAGCAGCATTGTGTCTTTAAGAAGGTGGGGCCGTTGCATTTCTGGGCAGGATCCCAAGAGGCAAGATCCAAGGCACACTCAGGGTACCCAGATGTCATCCTCACTGATCATCTAATAATCTAGGAGCAAAGGTGCTGGCTGCATCCGGTAGGGCGAGGCCTGCAAGCGAAGTGATGCTGCACTCTGGGCCATGCGAAACAGGTGTGGACCGAGGCTTCTGGAGCGGCTGCCACGGTGGGGGCACACACTACCCCGTTGCTTCTGACCCGCCTGCACAGTCCCAGGTCCACCCAACATTCTGCCTCGGGCCGCACGTGTCTGCACTCTCGGGCCAGTGCTGTGCCGGCAAATGTAACAGCCAGCTCTCGGGGGGGGGGGGCAGCGCTGCGGGGTAGTGTTTCCCAGTTTCTGGGGTGTACGTATGCCCAGCGCGGCCAATTCCAAGCTATCAACATGAGGTCACCGAAGACAGAGTTGGGAAGATACGCCCGTTTCCCCCGCAAAGACACAACAGATGGAAACAACCTGCGGGACACAGATAATAGTTCGGAAGGGAGGAGTTTTCAGTATTTATTACCTTTGTAAAATAGAATTTATTTAATTGTAAGTTTATATAATTTCACTTTTGTGGATGGTTATGTTTAACAGCAGCTCACGGAACTCAGGAAAATTTGGTGATCAGCTTTTACGAGCGGGCACCAGCTGGGAATTCTCCTTAGTAGATGGGTAGCAACCCGGGGTCAGGGGCATCCGTTTGGTGTGGCTAAGCGGCCTGCAGGGGCCTGGAACGGGCACTGGGCCCTCCTCGAGTGCATGCCGAAGATGACAGCCAGCAGAGGCACAAGCTTATAAGATATGACGTCCCCAAGGCCCCCAGTGACGACCTTCGTCTCCTGCCTCTCAGCTCCTCCCCTGGTGTGGCCCTTAGATAAGACCCCGGCAGAGCTTACCGAACCCTCCCCCCTGCCCCCCGCTCTTTTTGGCCTTAACCCAGGAACCCTAGACACACCCCACCCGCCGGCCCAGCAAAGGCAGACGCCCCGGGTGCTGCGGCTCCCACTCCGCCTGCGCACTGCCACGACCCCCTGGGGTGGCCTCTCGAGGTGTGAGGACCTGTGAGAGACAACCTTCCGTACTTCAGCTGCTCCTGCTGTCGGAGGCCCCACTGAGCAAATGCGAATCTAACAAAATGACCACATCCACATCCCAGCACAGAGCAGCCCCCGGATGTTTGCGGAACGGAATCGAAATGTCAGGCCACGGTGGAAAGACCACCTGGAGCTCTGGTTCTGAGGAGCGAGGGAAGTTCTGAATGCCTTCGACGTGGCGCGTTGTTCGGGTCAGGGCCCGGGTTTGTTCACTGTCCCTGTAGCCCCATCTCTTGCACGGACCGTCGGCCTCGGTTGTGTGACCTGCTTTGGCCAACGGGAGAAGAGCAAATACGATGCAGGTAGAAACCCGAGCAGCCCTGGGGCCTCCTCTCTCTCTTGCTGAGTTGGAGCCCTGAGACCACCGGGGAGGGGGCCCAGGCTGCAGGGCGAGAGGCCTCACGGAGGAGGACTCAGACCCGAGCGAGGCCCTTGACGGCCCTCTGACCACAGACACACATCCGGGTCCAGCCAAACCCATCAGAGCTGCCCATCTGAGCCCAGCCCCGTCGCGGAGCCACATAACTGTAAAGCTAGTAAGTTGTTGTTTGAAGCCGAGACGTTTTGGGCGTAGTTTGTTACGTGCGAAGCCGAGCCAACCACTCCTCAGCACGATGCGCCACAAGCGGTTTCTGGAGAGAAGCAGATGGTCAGGCAGGCGGAAAGGCCAGCCACGCAGCTACGGGGCTGGGCTACTGGCACACTGGGGGGGCCCAGGAGGATCCCCTAGATCCTGGGCCATGGGAAGGGTAAGGCGAGTGAGGCATTCACCTTGCACACAAAATGGAAGGCGGTACCCCCAAACTGAGGAATCGAGATCAATAATACTGTAGTGCAATATTAATCAAATCAGCAAACTGTAGCTCATGAGCTGGCTGCCCATTTCTGTAAAATAAGTTTTATTGGAATTGGGGCTGGGATTAGGATTTAGCAAGCAAGGTAAGATCATACACGCACAGGGTCAGCTCTTGTTTTTATTAAAATCTTGATTTTTTGCCGTGGCATTTTTGCAGTAATCTTATTTGTGCCTTTGTTTCTTGTTTATCTCTTTTGATTTGGGCTAAATCCTTCCCAAGTGAGTGACTGACCCCTGGTATCTGATTGGAACTCAAACCTCTACCTATTATATTCCCATAGGAATATGACAAGGGTCATCATTTAAGCTGTTGTCAGGCATTTACACCTTGCTGGGAATGAAGCAAAATGAGATCCAGTTCTACTCAGAAGAAATTAGGGGGCCAGGTAACCAGAGAGCTGGGGTCAGCTTCCAGGGGAAGAAGTCATCTTCCTGAAGGCCCACCATTCTCAAAATTTCCACAGGCTCTCCAGTGCGGCTCCCTGGGTGGGTTTCACGGGCAAGTCCTAGTAGCCAGCTGTATGACCACATGTCACCATCTGGGTTTATGCGTGTGCTTGATTCTTGCCCCCGTAGGTCGTGTTCGTGTCCGACCCCAGCCAGCTCAGAGAGGCCGGCAGACAGCTGGGATATTTATGGAGAAGCTCTTGGTGTTTTACCAAAGGCTCGTGCTGGCCATCGGCCTTGGGATGTGGACGTGTGTGTGGGTGAGGGGAGTCTCCCAGGGTGTGGTGCGGAGGCCGGATGGTGTTTACTTACCCCAGAGAAACACCCGCTGTGCCTGGTGACTTCGGTGTAGTCTGACACAGAGTTGGCTACGTCCCAAATCTCTAAAAGACTTTTTCTTTTCCCGAAGTGGCCAGACGTTTACAAATCAGGCTTTAGCCCATCTGTAGGTCTGAGGGAGAAACAGCAGTTGCCTTTATACCATGGAGAAGAGGGGGGAACCCATGACTCTCGCAGTCCCTCTGGATTTCTGGAGACAGGGCTGCTCCCACACCAAGACGGGGGAAAGGCCGTGCCAGTCAGCGGCATCTGAGGAATCCGAAGGGGAGTGGATTTACTGGGGGGAACAGGAGAGATTTTTCCATGACTTTCCCCTGCTGTTCATCTGCAACCACTTTTCAGAGTTTCACTGCGGAGCGGTCCCGTTTCAGGGACCCAGTCTCTGCTTTTCCTGTCTGTCCGTATCAACAGGTGCTTGTGACAAGCCTTGGTGTTTTCTCTTCATATCTCAAGTCAGGAGGGAGAGAGTGCCTGGAGGTGGGCATTCCCAAGAAGAAGGTAGGGCCTTGCTCTCCACAGCTTTCTTCCCCCGGGACACGGAGGGGCCCACACATTTCCGGAGAATCTGGATGTGGCCTCTCGGCCAGTCACACAACCACAGAGTCCAACGCACCCGGCCTCGTGGCACTGCCGAGATCTCACGAGATTAACCCCGGATCCTAGCTGGTGACGGGTTGACGGACGTCTCGGGGGTAACCTGGCGACTTGCCTGCTCTGATGTTCTTCTGTTTACCTCCTCGGCCGGCTCGCTTGAGGAGCGAGGAGGCCCTTGAAAAATGCAACGCTTATCTGCTAGTTACGTCCAGTTGGACCACGAAGATGTCTTCGCTAAGGGCACAGCCAGGGCAGGCGGAGTGCCTAGGGCATAAGACACGATTTCCTTCCCCCACACACACAGAGCCCATACCACACACTAGTACCATCTAAGTGTTGATTATTTTTATTTCAATACTCCTGTTTTAGGAGAGGGCAGATCCTGCTCCTGGCTTGGGTGACATCGCTGGCTCTGCCAGCAAACGTCTTTGCTTTGTCCTCAGACATGGGCTCCGATGTCACCGTCCGCAAGGGGCCAGCACCGTCCTCCCCAGCGGGGACCAGTCGTTTTGCCATTGGAGCTGTTCGTGTTTGCAGTGTTGAAGGAGGAGGGCGGGGGCACGGGGCTACACTGGTCAGCCCCACGCGGCCTGCAAAACACGCGTGTGGAGGATCGGAGCGGCCGTGTCTTCCAAGCTGTGCGTGGGGCTAGATGACGCTCCTCCCAGGGACAGCAGACCTGCTGCTCAGGAGCGCGGCTCGAGCACGAGTTTCCCTTCTTCTAACTCCCTTCCGTTTTCTCCTAGCTGGCCGGAGAGAGGAGCGCTGGTGTCCACTGAGGCCGAGGCCCCCGTCCCCGGCTGGGTTTTCAGGCCC
This sequence comes from Ursus maritimus, assembly GCF_017311325.1. Lineage (NCBI taxonomy): Eukaryota > Metazoa > Chordata > Mammalia > Carnivora > Ursidae > Ursus > Ursus maritimus. The sequence goes on from NW_024423343.1 coordinate 8,482,472, forward strand.
CGCTCCTCTGCACGGGCTCCCGAGACGAACAGCTCGCTGGCCGGGCTCGCGCTGCCTACCCAGCCACGTTCCCCCGCGTGTGAGGGGACAACCAGAGAAGGGCAGTGACCGGAGCCCGTGTCGTGGGGGCTGCCCGGAGAGCCAGCCTCGCCTCAGCTCCTGAAGCCACCTGGCAGCTCGCAGACAACCGTCTCTCCACATCTGTCACCTGCAGCCGCTGGCTGGCCGAGAAGGGGAAGCTGGCAGGTCCTCGGGCCACGGGCTGGTGACGCCGGGGAAGGAGCCGTCCTCACTTCCTGTAACACTGGCTGCCTGGAGAAGAAAAGCCAGAGCCAGCTGCCAGCATGAGGCAGCATCCTCACAGAGCGCCCTCTGTCCCCTACAAGCCCTTCTTTCAACGGGCTCTGAGCACAGGGAATACAGAGAACCTTCCCTTCCCCCAGGTCACCTGCTCTGTGGCCGGGGCACGACTCACGTGGCCGTGCTCTTTCCTCACAGGAAGCAGGCTGCTTGGTGTGGGGCACTCAGTGAGTTTTGCTGGCAATGGCTGTGCTGTGTGCCGAGGCCACAGGACGTGAATCTGCAGCTAGCGGAGCTATCTAGGCGCAGGCAGGGCCCCGTGGAGCCGGCGGGTGCTGCCTGTTGCTAGTGTGGCTTTTCCTCGCCTGGGCTCTGGCCTGAGGCCAGCAGGGCGAGGGCGGGCCTGCCTACCTCTCTCGGGCCACGCTGTCCCGGCCTCTGCTGGGGCTTCCCTCGGGCCCGTGTGAAGAAGCACCTTGAGCTGCACGGCTGGTGGGGACAGGGACCTGGGGCGTGGCTGTGTTTCCCAGCAGATTCGTGCCGAGAAGAGGGAGGGCCGGGCTGCCTTCCAGCCACGGCCCGTTAACCACACAGCCAGCCCAGCGGGTCTCGGGTTGACCAGAGCGCCCGCGGCTCCGGCAGGAAATGAGTGGGGCAGGGCGGGTGGGGGGCAGCACAGCGGCAGAAATGCATATATCCCGAGTGTGACAGAGTTTCTGTTGCTTGACACCCTTTGGTCCTGTTTCGCTTTTGTTTTCCTTTATTTTGGTTTATTTATTGATTTATGTATTTTTTTTTTTT
>NW_024423343.1:8483582-8608034 GCF_017311325.1 Ursus maritimus
TTTTTTTTTTTTAAGATTTTATTTTTAACTAATCTCTACACCCAGCATGGGCTCTAACCTACAACGCGGAGATCAGGGTCGCGTGCTCCACTGAGCCGGCCAGGTGACCCGCCCTTATTTTTAGTTAAGACTCTTTAGAAAGTGGAGTGGTCAACTGGCCAAGGCTAGGAGGGAATAGAGAGAGAAGTGGTCTCTCCAGTGCCCAAAATGGCAGGAGGCAGGCCCCTTGGGCCCACCCTACCCTCAGTCCCTCCGGTAGCCCCAGCTCCAAGGTGCCTCTTAGTTTGGTTTCCAGGCTGCCTGACTAGCGGCCAGCTGCCTCCCACCAGAAGGCAGGTCCAGGGGCGCCGGGGCAGCTCAGTCGTTAAGCATCTGCCTTTGGCTCAGGTCATGATCCCAGGGGCCGGGGATCGAGCCCCACATCGGGCTCCCTGTTCAGCAGGAAGCCTGCTTTTGCCTCTCCCATGCCCCCTGCTTGTGTTCCCTCTCTTGCTCTGTCTCTCTCTGTCAAATAAATAAAATCTTGAAAAAAGAAAAAAAAAAGAAGGCAGGTCCAGGTCTCAGTGCCGACCACACAAGTCCCACAGAGGTGTGGGGATCTTAACTCTGGGTGGCACTGCCCGGACGGTCTCCGTCTGCCAGCTTACGTGTGAGCCCCCGAGGCCAGTGGCAATTGCATAAATAGAAAGATGAGTGAAGAACTGGTCTCTAGGGCAGAGGAAGACACCAGCTGCGGCCCTGGTCCCACAGGGAGAGGAGGTGGCTTTCCCTGCGGCCTTTGGGGCACAGAGAAGCACAGTGCCCTGCCCTCCCGTCTGACTTACTCTGTGGGCCCCTCGTGGAAGACGACATGGAGCCGGGACGGCTGGCCTGCTGGGGGCCGCATGTAGAGAACTGAGGGGCCAGAGTGGATGCCTTGGCCTTGGGTGGGTTCGGGTCCAGGATCGCCGGGGTGCTGGGGGTCCGGGGCTTGCAGGTGAAGGCTGAGGTAAAGTCCCTGGAACGAAACAGGCAATCTAGAGTCAGGGCTACTGCACACGTAGGAGTCGCAGGCGGAAGGAAGGACTCCCCCTCTGAGCACCAGGATGCCAGGCAGGCACGGTCCTGGGAAAGGGGTAGGGGTGGGGCGGGGCAGGGCAGCCGGCGGCATACATCCCTGCCCCCACGGAACTCACACTCTTGGGGAGGAGGAAGACAATAAAAACGGAATAAATGCTAAGGAGATGAGCTGAGAAGGGGGACAGGGAGCTTGGGGGATTATTGAAGTGTGAGATAGGGCAGCCCGGGGAGGTGTGGCCGGCAGGAAACGGTCCCCCATTCTGTCCCTGTCCTACTGCCTGGAACCTTTTATGACAAAGGAGAATGAGGCTGCAGTGGGATTGAGGGTGGTAACCTGCTGACTTTACGATAGGGAGATTATCCTAGACTAGCAGGGTGAGCCCGAGGAAACCAGGAGGGTCCTTAAATTGGGAGAGGGAGGCAGAAGAAGAGAAAGCAGTAGGTATGAACGTGAAAGAGGCACAGAGACGCGAGCCTGCTGGCTTTGAAGATGGTGGAAGGGGCCGCAGCCAAAGAGGGCAGGCGGCCACCAGAAGCCAGAAAAGGCGGGAAAGAGATTCTCCTGTAGAACTTGGGAAAGTCGTGTGTCCCGGGCACAGGGCGATTCCAGCCCCGGGGAGCTGTGTGGGGCTTCTGACCGACTGAGCTGTAAGGAGATCCATTTGTGGCGTTCAGGTCAGTGCATGTGTGGTAGACTGTGACGGCAGCAATAGGAAACCAATTTTAGATGCAGGAAGGCCTCGCTGAGCGGGTGACATTTAGCCCCCAAACAGTCCCGGGGGGGGCGGCGCAGGCATTACTTCCCTGTTTTTCAGATGTAGAAACTGAGGCCCCGAGTTTGTGAACGTTCCCAAAGTGACACACATAACATGTAGGTTGTGAGGCCAAGATTTGAGCCCAGGGGGATCTTACAGTCAGCCCTTCTCCAGATGCCGCCCCAGGGGGCAGCCTCACAGGGATGCGGGGGGCAAGTCTTGGAGCGGGCACCCTCAGCTCGGCGCCGTTAGATAAGAGGTCCCAGGAGTGGGGAATTTAAGAAAAAAACAGGATCATAGGGGAAGGGAGGGAAAAATAAAATGAGATGAAATCAGAGAGGGAGACAAACCATAAGAGACTCTTAACTACAGGGAACAAACTGAGGGCTGCTGGAGGGGAGGGGGGGTGGGGGGATGGGGTCACTGGGCGATGGGCACTGGTGAGGGCACGTGGTGTAATGGGCACTGGGTGTTATAGGCAACTCATGAATCACTGAACTCTACCTTTGAAACTAATAATACACCATATATTAATTAATTGAATTTAAATAAAAAAATAAAAATAAAATAAAAAAATAAAAGTAATTTATTTCAAGAGAAAAAAAATCACCATCTTGACCATTTTCAAATGTAGCCCTACTGGAGCGTCTGGGAGGCTCAGTCGGTTAAAATGCAGCCCTACTACATTTAACGAAGGAACAACTAAGAGAAACTAGTACAGACGACTCAGTGAGCACTGGCAGCAGCTACTCCTGGCAGAGGGCTAGCCTTGGGTTACCGGACACGTCCGTCACATGGTCATAGGACAGGGAGGCCAGAGTTGAAGGAGCTGGGTAGGCCCAGGATGGCTGGCCAGCTTCCCCGCGTGGGGCCTTATAGCCAATGGGCAGCAAGGTCAGGTTGTGGGGATGGGGATGCTGAGGTGAGCTGGCAAGAAGTGAAGGGAGAAAAGGTCTGGGTCGCAGGGCTAGGAGTCTATAATCTCCTAACCCCAGAGCAAGCAGAAAAGGGCCCTGTCCTTCGGGAGAGCAATTGGGCAATGTGTATGAAAACTCTTATGTGTGTGTTCATTTTCTGTATCAACTTTGCTGGGCCATGGTGCCTAAATATCTGGTCAAACATGATTCTGGATATTTCTGTGCAGGTGTGTTTTGGATGAGATTATCATTTAAATAGATGGATTTTGAGCAAAGTAGATTGCCCTCCACAGTGTGGGTGGGCCTCATCCAATCAGTTGATGGCACGCATAGACAAAGGCTGATCTCCTCTGAGCAGGAAGGAATGGTGCCAGCAGACTGCCTTTGGACTCCAACTGCAACTCCTCCCTGGGTCTCTAGCCTGCTGGCTTACCCTGTGGAGTTTGGACTGGCCAAGCCTCTACAATCACGAGAGCCAAATCCTTAAAACAACCCCCTCCTGCCCATCCTCACCCCCATCCTGTTGGTTCTCTTTCTCTGGAGAACCTTGACTAATACACCTTCAAAGTCAGCCTCCTCTTTGCCCTAGGGCACGACCTTGGTTTGGCCATGGTAGCTTGTTGGGGGCGGATGGAGCACCCGCAGACAGGGGCTCCTTCTGGCTCTTGCCCTGGGACTGGAGGGCACCACAGAGCCACTCCCTGGCTTGGCCGAGCCCAAGCCACACTGGGGGTGGCTGTGGCAGGTGGTACTGTGGACTGAGGATACTGGCCCCTGTCCCTGACTTCCACAGGGGTGATGGCATCACAGCCCCTAGGGAGGACACAGTGGGAGCTGGAGGTGGGGGGTCAGTGTGGCCTCCAGGCCCCCAGGCCCCCTAAATGGTGAGCTCAGCAGTCTGAGCCCCGGGGAGCCAGAGCCAGGACTTGGTGATCGTTTCGGAGATGAGGCCAGGTTAGGGCAGGGCAGGAAAAGCACGGGGACAGGAGATTCGGGATGGCAGTGACCTATGACTTGGGAAGGTAAGTTGCTGTGGGAACCCTGGTGCTGAGTAGCAGGTGAACTTCACGCAGGTAAACTGGGCGTGGCCTGCAAGAGAGACAATTACTCATTAGAGAGGCTGGCCCACTGAGATGAGCTCGGCTCCTCAAAGGCAGTATTGTGTGCAAGCGAGGGGCAATCAAGGGCTTCTGGAGATACTCAATCTTTCCTGGGGTTTGGAATGCTGCTGAGTCATGATCTCCCAGCTGAGCAGTGTCCCCCCCGCCCCCCCCCGGGGCAGATGACCCTGCATCCCTTAGTCCCTTCTGTTCTCCAGAACCACTGTCTGCAGGAAGGTACTAACGACATTTGCCATTTGCTCCGGGGTCCCCTCAGTGGACTCTGCTCCCCAGGGCTCGCCACGGGCTCTCGGTCACTGCCCTGGAGATTTCAGCCACATTAGGCGAGAACCCAGGGAGGGGCGAGGTGTGGGCTGACTCGGAGAGCACACAGCAGATGAAGGTAAATGCACAGACTCGCCAACGGTTTGCACACGCGTGTGTGTGTGTGTGTGTGTGTGCGCACAGGAACACGCAGGGCCCCTGTCCTCATTCCCCTGATTTGCTTGTCCTTAGTTTCTAGTTTCTTTCAGCCGGAGGCACCGTACATGTCCTCACGAGCTGCCACATGCCCTCTGGGGACAAATGCGTGGGGGATAAATCATCTATGTAGACGTATGTGAAACCTCTCTCCTCGTGAAACCTCTCTCCTCTTCCCGTTCTAGAAGCCATAGTACTTGCTCAAGAGCCATTTCCTGTCTGTGGCAGGACGGGAACTCTGACCCTGTTTGCTTCTGAGCCGGGCCGGGGCCTGGGTCCGCATCTGAGCAGGAACGAGTGCTCTGACCTGAGGCGCCCGCTCCCCTGCGGCTCCTTGGGCCACAGGGAGGCAGCGTCCACGCCAATGCCTCCCAGTCGGTCCAGCTGGGCTCCTCTCTGCAGGGCCCGTGTGCCAGCCTGGACAGCACCATGGTTCCCCAGCTACTCGATGCTAAGGACTCTAAGAAGCAGACAGAAAACTCGGGAACAGGAACACTTGGGTGTATGGAGGGGGAGGGAGGCAGTGGGCTCCCGGGGTCTGAGGCTTTTACTGCCTGCTTTCCAGGAAGGCAATTTCCCAGCAAGACCAGTGGCTGGAAGCCGGTGGAGTGTTGCTGGAGCCTCAGTTATCTTTAAACCACCTCCTCTCTGGGGTTAAGCAGTGAGAGTATCGTTCAATCTACCATTTCCCCAACCAGCAGCCTCAGGGCCTTCCATGGGGAACGGCAGTCCGGCAGTCAAGCGGCGCCTACCCAGCGGCAAAGGGGCTGTCCTCACTCTAAGGACAGAGAGACAGGAGCTGGGGAAAGCAGCGGGACAAACATCCCCCACTCAAGCCAGACAGAGGGTCATTCTCTCTCCCTTCCTCCTGATTCATCCACCAGAGATTTTGAGAGCCTGCTCTGGGCCAGGTGGGGACACGGGGACAGACACCCTCACCGTGGCCCCTGTCTTTCAGGACAGTGGGAGACAGGCATGGCCGGGGGGGGGGGGGGCGGTGGTGTGGTGGTGGGTGGGTGGGGCAGAACGCAGCTGTGTGACCGGACTTTGGGGTCAGGGAGGAGGAAGGGGTGCTTAGCCGAGACCTGGGGCAGCCGGTGAAGAGGGGGCTGGGGGTGGGGACAAAGTGTGGCAGGCGGCAGTCACATAGCCAGAGGGGAAGCGAGGCGGGTGGACCAACTGTCTACTTCTCTCTCTTTCCATCCTCCTCTTCCTCAAACAGAACCCACCCCCACTCCTCCCAGACTTAAAATAAGAGTTGAATTCACATGACAGACATTAGGGCAAGAGCACCCATGGGACTGAACCCCATGGGGGCATTTGTGCCCAACAGGACCTTGGAGGGCCAACTAGGTCACTGTACTCAGTGTCACCAGGGGGAATGTTTCTCAGGAGGGTCTTTGGGGGGGGGCCCTGCTATGAAAACACTTATTCTGGGGAGAGAAGATTCTCTCCAGTGGTAAGCCTCAGAAATGAATTCTGCCTTTACAGGAAGGAAAAAGACATGGTTCTAGCCCTGGGGGGCTGGTTTGGCCTGGCTGAGGACTGTATCTGGGCCCGGCCCTGGGCACAGGGGGCAAGTACGGCAGGGGCCCAGCCTCAGCTCTGGCCCAGCCCTCTGAGGTCACTCATTTTGAGCCCCCCACTTCAGGAGGGTGCCAAGAGAACCCCTGACCTGGTGTCAGGGAACCCCTGACCTGTGGGCCTCGGGCACTTTCAATCCCAGAGCACACCTTCAGCCATTCTGCCGGGTGGGGGAGGTGGGTCCCTGGGTCCCCAGCTGGTCAGGGGACCTCACCCCCACCCCAGTCCAGGTCCAGGTCCCAAAGTCCTCTGGCTCCACCGCGCACAGCTCTGCTGCCCTGGGCGCTCCGACTTCCTTGTTACCTGGTGCCCGCCCGCAGTGTCTGCCTTGCCGCGCGGGAAAGGCGGGTGCAGGAGTGCTGCCAATAGGAGAGGGGGAGGCGCTGCAGCACCCCGTCGCCTGCCCGCCTCCTCAGACTTTCTGCCCCGTGGGAGCTGGCTCTGCCAGGCCCTTCTGCCTGTCCTGGGTGGCCATGGCAGCTCCGGGGCGGGGAGCCCTGTGGCCTTTAGAACTCAGCAGAAACTCCTGTTTCTGTGGCTTCCATCCCCAGGAGCCAGCAGGGAGGGCAGCCAGGCCTGAGTAAGGGGAAGGTCGGTGGGCTGGTTTCTCTGACCCCTCTACACTGTGAGGGGGAAACATCCGGGCGGGGGGAGCCTTCAGGTCTCAGGTGTCTGGAATGCAGCCCTTCTGCCCCGTCTCATCCAACTCCAAGGCCCTGGTGCTCACAGAGCTCCTGATGGGGCCAAGGTCAGCCTTCACCCCAGCTGCGGTGTGGGCCTGCTCACCGCAGACACACTCATGGAAACACTTCCCAGTTCTAGAGAAATGTGGAAGCACAGGAGGCCTGACTGGTCACCATGGCAAAACTCCTCTATTTCAGGGACTCCGACCCAGCTTGGGTCCAATGGTTTAGTGCAGGAGGTTGGCTTCACCATCTTGAAATGACTCCGGCTGCGGGACGCTGCATGGCCAGGAGGAAGTGGTGGGGGCAGTTGGGGTGCCTCGCCATTGGGTTGGGTCTGACACCAGGGCTAGGCCCCTCTCCCTGAGCAGGCTGCCTCAGATCTGAAAGAAGACCCAGACTTCCTAGATTCTCAAGAACCCCAAGTGACCTCTCAAAGGCCAGGCTGTACTCCCTTGGTACAGAGGAAGAGAAAATACCTTTTTTTCTGTGTGGGATCCAGTTTCTATTTTAGGAGGGTGACATCTGAGCCAAACCATTTCACGAATCTTGTTCGACATCTTACTCCCCTCCATCCCACCTTCTCCAAAAGCAAATAGCTGAGACAGGACACTGCTCACAGGTTACTCCAAGTCACGCGTCCCCACAAACGTGCTGAGCCTGCAGTGCTTAAAACGAGTCCCTTGGGCTGGTTTATGAGTTTCTTCTCCTTCTGGGTATGACAACTGACAATTCCCAGGGGGCAGGTCCCTCCCCTTGGGCTCTGAGGTTAACAGGTGTGGTGGCCACGTTCCCCCGGGGTATCTCTATAGGTTGCTTCAGGCCCCAGTGAAATGCTCCTTTGTGACCCAAGTCAGAGGCTGCATCAGAGACGAGCCCTCCCAGGAGACCTCCCCATCCCTACCTGGTGGTCTCCCCACTGCCTGGGGCCTGGCTGGGGACCTCCGTGGAGGGCAGGTGAACCTCTCCCTGATGTCCTGCTGGCAACCGTTCTCCTGGCTTGATGTCCGCGGTGGCTGGGGAAGAAAGAGTTCAGTCAACTCCGGCTCTGGAACCTCTTTGAGGATGCTTCTTACTGGGCTGGCCAAAAAGCTAAGAAAAGCACATGCCCAGGCTAGCCTCTGATAGCTCTCTGGTGCTTACAGATGAGGACTTGCTTACTTGCACAGGGTGAGAACTTTCTAGGCGGCCACTTGGTGTACTTACAACCTGGGGTTGCGGCGTGAGTGCTCTGGCTAAAACATACACAGCACAGGAAGCACAGACCTGCAGCCCTATGGCTTCTCCAGGCCCCCCTCTGCTCCTCAAACTCCAAGATCAAGACCTGAACTGAGATCAGGAGTCGGATGCTTAACCAACTGGGCCACGCAGGCGCCTCTGGGGTGTCCTGTATTTTTATTTGCCAAATCTGGCAACCCCAGAGGTGGGGCTCTCTCCCCCCTGAGCTGCCCCAGGCCCCTTCAGGCCTGAATCCCTCAGTCCACCCACAGGGGCAGGAACTGCCCTCGTTCCCAGCAGTGCTCGTGCTGACCTCATGGCCAAGGACCAGGGCACCCGGGTCATCCCGGAGACCTTCACAGGGAAGTGACAGAGAAGTGCCCGATGACACTGCCAGGTTGCTCTTCCAAGAGCCTATTTTGGATTTCAAATAACATGCCCCGCTTCTCTCTGGCCCCACTTCTCTTCTTCTTCTGCAGCCAAAGGGGTCCACGCCCCTGTCAGAGCAATTCTGTGACGGAGAAGCAATGCTGCTTCCTTAACCCAAGCTTCTTCCAGCTCTTTCATTTAAAAATCTCCCTGGTACCTTTGCAATGTGGCCTTGGCTTTATCTTAAATACAAACTTTCTTCTTTGCAGGTTTCCTCAAACCCACAGTGAGGGCTGCAGCTTTGATTCCCAGGTAACAGTCTTTTCACCCAACCAGGGAATCTATTTCTGGGATGAAACCCAATGGATGGCTTTATTTATGGTCCATACGGAACAGTCTCCACCTAGAGCTGGGACTGGAACAGGAAATGGAGCCTTCTGTCACCTGTCCGCTGGTGGACAAGTGGCCTGCTTCTCTGTGCTCTCTGCTCCGTGGGCTTCTAATCAGGCCCAGGAGACAGCATTTAGGTGTGTGAGGCAATGATCGAGTGGCACCACACGCCCCTGTGTGCTGTGCTACGCACAGAGAAGATCCCATTCGGGGAATGGCGCCCAGGGGCAGGCCGTCCTCCAGGATCAGGAGCTTTCCCAGGTGGGTGTGGGCGGAGGGCCAGGCTGGGGGTGGGTGGGCAAGCCCCCTGGCAGGAGGGAGGAGGATCTATGCTGAGCTCTCTTGAGACCCTCCGAGGTCTTTCGATTCTGTCACCAAATAGCAGTCACCCCCTCTGCCCCTTCCCACCCCCTCCACTGAGTGTCACGGGGCAGGCCTTCAGAGCTCCCAGCACAGAAAGCCGGGGACTGGGGGCAACCAGCCGCTGTGTGCTCCAGAGGCTTCCTGGGATGAAGTACTGTTTCCTCACCTGTGGATCGCTGCAGACAGGGCTGGCCACTTTCACTCCAGGCCACTGACAAAGTATGCGACTTTGATATCCAAGGTAGCCTTGGTTGATGGGAGAAGGAGACTGACTTTCCTGAGGCCAATGTCTTAGAAAATTCGAAGGCACATTCTTGGCTTTTTCCTTTTGGGAACTATTTCCTTTTGGCTCCATGGGGCTAAGTCCCTCTGCTTAAAAAGAATGTACTTTCTGGCCCTGCGGTCCACTGATCAAGCCGATGGAGGATCCCACAGGTTCCTCCTCTCGAGATTTCACCTTCAGCATCGACCGGACGCAGAGGTGTGAAGAGCTTCCTGAGCAAACGCGCCGGAGGCCGCCGCGGCGGATGGGGCAGGAGTTCCCCGCGTGAGCGCAGGTGGGGAGGCCAGACCTAGCAGCAGGCCGCGTGTGAGGGGCCTCTGAGTAGCAGCTGCGGGAGGCCGGACTGGGATGGGCGGACAGGCAGAGCGAGAGCACAGAAGTGGGAGAGAGGGCTGAGAAGCAGGATGTATGGATGGAAGGGTCCACGGGAAGTCAGCTCAGGCTTGTGACAGGGAAGGAATAACACAGAAGACAATGAGGCCACCTGGCCCACCACGGTCCTTTTCCTCTCGGGCCCTCTTATATCTGCTGAGCCTAGAGGCAGCCTCTGAACTAGTCTCAACCCTGGTTACGTGCCTTCTAAGCACATAGGCCCAAGCCTGCTTGCTGCCCATCCTCACGAAGAGGCTGGATCAGAAGGAGGGATGACGACAACAAGACCAGCTGGGGGAGGACATGAGGGGGAAGACACTGGTCCAGGGTGTTGGTCCTGGGGTGGCTGCAGCTGGCCAAGCCAGAAAGAGGGTAGGAGAAAGAACAGAATCTCTACCAGAAATGCTCCGTAAGTGACCGAGGGAAAGCCACTAACCCAGAAGGTGGGCTTCCCTAGTAAAAGGATTGTTGGGGAGAACTAGGAGTGCTGTCCTGAGGCTGAGGGCAGGCAGGGAAGGGTGGGGGAGAGAGGTTAACATAGCTGGTTTCTGGCCGGTGGACTGCGGGCAGCTAGTTCTGGAGCCCACTGAGGAGGGGGGGGCAGGGAGTTGATGGATAGGGTATGGGGGGGTCCCAGGCAGGCCTAAGCAGAGAGGAGCAGGCAGGAGGAAGGGACATGAGGAATATGGTCTCAACGTTCAAGGCTACACCTGGCAGCGTGACTCGGGCCGAGCGGGCTGCCCTGGCTCCAGGTGGCCCATGTGGAGGACTGTCACGTCCCCAGGGACAGGCACTAGGGCCTGCTGCTGATCACCAAAGCTGCCCACTGTTTTCACGCAAGGAACCAGGATTGGCCAGCGCCTCGACTTTGTCGGGACTACCATCGGTTGTTTTTGAGAATCACAATGACATCACCATCTCCAGGAAAATCAGTTGCCACGCAGCTAGTCCATCGTGGCAACCTCAGATGCCTCCGTCCTATAGGTAATCCATGCTAAATCTTTCCAAAATAAAGGATCATACCGAGAATCAGTGCAAGACAGAGGGCCATCCTGGTGGTCGCTTTGGTAAAGCAAGGACGTACCTGATAAATAAATTACCCTAAATGCAACTTTTGGAAAGTCCAGGTCTATAGATCTTGAAATCATTTTTAACTCAGTGGCATTAGGTTAAATTGGCAAAGGTGGTTAGGCCACCTAAAACCTCCACCCCGGTAGAAGAAATCTCTGGACAAATAGTGGAGCTAATCACCTTTCAGTGAAGGCATAGTAATGTTTACACCTCTAATAACACATGATCCCAGTCGGCAAAGCCTCTAAAACTGTGCATAACCCGGAGACCGTGCCCTAGACGCTCAAACAACCTGGCTCTCCTCTGGCTCTGTGACCAGCCTCCTGCTTTGAACCGGGGCTTGGAAGCATTGGAATCCAATTGCGAGCAGATTATAAAAGTTCTCAGATGTTTCTCATCCTGGAATCTGACCTGCTGCTCTGTTGTTTTTCCTCTTTGAATGGAGATTACAGTCTTATCTGGCCTGCTCATATCCTTTTAATTTCCTCTTGCGAATTAAAAAAAAAATAACTTTGTACATTTCTGATGCAAAGCGTATCTATTTTTTCTGGCATCTAAAAAAATCCTTTTATCTCCCATCCGTTTCTGGTGAACTCGACTAGATGTTTCAAAATGTTTTGGCTCTCGTGGCCATTTCTGCTTCTCCTGGCACATTTCTGTCTCAGACCAGCGTTCGAACAGGTGGCCGACCGCCTCAGCACCAGAGTTTGGGGGGCCAAAGTCTCGGTCATAAATCTACATCATTCTGAGATGACTACTTTGAAATTGCACGTTAAATGCAGCTTTCCCCAAGCAGAAATCTTGCTCAGCTAGTCTGGGGACGTGAGCAGCGCCCACGGTGCTCTGAGAGAAGGGGTTTAGAGGAAAAGCCCGCGGTCAGGCGTGGCTGTGTGGTTGCGGGCCCGGGGGCCCCTGTGACGCAGGGCAGTGGGGGAGCTCAGGTGTGAGGCTGAGGCCTTTCCGTGTCTCTAACTGCTGCTGCTTCCTTGAGTCTAGGCGTCACCAGTCCCCGAGCTGCCTCCCAGCCCCCGGCTGCCTGCAGTTCTTACGGTTCTTACGTGAAGAGGAGAGGCAAGACTCCGGAGCCCTGGGCTCGGCCCCCTTGCAGACGGGACGGTGGGCGCTTGTCAGGGACGGGACGCTGCCGTCTCGGGCATGCTGGGCCACCTGGGGAGAAACGGGCCGGTCTTCCAGCCTGGAGCAAGACAGGAAAACCAGCAATAAATACAGAGGGATCTGCCGACTACCGCGTGGCATCACTAACAGATGCGGGAAGTGCAAGTAACGGAAATTCTTCCATTAAACTAGCAGACATTGAGCTTTATTAAGGTTACAGGCAGAAACTAGAAAGTACCCTGTCAGCTCCCGTAAATTTACAGTGATACATGGCTTCATATCTTCCTAACACAACAAGGGTAGCTTCTGGCTTTGGGGGACACGGGAGCATGACATTCCAACCACACAATTTAAGGCACCCATCTTCTGGTTTTTCCTCAGGGGATGAAGCAGATTAGCTAAGGACAGATGCAATCAGGAAAGACATGGCGGGTCATGTCAGCCATGACAGCAAGAGACAGGTGTGGGACAGGGAGCTTGGTCTCGGCATCGCCACCTAAATGGTACCTGCCAGTCCCCGGGGCAGTGGAGACCCGTTCACCCAGCAGACATGCACTGGGCGCCCCATTGTGCCAGACCCCCCGGCCGGGTGCCAGAGACAGGGGGCCCTGGGCCAGCAAGGCCCCAAGAGGTGGTGGGACAGAGGTGGGACCCTCATTCAGCCTTGACAGCAGGTCCCGAGGAAGGCTCTCCAGGTGGGCCTGGAAGCACAGCACTTGCTTCTCTTCAACAAGGAGACACTGGCCACCTGCCTGGCGAGGGCCTGGTGGCAGACAGAGTGGGGCGAGGATGTGGCGCTCTGCCCAGGGCTGGGCCCTATGAGACGGCCATTCTTGAATGTCAGTTCCAGTAGCAAAGACCAACAGACGTTAAGCCACCCCGGAGGGCAGGAAGGGCTCTGTGTGTGTGTGTGTGTGGCGTTCAGCCAGTCCAGCTAGGGCTGCCTGGGGCCAAAAGAGGGAACATTTTCCAACAGGAGGTAACACCGTGAGGCAGATGCAGAGGCGGAAACAACAACGACAAAATGTCACACCGTTACAGAAAGATTTAAGGTATCACAAACTGCGGGCTGGAGGGGACAGGCGTCCTGGGGCGCTTTGAGGCCCGAGGTCGGGGTGGGGGGATCCAACTGAGAAGGACTTTGTCAGCCAGGGTTTGCTTAGATTTGATCCCTAAGGGAAATAGGAGTCACAGAAACGACAGGCCATTATGATGGGCTGGACACCTCACTCTAGGGTGGTGGGTGGTGGACTGCGGCGGGGGCGCCATTAGGGGAGAAGAGATGGCTCAGGAGGGCAGGGGGGAGGGAGGGCCAGGGCTGGGGGAGCAGAGGGAGGAGAGGGCTCGGCAGCCACGGGGTGGGATTCTGGCTCAGGTATTTGGGGGTGTTAACACCATTCCCTGAAGCAGGGGCCTCAGAAGACAGTGGTGTTCACGTAGGAATCGCGGACTTGGGGTGCTGCGGGGACACCCCTCGTGCTTGGGGCAGGTCTGGAACGGAGTGAGAGTTGGGTGGCAGCAGTGCGTAAGGAAACCTGAGGACAAGCAGGATGGGTAGGGACAGGAAATGGGGCATTTTAGGAGGCAGAGGGGTGAGTTAGGGGCCAAGCCCACGCGGCAGCAGGGTGTGGGGGCGGGAGAGTGACCAGGAGGGTGGTTGGCAGTGGCAGCCACGAGAGACCCTGAGTGTCCTCTAGGGCGGGAAGCTGCAGCTGATGAGTTACTGAACTCCACAGCTGAAACGAATGATGTTCTAGATGTTGGCTAATTGAATTTTAATTAAAAAAAAAAAGCAGCTGCAAGGTCACCAGTGGCTGTGGTGGCGGTAACTTGAAGTCACTGCCGGGCCGTGTGGGCCACGAAGGGAGGGGCGGGGGCAGGGAAGCAGACAGAGGGGGACTGAGCAAGGGGGGGCCGGGGACCTGGGAGCCTGTCGGAAGGCCTGGGGAAGGAAAGCAGGAGGAGGGGAGGGTGAAGCTGGAGCAAGAGGTGTTAAATGATGGCGCCAAGTTTGAACAGTGAATGCGGGGGAGAGATCCAGAACCCACGGAGGGGTGAGGCTGGGGGGGGCGGTTCGAGGAGGAAACAGGCCCACGGAGGGCTGAGGGCACACATCTAGGGGGAGGGAGGGCCCTGAGCTGCACAGGGTGACCATCTTTTTATTTTCAACCTTTCTTTTCTTGATTAAAAAACCACTAAGTGTTTATCATGAAAAATTCGGGAAATAAATGGACTATAGAATGTCCTGTCCTCCCAATACCTGGACGTGCCCACTATTAACATCTGCTATCTTTTCACTTTAAAAAAATGCAAACATATACTTGAAACAATTAACTTGGGATCACTGTAAGTGGCCAGCAAGCTGGAGCTACCCTGTTTTATAATTTGCTTTTTCACTTAGCAATGTACTGTGAGGCTCTCCCCATGTATTAAATATTCTTCTAAAACGGCATTTTCATACTGTTTTGTGTGAATATATAATTATGTAAACAGCCTCCTACTTTGGGCATTTAGATTCTTTTTTTTTTTTTTAATGAATAAGGTTTTCTTTATTTTTTTTAGAGAGGGAGAGGAAGAGAGAGAATCGTAGGCAGGCTCCACGCCCAGTGCAGAGCCCGACATGGGGCTTGATCTCTCGGGGAGAGATCATGACCTGAGTCGAAATCAAGAGTCGGATGCTTAACCGACTGAGCCACCCAGGTGCCCCCATTTGGATTTCTTATGAATACTGCAATAAGTACCCACGTATATGTATCCATGAGTATCTGATTGCTTCTCAGCATCAAATCCTAGAAGTGGGATTACTGACTGCAGGAGTACTAGTACCTCGAATGTGTGCGGAGTGTACCGTCAGTGTCTCTAAGATCACTGAGATTCTCGGTTCACACTCCTGGCAACACTAGGTGATCAGACCCGGCCGGCTGCGCGGAGTCACAGACGCTTTTTACAGGCTAACTAAAGATCCTGCCGAGCGCAGGGGGCAGCCGGCATCCGCCACCATCTACTGACCACAGGACATTGACCATGGCTCTCCCCTAAGAGGCGGCTGGCTCTGTGTGCTTCTGGGGATGGAAATCACATCTCATTTATTCTTGTTTCCCTAGCCGTTAGCACGCCATCCGGTATGCAGAAGCGGTATAATGTTTGCAGAACTGGCCCAAGGGAGGGAGCTGCTCATGGGCATTTGAGCTAGAGTGGGAAGGTCCAGTTCCAGGAAAATGAGGTCCTCTGTCCTTGCAGGGACCACTTCCACAAGTCAGGGGACAGCCCCATGTGCTCCCCAGGCATGGAAAGACGTCCTCTTCTTCCTCTCCACAAGGGAGAACACTGACCCCAGAATTAACGGTGCCCATTGGTTAGGTCTTATATTATTAGATTCCCTTTATCCTTATTTCTAACTAAATATCCTTATATCATTGTTGCCTTTCTGGGTTTCAAGAACTTTAAAAGATAATCTTGAAATAATTTTTAAAGATGATGATCTGGCATCCTCTATCCCAAATTAAGCAAGATGAATTTTATCAGCTCCTGTTACCACTTCCACTTAAAAAGACATAAACTAGATTTACTAGCAGTTGACATTTGGCGATATTCCAGATCAAACAAGCAAACACAAAACCTGAGATAAATGACATTTTGGGGACAGTGAGGGATGCTGATAGACGATATGATGCTATGTGAATGTTAACTTTCTTAGGTGTGATAATGTGGTTAAGGACAGGATGTTCTTACTCTCGGGGGTGTGTGCTGTAAGTCTGCAACCTCCTTCCAAACCGTTTAGCAAAACAAAGCATACGTGTGTAAAGTATACATTTTGCACGTAGAGGAGACCGAGAGAGGATGCAAAGGTGGCAAGATGTTAACAGCTGGAAGCGAAGTTAAAAAATACTGATAGTAAGTTTGAGAGAAAAATGCATATTAGCAATTTAAAATAAGAACCTTGAAATACGAAGCACATGAAGACTAATTTTGAAATCAAATCAAACAGATCACCAATCCATGGAGGCGGCCTGGAAATACTCACAGGGCGAGTCCCACGTGGGCAAGAGCCCCTGGCAGGAGCCGGGAGCCGGGGCTTGGCATCCCCAGCAGCCACGCACGGCCTCCGCGAGGGCAGGCACTTCCGTGCTCCGTTTGTGGCTGAATCTCCGGCGCCTGGTTGTTCATGACAAATGTCTATAGAGTAAAACTAGAGACAACCGAACTGCCCAGCTATGGGGGATAACTAAAAGAGGTCCTATTCATTGGAACTATTTTATGGCCAATCACTGTAGGTCTTTCTCCTGCTCTCTATACCCCCCTGGCTCGTACCCGTTTCTCTCTGCCATTCTCTCTAGACAGCTGGACTGCCTGGCCTGGGGAGCCCACGGGGGTCGAGGCCCCCAGGCCCCCAGGTTGATTCGAGGTTCTGGGTAACCACACTAAAATTTTGTTCACATAAACGGCGTAGGAGCAAGGCTATTTAGAAAGCTAGGCCGCTAAACGTGCATAGAGTTGCTTTAAACAGTGAGTGTGTTTATCTAAAGATACGTGGATTTGGTGTCTTCACCCGCGACGCTCCACCCCAGCAGAAGGCCCGGTGCGGCGGTGGGGGGGCAGCACCAAAGCAACCGAGTGCTGTCTGGGTTGACCCACCACCGCTCCTTCTGGTCCTTTCCTTTGAAATTACATTGGCCGACACGTGGCTTCTGCCTGGCGAAGGCTGCGAGTGCCCGGAGATCCTGAAATCCAACCACTTCATTTTTTGGAAGAAGAAAGCCAGGCGTGAAGCAGACAACCTCTTTCCCTCCAAAATCCCCAAGAGATAAACAATGAAGAGATCAATGCTTTCCAACGCGCATGTTTTATTTTGAGTTTTTCAATACATACATCTTACACTGCAGTTAAAATAAAGCTTAAGAAAAGAAATCCCGCCTCCGTTCGCCCGGACTTACGCTGGGTACCCGGTCCTGTGGCCGCCGGGGGTGACGGGCCGGCGCAGGGGCTCGTCGGCACTCTGCTGCACACTGGCCAGGCCCCTCCGCCTCGCCCTGCCCGTGTTCGTCATAATCTGGTGGAAGGGAAGAGGAGACAGGGCTGGAGACAGCATCTACTTGACAGCTGACCTCGAAGGAGAAGTTCCTACGTGCAATAAATTAATCTATGGTAACAAGAGGCTTTGCAAATAAATGAGGAAGGATCGTGACACAGATTGTTTAAATAAACAGAAACTGGGGGGAGAATTCCTTCAGGTTTGCATATTATACCATTTAGCAATATAAATTAAAAAAGAATCAGACCACGGAAAAGAGGAGAAGAAAACAGTTTGAATACAGTAACAATCACATCTTGGGGAAGACTGAGTTTTGAAAGTGAGAAGAAAAAAAAGATGGGCAGATTTGGTTTCATAAAAATTTTCCACTTATATATTAGAGATAAGCCGAATGAACAGGTAAACAACCAGCTGGGAAGGGATATTTGCTCATATTCGACAGATGAAAGGTTAAGATCGTCATTAGATAAGAAGCTCTTTCAACCGTAAGTAAAATAGTAGACTACTGAGCAAAGAATTCAAAGAGCTAAGTCACAAAATAGAAAAGATCACCAGTAAATACAAGAAAAAAAAGATCAACTTTACAAGTAATTAGAAACTACAACTTCACAAAAAAGACAGCACCCTTCAGTGATGACATGACCATTACAGAAAGGATCCCACGGCTGGCAGGAGGCAAAAATGTTAGCGGCCCAGCAGGCTCAGTCATTTCTAATTACTTTAGGAAGTAATCTGGTGTTTTATATCGGGAGAGTCATAAAAATGTTCACATCCTTGGGTAAATCCTAGTGAAAGAACCCCAAATATGGAAAACGTTAAATAAACCAAGTGTTTGTTATAAACCTGTTTCATAGAGTAAAACTGGAATGATCGAAGTGGCAAGAGGGGAACAAATAAGTGAAAGACGGTGTATTCGTCTGAAATATTAAGTGGCCATTTACAACGATAAAGAAATGTTTCTCCACAACACTTCATAAAAGGTTACAATACTGTGTATAATGATGCTCTCGGTCTGGCTAAAAGCACACAAGACCGGAAGGAGATGAGCACTAGCTGCACACAGTGGTAAGCAGGACGGCAGAACCAAGAGGAATTTTTTCTCCCCTTTATTTTCCAAGCGTTCTGTAATATGGTTAGATTATGTTGACAATGAAGACACATGGTTACAAAAGAAATTACCGTAAAACCGGGGAAATGCGAATAGAGTCTGTGGATTGTGCCAGTGCGACTGCCCGTGGGACACGGCGCTCCAGTCGTACAAGACGGGACCACCAGGGAAACTGCGCGAAGGGGGCCTAGGACCTCTCTACACTACCTTCTCAAATTCCTGTGAATCTAGACTTACTTGAAAATAAAAATTAAAAAAAAATTGGCTTATACAACAACAAAACCAAACCAGAAATTTTTTAAAAATTGGAATTACGTCTTTGATTTCTTGATTTTTGCTGAGAGCTTATTTGGGTTGATCTAGTGTTTGAGGTAGGGAAAAGAAAAAGGGGCCTCCCCACGCGGTGGGGACAGCTGCCAGCTAGGGGGGTGGGCAGGGTTGGGGGGTGTGAAGAGGAGGCAGTGGAAAGGGGAGCAGGGCTGGAGGACAGAGAAGGTGTGAGGCCTTCAGCCTCCGGGGAGGAGATGGCACATGATTAACCTTCTACAGAAGCCCTAAAACGCAGTTGCACCCCCTTTATATCTCCTGTGTGCTCTGCAGAGGGCTGTTTTAGCTGCAATCACTTCACACTGCGGGCTGCTTGTGCTCAGACTCACGCGGCCCCATCGAGGCCGCGCTACTCCTCAGGCCAGCAGGCCCCTTACGTCCAGCCTCAAATGCACCCCAGGAACACCGTGCTTTCCTTTCTCCCTCCATTATTCCAGACAGAACACCCGGGTCTTTCCAAAGAAGGCTCAGAAGGTGGGGTCCTAAGGTACTGGAAAAGGGGAGACGGTGACTATATGCCTTCCTTCCTCCTTGTCCTCCACTCCATGGCCCTTCTGAGCTCACCCTCCCAACCTCCCAACTCCTTCCTAGAGGACACGTACACGTGGGAGTGTTTCAGCCTTGCAAAACCCTGTCAGCCATACCATTTCCTTCTTTTTTCTCTTTTTTTTTTAATTTTAAGTAATCTCTACAACGAACATGGGGCTTGAACTCACAACCCCGAGATCAAGAGTCGAGTGCTCTACGACTGAGCCAGCCAGGGGCCCCTGCCATACCCCCTCCTTTAAACCTTACAGGCCTAAGAAACAACTTCAGGTGGGTGCTATTTGTCCTCGCCACTGGATGAAGAAACTGAGCCTGGCCTGTGGGCCAGAATTGTCTGGGCTGTTACCCAAAGGCCTGAGGAAAGGTCCCTGGTGAAGAGGGCTAAGTGCGCGGGACCCAGCGCCGTGCGGGGCACACCCCGCATCTCAGAACAGCCGCTTCCCAGACGGCCGCCGGCCTGCTCGCCTTACAACCCGCTGGGCCTGCAGGGTGAGCCACGGTAGCCGCCGGGTCTCTGGGCCCCTCTCTGGGCCCCTCAGTTTCAAAGCAGCCTTTTTGGGCTGGAAAGATCTGAAAGGATTTCTAGTCCAACGACCTGCTGGCTGTACCGAGTTCCGCAGAAATGCCGGAGGGGCTATTGGGAGAGAGAAGAGAAAGGGTTCCTGGCAGTCGCCTTACTCGGCCGGAGGGACTCAGGCTTCATCTGTGTGACACATGGGGGTTTGGTTTGAAAGAACATTTTGCTACTAAAAAAATGCAGCAGATGATTGAGTGAAATGTAATTTATTCAGTACTAAAAGATGGTCAACACATGGCAATTTAGGTAAAAAATGTTATTCCCCATTGACTAGTTTTCAAGGATTGGTGAATCACATAAAGAAATTGTGACATGTTGATAGAACAGTATGAATTTTTATAATATAGGTACTCTATCACCTATCAGTCCATCCATCCATCCATCCACCCACCCACATAGAAAAGAATATGGGAGCTGGAGCAGACACCGGTTGCTGCCCACCCAATATTCATTCCCTTTTGACCAACAGTACTCTGATTTTGTTGGCAAAGAAATGTTTCTACTTAAAAATACTCCCTTATCCAGACTCCCTTGCAGCTGGGGGTCCTGTGACTCGGTTCTGACCAGTGGGAATGAAGCGGAGTCGCCAGCTGGAGCTTTGGGGACAAGCACTGCAGAGGGGGAGATGTGGCCGGTCTGCCTGTTTGGCCCTCTTCCTGTGTCATGGATCTGTGCCAGGAGCTGCACCGGTCACCTCGTGACCAAGAGGCCACACCGTGGGAAAGAAGGGCTGATAATTACGTTTTTGTAACATTTGTGAAAGTAGGATATTTTAATCGCAAGCACTTACTTCTGCTGTTTCTTCCTACTCTGACTTCCCTTCTGCTGTTTCTTCCTACTCTGACTTCCCTTGTCACACTTCCCTTCGTGTTGATGACATGATGCTAGAATGGCCAAAGGCAACTTAGGACTTAGGGAAGGGGATGCTGAGTCCAGGTGACAGTTCCTGTGGGTTTCCTGGGATATATCCGTATGATTCCCACCCACTTCGGTGCACAGCCAAGCAATCGCTAGCTGTCCTGGGGCAGGAATGGCTTCTAGGAGTTCCCTATGTTGTCAGAGTATTTCTGAATTATCAGCACGCAAGAAAACTTGAAATGCCCCAAATCTTGCAGCGTATTTGTGGAAGAGACTTGAGGATGGTGTTCTCAAATTTAGCGACAATCCTAAAATGTACACAGCATTACCAAAAGCTAAGTGTGAGGCCAGAAGATTTTCTAATCTTGATCAACTCTGATCAAATATGTTACAAGAAGGACTAATTTCTTTTTCTCTCTGTAGAAAACACAACGAACTCATTGTCATATATGTAGAGGCAATCAAAGGCATAAAACAAAAATTTAAAAAGCCCCTACGAGGTGTGCAAAGTAGCTAATAAAAACACGATTTTTTTGTCTGTAGTATCTGTCAATTCTTAAAATTTGAATTCACTGTGATTTATTTTCTCATTCTCATTCTAAAGTAGGTGTTCACTTTCATAACTGCTTTGTATTCCTTTATTTAAAGAAGGCCTCCCCAGCTTGGGGCTCCTGGCTGGCTCAGTCGGTTAAGCATCTGCCTTCGGCTCAGGTCAAACCCCACGTGGGGCCCCCTGCTCTCCCTCTTCCCCTCCACACTGCTTGTGCCTTCTCTCTAGCTAGCTCTCTCTCAAATAAATAAATAAAATCTTTAAAAAAAAATAAAGAAGGCCTCTCAAACCTTGTAAGCTGGAGGTCCCACAAACCCTGGGTCTTCCCTTCGTACCGACAGGCAGAATGTAGAAAGACATGGACAGAGCCTGGGGTCTGATGTCTCCTGGTATTATCAGTGGGACTGATAAGGCAGGACTCTGCTATTTGTAGTTGATAAAGGAAAGACACTAGAGATAAATGGAAAGGAACAGTGGTTTTATGGTTGTTCGTGCTCTTTACTTCTGACTTTTGAGTAATAAGCACGCATTTCTTTTGTAATTAGAAAGAAGAATACATGGGCACCTGACTCGCTCAGTAGGTAGTGTGCAACTCTTGATCTCAGGGTTGTGATTTTGAGTCCCATGTTTGGTGTAGACATTAAATAAAAATAAACAAATAGGGGTGCCTAAGTGGCTCAGCTGGTTAAGCGTCTGCCTTCAGCTCAGGTCATGATGCCAGAGTCCAGGGATCGAGCCCCCTCCTTGGGCTCCCTGCTCAACGGGGAGTCTGCTTCTCCCTCTGCCCCCTTACCCTGCTTGTGCTCTTTCTCGCTCGCTCTCTCTCAAATTAAAAAAAGTCTAAAATAAATAAGAAAATAAACAAACGTAAAAAAAAAAAAGAATACAAGAAATAAACTGAAAAAGAAACGCATTTAGAATATTCGGGGGTTGGGGATTTCCCCCCTGCTTGTTCGGTTGTGTTTTCACACATAAGAATGTGGAGTCTCGGTTCTGACTGATCTCCCACTCTGCAAAGGGCACTGAGCTTTCAACCATCAGCCAGGCAGAGCAGGAATAACGGACTGGAAAGAGATTGGAAAAAGCTCCAAAGTGGAGACGTATTTGAAAAAAAAAAAAATCTAGAAACAAAAATTGCAAACTGAGGCCCTTCCTTCTCTGGTTTTGGTTTTTGCGGCAAGCAAAACAGGGCCAGCTGCCAGTGCCTCATGCTCCCACCCAGGGCAGTGGGATGGCGGGGGCCCGGAGCCTGGCTTTCTCTGAGGGGTTCAGCCCTGCACCCGGCCAGCTGTGCCCACCGCCCAAGTGGCAAAGTTTCCATGGCCCAGACTCCGGCTTCAGGACCCCTGGGGGCAGGGGGTGTGGTAATAAAGACGCAGATTCCCAGGCCCACCTCTATACACATTCTCTGGAGGCAGGGCTAACCAGTCCTTCAGGCAGTCTCTGGAAAACCGCATGAATTTGGGCCTTCATCTGACAGGGGGAAGAAAGTGTAGAAAGCGAGTAATTAGCTGTTACAATTGGCATTCCCCCCAAACTGAGTCTATGCTTAAAACTGAGACGGTATAGAAACTGTGACTATGCCACTCAGCCGGACTTCTCTCAGTTTTCAAATACAGCATGTAATTCACTGGAACGTGGACAGCTGTCCCAGAAGGTGGCACAGCCTAGTGGGAAAGAGCAAGGGCGAGCAGGCTCAGATCAACTTGAGAATATTCCTTACCCTTCCTCAGCCTCAGCTCTCCTGTCTAGAAAACACTACACTCACAGTTTCCCCCGTAGCTTGTTGGGAGGACCAAATTAAGTGGAGTCAGATGTGTGAAGCAGTCAGCACAGGGCTTGGCCCGTGACAGGTGCTGAACTAATTTAAGACAAATCTATTACTGTTGTTAAAGGTAACTAGCCATCGGTTTAAACTCTGAAATAAAAACAAAAAACTGAGATGCTATGATAAATATCTATGCCCCTTTAACCAAGGCGACAAAGCTATTTAAATCAGGGCATTCTTTTTAGGAAGAATTAAATGATTATTCAGCATAGTATGGATGACACGAAAAAATTCAGAAATAACCAAGCAAGGAGAAGTTGGCAAATCACCAGTCTTGACCTGCTGACAGCCATGGCCTCAGGAAGAAACAAGGCCTGCTGCTTTCCACCAGAATTATGAGTAAACAACACATCTCATGTGACCACTGCCACTCTCATGCAAGCTTAGGAAAAGGGACTTGTTCTGTCACCAGCTTTCTGAGCTCTCTGTGGTCTGCAGCGCTTGTGGTGGCCCGGGCTCTGGGCTCTGTCGGCTTGCCCTTGGCAGGATGGGGACTGGCAGTGGGGCCTCCAGGGGAAGGGGGAAGGGTGTGGCCACGAATGCCCAGCAGGGGGCGAGCTACGGGGGTCCAGGAATCCTGAGAATGGCTTCCTTCCATCCCCCAACACCCTGGTGGCCGGCGGCCCCGCCCTGATCCTAGACTCTATCTGTGAGCCACAGTCCAGGGCCTGGGGCTGGGAGGAACCCTGTGCTAGCTCGTGTGCGGGACGGTCTCTGCCCAGCCTCTCACCACCCCTCGCTGTTATCTGCATCCCTCGCCAACCGCACAGTTTCATCCGCTCTGTCTTCTGTAAACTTCTCGGAGGTGACAGCTAGGTCTTCAATTTCTCGGCGTTCTGCTATGTGTTAAGGCAAATGCCATGAATTCAAAAAAAACTTTTTGAATGTTCTAGTACGTTTCAAAAGGTCCGCATCTTTCAAGTGATCTTGAAAAACCTATAATCTACACGGTACGTCAGAAGAGGAGGCGAGAACCATGACTTTTGGGCACACAGGCCCCAGTGAACCGTCTTCTATCGTCAGCAGGCTCCCTCGTCTGCCACAAGCCAATACGATGTGAACTTAGAGCCCTCGCCCGCCCTGGGGCCGAAGCACAGCAAGTAAGAGTCGTCGTGGAAATCGGTGACCCCCCACCCCAGAGGCCGGCAGGCTGCCCAAATCAAGACCGGGTGACTGAGGGCGGCTGACATGCCTCACGGACAAAGACGGCAACACTGGGAGTGGACGCAGCCCCTCAGTGACGACTGCTCCACACAGTTTTCTTTCTTTCTTTTTTTTTTAAAGATTTCATTTATTTATTCGACAGAGTTAGAGACAGCCAGTGAGAGAGGGAACACAAGCAGGGGGAGTGGGAGAGGAAGAAGCAGGCTCATAGCGGAGGAGCCTGATGTGGGGCTCGATCCCATAACGCCGGGATCACGCCCTGAGCCGAAGGCAGACGCTTAACCGCTGTGCCACCCAGGTGCCCCTCCACAGTTTTCTAATGAAACTTTAAAATTGTTTCTACTATGAGATCCAATGGTGACCTGGTGCCCCCAGGGGTAGGTGAGGGGTGAGGTGTGGCCCCAGATAGAGATGTCCGTGTTCTAACCCCAAGAGCCTATGAATGTGACATTTGGAAAAGCCATCTTTGCAGATGTAATTAAGGATCCTGAGATGAAGAGATCATCCCAGGTTATCCTAGATCCAATGACAAGTGTCCATTTAAGAGAGGAAAGAGAGTGGGGCGCCTGGGTGGCACAGCGGTTAAGCGTCTGCCTTCGGCTCAGGGCGTGATCCCGGCATTCTGGGATCGAGCCCCACATCAGGCTCCTCTGCTATGAGCCTGCTTCTTCCTCTCCCACTCCCCCTGCTTGTGTTCCCTCTCTCGTTGGCTGTCTCTATCCTGTCGAATAAATAAATAAAATCTTAAAAAAAAAAAAAAGAGAGGAAAGAGAGGGGTGCCTGGGTGGCTCAGTCGTTAAGCGTCTGCCTTCGGCTCAGGGTGTGATCCGGCGTTCTGGGATTGAGCCCCACATCAGGCTCCTCCACTGGGAGCCTGCTTCTTCCTCTCCCACTTCCCCTGCCTGTGTTCCCTCTCTCACTGGCTGTCCTTCTCTCTGTCAAATAAATAAAATCTAAAAAAAAAAAAAAAAAAAAAAGAGGAAAGAGAGAAGGGGAGGAGGCCCCATGGAGACAGAGGCAGAGTTCGGGACAGACACAGCCACAAGCCGAGGGACATCGGAACCACCAGAAGCCAGGGGAACACAAGAACTTCTCCCCCAGGACCTTTGCAGGGGGCATGGCTGTGTGGACACCTTGATTTTGGACTTCTGGCCCCCAGAACTGTGAGCGAACACACGTTTGGTGTTCTAAGCCATCGGTTTATGCTCATTTGTTACTCTGGCCCGAGGAAGCGAAGACACTTGGTCTCACGCTTACACATAATGCATTTGTTCTGTAGGCCATTCGTGTCCCTCACATCTCAACTGGAAAGTACTGGACACCAATGAGACAAGAAAACATGCTGGATTCAAAACCTTTCCTTTGGTGCAAGGATAGTGCATCTCTATTCAGGGGCTTCAGAGCTGCATGCTATGGGAAGATGACACCATTTCCAGATGCCACGACACTGGGTGGCTGGTCCATCTGCAAGCTCTGTCCCTTCGTGCCTCACTGAGTGGTGGGAGTGAGCTGGGAGTCCCAGGTGTTCTGCGTCTTGGTTTTTCTTGTGGTTGTTAAGAATCTCCACCATTAGCAACATAAGATCTCACGCACAGTGCTTCACGGGGTTGAGGTGCCGCAAGCCATTCAGCTGGGGCTGCATTTAGGTTTCTGTTCACCAAGCGACGGGGCGCCCCTGCCGATGACTGTCACGTGCCTGTGCAGTTGCGTCTATGGGAAAGTCCCGACGGTGCAGGGCTGTGTGCCCGACGGCTGCGCTCCCACCTCCAAGGAAGCCCTACCGACTCTCACCTCCTACCCATGAAGCAGGAGAGTCTGGCTTACAAACGCACATCCTATCAAATGGAGCCCAGTCCCTTCCTGACGAAGCCAGTGCGCTTCCAAAGGGAGACAAAGCCTAGTCAGGGCTCCGGACCCCCATCAACAACTCGGAACCCGACCGCCTCACTTCCAACCTTACCTGACCTCATGTAAACAGAGCCTCCACAGTCCAGTAGACTCCTTTGATCCTTGAGATATTCTAAGGACTGTGACAGGCTATAGGCCTTAACATGGCCAGAGGCAAGGCGGGGGGTAATGGTGGCGCCCCGGCCCAGCCTCCTTGGGTTATCTCCCTTCTTTCACTCCTACTCCCTACAGTCCATTCTCCATTATGCAACCAGAGTGAAAAAAGAAGGTCATATATTAAAACACATCAAACAGAGTCACTCCCCTGCTCCAGGACTCTCCCAGCTCATGCAGGATAAAATCCCAAACCCTTGTCTACAAAGCTTCCACAACTGGGCCTCTGCCTGTCCTCTAGCCTCAAGTTCCACCAGCAGATTCTGTACTCCACCCTGGGGCCCTGGAAATTCCTCAAAAGGTGAGGAAGACCGAGGCAGATGAGTGGGGAGACCAGTGCCCAGGGTGAGATGGAGGGCTGGGCTGGGGGCACTTTCTGCTTCCAGTCACTCCTACAAGGCTCAGGCCACCTGCACCCACATCCTTTCCCTTCTCAAGTCACTGTCCCTGCTGGCCGATTGTTGAGACTGGCTCCCGGCCTTCTGCTCCAACAATAACCTAATTTGAAGAGATGTCAGAGTCCATGTGACCCAACTACCAGATTCAAATTCCAGGAGCTCCTTTTAACGCCAAGGGCCTTTGCTCCTGTGTGCTCTGCCATCCGTCATAGGGCTTCAGTCCCAACTGGCCCCCAATCCCTTGCAATTGCTCTTCCCTTCAGAAACCTTACACTCCAACATCCCACCTGCTCACTGATGTGCCTTCTAATCATGGTTTCGTGAGACACCTGTAGGCCCTCGACACCACCACCATCTCCTGGCCAATTGGCAACTCCCTCCCTGACTCATGCCCTTCCCTATTTAGCTAGTGGCTGGTCACTAGGGGCTCCCAGAGCTGGCTGAGCATCAGAGTCAGTGGGGAGCTCTCAGAGCTCACACTATGGCCCCATCTAGGACGTGTGACTCCACAGGCCTCTTGGATGCTCAGACTGACCACTCAATCCATCCTGAAACACTCCTCCCTTCTGTTTTCCAGCGCACTGCATTCTCCTGGTTCTCCTCAAGCCTCTCTGACTGTTCAGTTTCTGTCCTCCGAGGCCCCTCTTCTTGCTCCCCCTCCTGACATCTGGTCCACCTCTCTGTCCTCAGCCCCTCACTCTCTCCCCCTCCACCCTTCGCTTCATCGGGCAATCTCACCTGTGTGCTGATGACTTCCAAATACGCTGCATTCTTCCCCTCTGCTAGACAAGGCGCACAAACACTCAGAAGTGGGACAGGCAGAAGATTACTACTAAAGATGGGCACACCTTTAGAGGTTAGGAAGGCTCCTGGCATGTGCCGTCTAGTTATATTCTAATCTCTTTCTGTTCACCAACAGCTCTGTGGCACGTAGCTAGGACCACGGTGCACTTTGGGGCCACTGCAGGCAAACTGGCCAACACAGCACTTCTCATAAACACAGTATTGTAACAGACCAAACCAAACTGTTATGGCTCATTGCAAGGGCTCCTTGCACCAATGGCCTGTCTCTCCTTTCCACTTCTCCCTCGTCCCCTTATGTGGTACTTACCCCCAAGTACTCTGTGGTCAGAAGTTTCTCGCCTGAGAGCTCTCCAAGCTGGGGCTGGATCAGTTCATCTTTGTCCAGATCAGCTTCCATAGTGTCATGGTCCTCCTGTTTCAAAGGACACATGAGGTGAGTGTTCTGGACCCCGGCCACGCATTCCCAGAGAGGAGGCTCCCCAAGTGGGCCCCCGCCATGGAATGAGAAGACCTTTGCCCAACCCCAGCAACGGATGGCTTTGCATTTCCAAAGGCTTCGGGGGCAGTCTGTCCTCTGCGTATTATGTCTCCATGAAGATGAAAGGGAAAATGCCAGTCCCCCTCTTTCAGAAGCTGGGCACCTAGGGCGCTCTTCCATGATCACAGGTGTGGGAAGGTTCAATAAGATACCTAGCAGTCTCTGCTAGTCACAGTTCTCAGAATTTCCCTCCGTGAGGTCCAGGGACCATATGAACAGCCAAGTCAGTCTACCAATAACTATTATGCACCTTCATACACGCAGGCCGCACAGGGCACACAAAACTTGCTCTTCTCTAGTAGTTTACAGTCAATAAGTAAGACAACTCATCAAAAGAATAGAGCTGTTTTGCTTTTGGGAAGATGGGAGTGGATATACTTTCCCTTATTCCTCCCACTAAATGCAACCCCACACACTGGACGTTATCTATAATATAAACATAAGGGACCCTGAAAGACGGAGAGAAGGAGGCAGGCTGGCTAGGTCCCTGAAGATACAGGGAACGAAAGGTGCTGAGTTCCCTGGGTTTCCTTTGTTCCTTATAGACTCTACACTTGGAGCTCAAGAAGCCAGCAACCCGGCAACGTGAATGGTGAGGACAAAAAAATTCCCCCCCCCAAAGCCCACTCCCTCTAGCCAAAGGACCAGGAAAGGGATAGCCTGGCATGACAGAAGTTTTAGAAAATAACCAAACACCACAGAAAATATCGTGACCCCATCCCAACCACACCAGCAAGGGCCTCAGGGAGCCCAGATTTCTACCCTCACTAGGCTGTCATCAGGCACCCCCACATCCCCAGCTGGGGTGATATGAGAGAAGAGCAAGTAATGAGGGCAATAATGAGGTCCCCCAACCCGAGGTGAGAGTGGCGGCCATATGGAGAGCCTAGTCTTCCACTTGGCGGTAACACGGTATCCCCTTCTCCACGCTCTGACAGTGTCAGAGGAGGCAATGTGGGCAACGCTAATGAGGTGCTCCTACCTGTTCTGGTTAGGGAGATACTAGTGGAGGCCTAGAAGGGATCTGGAACTCCCACCCCTGCCCTGCAGTAACAAGGAGTCTCCTTTCATCCCCCACCACCAATGGGTGTCAACAGAGGTTGAGTGTAAATCCTGGACTTCTACTTACACCTGTCAGTAATGAGGAGGAGCCCCTGTTCCCCCTGCCAGAGCAGTGTCAGAGGCAGCCAGCTAAAACAAGTTTTTTTTTTTTTTTTAAGATTTTATTTATTTATTTGACAGAGATAGAGACAGCCAGCAAGAGAGGGAACACAAGCAGGGGGAGTGGGAGAGGAAGAAGCAGGCTCATAGCGGAGGAGCCTGATGTGGGGCTCGATCCCAGAACGCCGGGATCACGCCCTGAGCCGAAGGCAGACGCTTAACCGCTGTGCCACCCAGGCGCCCCTAAAATAAGGTTTAAATTAGATCAAAAGTCTTTTTTTTAAAAAAAGATTTTATTTATTTGTCAGAGAGAGAGAGCGAGAGAGTGTGAGAGCACAAGCAGGGGGAGTGGCAGGTAGAGGGAGAAGCAAGGCTCATGGACGGAAGTAGGACTCGATTCCAGGACCCTGGGATCATGACTCGAGCTAAAGGCAGATGCTTAACCGGCAGGAATCCTGGATCAAAAATCTTATAATACTCAAAATATCTGGGCTTAAATAAAAAATCACTCATCATACCAGGAATTAGGGAGCTCTCAAACTGAATAGAAAGAGACAATCAGTAGATGCCAACACCAAGATAACAGAGTTGCTAGAATTATCTGACATAGATTTTAAAGCAGTCATCACAAAAAGGCTTCAATGAGCAATTATAAACATTCTTGAAATAAATGAAAAAAAAAAAGAAAGTCTCTAAAACATAGGAAAAGAACAAAATGACCCAAACCAAGCAAAAGAAAGGAAATAATAAAGAGAAGAGCAGATATCAATGAAAAGGAAAGCAGAAAAGCTATAGAGAAAATCAGTCAAACAAAAAGCTGATTCTTTGAAAAGACTAATAAAAATGTCAAGTCTCAAGGAAGACCAACAACAGCAAGAAAAAAGGTTAGACACAAACTACCAACGTCAGGAATGAAACAGAAGATTTTACTACAGATTAAGCAGATATCAAAAGGATAAGGGATTACTTTGAATAACTCTACACACATAGGTTTGACAACTTAGATCAAAACACAAATTATCACAAGCCTCTCAATATGAAATTGTGATATAGGACTACTCAAGTAATCTTAACACTAGGACTATGAAGGAAATTACTTCATAATTTTAAAGTTCTCTGAAGAAATCTCCAGGCCCACATGGTCTCCCTGGAGATTTCTATCAAGCTTTTAAAAAAGTAAAACCAAATCTGTATGTCTTCAAGAAAACAAAACAGGAAGGAGTACTTCTTAATTCATTTTATAAGGCTCTTATATTACCAAACCCAGATAAAGACAGTGCCATGAAAAGAAAAATACAAATGTCTTTCATGAATAAAGATGCAAAAATCTTTAATAATCAAGTTAAAAGGGAAAAAATTCCTTAACAAAACCTTAAGAAATAGAATACAGCAACAGATTAATATGGTAAAAGAATTATATGTCATGACCAAGTGGGGTTTGTTCTGTCAATGCAAGTTTGGTTCAATGTCTAAAATTTAAATACTGTAATCCATAAGATTAACAGGTTTGTGAAGAAAAATATCACATGATCACATAAATGGATGAAAAAAAAGACAAAATTCAACAACATTCGTGACAAAAATAGGAACACAGGGGTACTTGATAAAGAGCCTACAGCTAATATTATATTTAATGATGAAAGACTGCATGCTTTCTCCCTAAGACTGGGAACAAGGCAAGGATTCCTGCTTTCACCATTCTTTCAACATAGTGCTAGAAGTTCTAGCCAGAGCAATAAAGCAAGAAAAAAAAAAAAAAAAGGAAATAAAAAGCATATAGATCAGAGAGGAAGAAATAGTACTATCTCTATTTGCAGATACTATGATTGTCTATGTAGAAAATCCCAAGGAATTAAACCCTTGAAGGTCCTAGAACTAACTGAGTTCAGCAAGGTCACAGGATACAAGATAAATATACAAAAATCAATTTCTATATACTAGCGATGAACTTAAATTAAGACACTGAAATGAAAAATACAGTATCATTTATAATTGTTCGCAAAAATTAAAAATAAAAAAATACTTAGGTGTCAGTCTAGCAAAACATGTATAGGACTTGTATGCTGAGAACTCTAAAACACTAATGAAAGAAACTGAAGATCTAAAGAAATGAAAAGTCATACCTTGTTCATGAATTGGAAAACTCAACAGAGTTAAGATGTCAGTTCTGTTCAAAGTGATATATGAATTTAACGTAATTTCTATCAAATACCAGCAAGATTTTTCTGTTGATATATACAGGATTATCCTAAAATTTATATGGAAATGGAAAAGGCTCTAGAATAGCTAAGAAAATTTTGAAAAAGAGTAAGGTGGGAAGAATCAGTATACCAATTTCAAGACTTATTATGTAGCTGCAGGTTTAAAGACTAAGTGGGACTGGCAGAGGGACAGACATGTAGACCAGTAGAACAGAACAGAGAACCTCAAAACAGATGAACACGAATAAGCCCAACTGATTTTTGGCAAAGGTGCAAAAGCAATTCGATGAAGGACTGCCTTTTTGATAAATGGCACTTGAGTAACTGGACATACACAGGAAAAAAAAATGGACCTCAATCTCATTCTCATGCCATCTAAAAATGAATTCAAAATGGATCATGGACTTAAATGTAATAGTATTCAATTGTTGTAAAAATAGGAGAAAATCTTCAGGATCCATGGGTAGGCAAAGAGTTCTTACACTTCACACCAAAAGCACAATCCATAAAAGGAAAAACTTGATGAATCGGATTTTACTGAAATTTTAAAATCTTTTGCTGAAAGACCCTGTGAAGAGGACAAAAAACTAGTGATTAGGAGAAAGTATCTGAAAACCACATATTTGACAAGGGACTAGTATCTAACTATATAGAACACATAGAACAGTTCTCAAAACTCAACATAAAAAGCCCAAACGATCCAATTAGAAAATGGGCAAAAGACACAAAGAGACTGAAGTGGGCCTGTGGGAGGCAAATAAACACAACGAATGTTCAGCAGCACGAGGCGTCAGGAAAACGTGCACTCGAACCCCACGGCGGCGTCGCCCCGCCCCTGGGAGAATGGCTCACGGAACGAACTCTGGTGAGGCTGCAGAGAAACTGGATGGCTCATACGTTGCCGGCGGGAACACAGAAACTCTGGAAAACAGGTTGGCAGTTTCTTCAAAAGCTAAGCCTGCGACTACATACGACCCAGCAATTAGATTCTAGGGCATTTATCCCAGAGAAAGGGAAACTTATCGTCATATAAAAATCTGTACATGAATGCGTCCAGCAGCTTTACTTGTAACGACTCAAAACAAGGAACGAGAGATTAAGCAAACCGGGGTGTCTCCGTACCAGGAACAACGGACACACACAAACGGGGAGGAATCTCCAGTGACTTACGTCGTGGGAAACAAGCCATTCCTCATGGTTATAAACAGTACGATTCCATTTACATGACATTCTTGAAATGACAAAACCGTGGAAATGCAGAACAGATTAGTGGTTGCCAGGGGTTACGGAGGAAACGGGGGTGGGGGGAAGTGGGTGTGGCTATAAAGGGGATCCTGGTGGTAATGGAAACGCTCTGGATCCTGAATGTCTCAATGTTAAACGTCTGGCTGTGATATTATACTATGGTTTTTGCAAGATGTTACCCCTGGATGGAGCTGGGTAATGGGGGGACCTGCAGTCCTCTTTCCCACTCTCTGCCAGGACTTCAGAGAGGACGCTGTCCTTCGAGGTTAAATTATAAAGATGGATACAAAACGGACCAACCCTTCACCTGACAGGTGCTAACTAAGGAAAGAATGCGTCTATGAGGGGAGCCGCCCCCGCTATGGAAGTGAGAAAGAGGGAGGACGGGGCCCTAAGGAAGCTGGCGGGCCAAGTGCTGGTCCCGCCCTCAGGGTGTAGGGGTGCTGCGGGCCTGGTGCCAATGGTCCCTGAGATCGTCTAACCAATCCTTCCCCTGATTCCTTGCCCACTCATCAACCTGCAATTTAGCTCCTCTAAACTTGCCAACAGGAATAGAGAGCTCTATTCTGCAAACACGTGTACCCTGTCCCTGTTTTCAAACTAACTTCTTGTCATTCTGGATGCCCCAGTTGTTTGTGAATTTGATTTCTCTGAGTCAGTTTCCAAGGGAGCTGAAGGCTCACACGTCTGTGGGGCCTGCCTCTGGGCAGGGCTGCTGCAGGGAGGACAGGCTGTCTCTCCAAGCTCTCTTTAGCACACAGATGGATAATGCCATCTGCCATCACTAGACACTGTCACCCTGACAGGCCGTCTTAAGAAAAGGGGGTTTGCCTTCTTCTAGGTGGTCCCCAAAGAAGACTAAGAGGTAGGTCCCAGACCAGCACAGAGCCTTCTCTAACCATCAGCACCATCTTACTCAGGGCACGGGTGGCTGAGCAGATGCTCCTTTGTCAGCTTACATACGAGAGCATTGTGGGATGCCCTCCGACCACAGGCCCACTGAGGAACCCGCCTCGCGTTGACTTCCGTGGTACTTTGCATCTTGCTCTCACAATGGCACCGTGGGGATTCCTTTCACTATACCTATTCTGTCTGGTGTGGAGACTAAGCCTGAGAGAAGTGACCAGTCCACAGTGACAGGATGGCCTGAAGGCCAGGAGTCTAGACTTAAAGCTGGGGGCAGCCCCTTTCTACCCAGATCTTTTTCACTCGGCCTCTTGGGACCTGCAGAGAAGCCTGTGTCTGAGGAGGCCATGGCTGAATGGACTGGGTCTTCTGAGGCCCAAAGCAGCATTCTGGAACCCTCGGTCTCATTCGTCTTCTTCCCATCCCGTCTAATTCCAAACAGAGGCTCCACTCTTGTCCTGCTTGAACACCCGGTTCATGGGCAATCTAACGCTCAGTCCTGACTCATTCTCCACCGTCAGGGCTACTGCCTTCTCCTCCCTCTGCTTCACCTGAGCCTGCAGCTCGGCCAAGGGCTAGTGCAGCCGCCATCCTGAAATTTCACTCGGGGCTCCTTCAAGGTAACGCTATCTGCGAGGCCCTACCTGAGGTCAGCTCAGGGACAGCTAGGGACGAGTTATGGTGCCACCGTGGCTTAGTGTTTAGTTTACTAAAATGCCAATGTCTTAGTGATCAAATAGTGTGTGCGTGATAGGATTATTTGAGGAAAATGACCGCGCTCTGTGAACAAAAGCAGCAGGCTCTGTGGTCAGAGTGAGTGGCAGGGAGCTCTGGGCAGCGGGGTAGTATTTCAACCCTTTTCCAGGGGCCGAAGCCTTGGAGGCACCGGTGGGAAATGGGCATACGAATCGCAGTGTCACGGAGGGGCTGGTGATACACCACTTCCCAGCCAGGGTGGAATATGAGACGGTAAGAAATTAAACAAACATCCACATTCCATTTCGATGAAAAAGTAAACGGTCCATGGCTTACCTCAGCCAAAGCTAGCCGGAGTTACTTCTTTACCCTGGGCAACAAGGCCTCTGTAAGACACTCGCTCACGAATCAGCCTATACACACACTAGCAAGTACTTCTCATCGCCAGTTAAAGCCTGATTCATTAACTTGTTCCAAAGCTAGTAAGAGGTTCACTGAACTATTTATTCAATATTCTTTTTTAGTTAAAACAAGTTGAAGCTGGTTTTTTAAATTATTATTATAACTACTTTATAGTTAAATTCGTTGATAACGGATAGGCCCTCCCTAACCTCCAAAAACACAGGCCACTTTCTGCATTTGGTCTCTAATGTATACAACCATTAACAAAAGGGAACTCGAATCCAGTGCAACATGGGAGTGTGGGACCAGAGAAAGTGCCAGGGCACCATTTGCTTCCTCTGCCACCGCTGCTCCACGGGCTGCGTGCGGACAGACACTTGCGGGGCCGGCAGGATGATTACGTTAGTGCACAATGCACAAAGGCAGGAAAACGGACGTAGCAATCCTTATTTGATTGACAGTTCTTGGTTCAGAAAGTTTTGTACTGATGGGGCGCCTGGGTGGCGCAGTCATTAAGCGTCTGCCTGCGGCTCAGGGCGTGATCCCAGCGTTCTGGGATCGAGCCCCACATCAGGCTCCTCCGCCATGAGCCTGCTTCTTCCTCTCCCACTCCCCCTGCTTGTGTTCCCTCTCTCGCTGGCTGTCTCTCTCTCTGTCAAATAAATAAAAAAAATCTTAAAAAAAAAAAAGTTTTGTACTGAGGCTGTCATTCGGAATGACGGGGTTCTTGTCAGTGTCTCTCAATTTCTCCATCCAGCAGATGAGATCATCCTGCTGCCGCCGTGAAAATCATGACTTCCTGACAGAGGACAGTTCTTAAGTTCTCTGATTTTGCAAAGCCATATACTGCACAGACATAGACAAGTCAGAGTCCTGGTTTTCCTAAGAAATGCTAGCATCAGGGGAAGGGAAACGGAGGCATGTTAGGGCTTCTGAAACGTGAAGAGCAAAAGTAAAATGAGCTGTACTAGCTGAGGTGGAAATGCAAAGCAACAAAGAGAAACGAGGACTTAATTCAATACCATTCAATCCGCTTCCAGCAGCACTCGGGAAACTATGTGCAGAGGGAGGACTGGGAAGGCAGAGGGAAGCACTAGATGCGGTGGGAAATGTAAGCAGAGAGCCTACCAGAAACGATGCTTGCTGATAGCGGGGCACTCGCTCCACTTTCCTAGTTGGTGCCAAGTGGATTAAAACCACTAAGGATGTAGAACTTTCTGAGACGGACAAACCTATGCCGTCCACCTGGGAGAGAGGTGACCACTTTCCATTCGTTTCCCCCAGGTTAGCTGGGAAGAATTTTATTCGCCCCGCTCAGGGACAAGTGGCTGAGCGTGGTGGCCCCCGGGGCCAGAGGGCACCGTGTGAAAACAGCACCAGCCACCCTAACTTTCCCCAGGTGCTTATGAATTCCAAACGAAACATATTTTGAAATCAACTCTGTGAAGCAAGGAGGTGACGGATAAGGAAATGGTTCGAGAAGAAATGCCTCATAAGGGTGGGTTTTAAATACCATTGTTGGGAGGAATTTTACTAACATTACTGGTCTTTATGTACTTGAGCAGAACGTATCAGATTACTGAAGGTGCAGCTCGGGGCTAGCCGATTACTTCCAGAAATTAAGAATGCCTCGTAAAAAAAGGCACTCGAGCTGCGATGAATTTAGATGTTCTAATATGAAGCTTCCCCGCGGCAGCTCGGTGATCTTATGACACGACAAGATTCTTAACTGGAGGCTTTAGATACATAATACTCCAGACAGACCAGATTCTAAGCAATTGGCCTGAAAACAAAACTAAGGTTGACCACTAAATGCATTTGAAAACTCAGATTCTTGCAGATAGAATGCGGAGAGCAGAATGTATTCAAGTAGTTTTACGTACGACGAGTCAAAGTATCGAGTGTGTCTTCCACTTGAAGTAATTACAAGACTTCTACCAGCAGTTTAAATTTGAGACACTTTCTCAGAACACTGAATTGTAAATCTCACTCTTTGTAAAAATAAGGGAAAAATACTCCACATGGGAGAGAAAGGATGGACCGAGGTGACCAGGCAGGCAGTATAACCAACAGACTTCCCCCAGTGGAATGGATCCTTCCCGCTTCTGAAGCTCTGAGTGTGTGCCCAGGACCGCGGAGGTAGGCAGGTCCTGGATCCTGGAGGACTTATCGTGATGCTGAGAAGTTGTTCTAGACAGCAACTTCCTCTTTCACAGAAGGCATCCCGGGGTAATGACAGCTGGTCTAACCATCAGCCCCGTTCACAACTAACCACATGATAGAAACCAGCGAAAACTCCACTCTTTACTTCCCTGATTCTTTTATTTTTTTAAAAGATTTTATTTATTTATTTGACAGAGAGAGAGAGAGAGCGCACAAGCAGGGGGAGCAGCAGAGGGAGTGGGCAAGGGAGAAGCAGGCTGAGCAGGGAGCCCGATGTGGGGCTTGATCCCAGGACTTTGGGACCATGACCTGAGCAGAAGGCAGACACTTAACCAACTGAGCCGCCCAGGAGCCCTTCCCTGATTCTTTTAATTCATTGCTTCAGCTGCTCAATTTGCTTGCTTCAACTTTTTCTGAAGTCTGAGTGAAGATATATGGAGAAGGTGGCACAGCTGCTCTGTCAAAATCAAGCTTACAACGAGGCAGAATACACAGCATCAGAAGAGACCAGGAGGTGTCACAGGACCGGAAGTCAAAGACAGTAGCCAACAGCACAGCAGGGTCCAGAGACCATGCCTTCTACAGACAAGAGGATTCGGGTAACCTGAATGGTAGTTCCTTCTAAACAGGGGCCCTGTGAGTGTGCTCAGGAGCTGGGGGCCTCAGGGGAACAACAGCCCCAGGGGAAGCGTGAGTGTGCCCCCAATCAGGAGTGAGCAGGGGTAGGGCTGGCTGACAAGAAACCACCACCCGAGAAGTGGAAACCATGCCCCTGACATAATGAAGGTATTTTCTTACGTGCCAGGAAGAATGTCGTAAGGGAAAACTATTATTCAATAAGCCACATATGTTCTGGACATTCAGATGCACCTCAAAGTCCTCATAGAATCTACATAAAGGAGCTCTGAAAAGTAAGCCTCTTGTGTTTCTCAAGTCCCCAGGGTGGGGTGGGGCTGGAGGGTAGGAATCTGACTGAATTAACTCAGTTTTTCAGGAAAACCCTCATAGGCCCGCTGTTACTGGAAGTTACTGGCAACTGCCTCCTTCCCTTCCTTCACCTACTGAAGGGACCCAACTTCTCTTCTCCTTGCTCTCTACCCCCAGTTGCACCCTGGCCACCCACT
Organism: Ursus maritimus; assembly: GCF_017311325.1. Lineage (NCBI taxonomy): Eukaryota > Metazoa > Chordata > Mammalia > Carnivora > Ursidae > Ursus > Ursus maritimus. The sequence continues at coordinate 8,521,032 of NW_024423343.1, forward strand.
CACTGGCCTCAGTTCCAGCTCTGGCCAGGCAATATGGGCGGAAACTTTACTCTAGAAGACTCTGGATTGCTCCAGTCTAGCCTGGCTCTGGATTACGATGATGTTAAAACCAGCTCACATGCACTGAATCTGCACTAGCATTTTACAGGGATTATGTCATTCGATCCTTGCAAACACCTGATGAAACGGGTATTTATATTCCTACTTCCTAGATGAGGACACTGAGGCCTACCCAGGTTAACCAACTTGCTCAAGGCCACACAGTTGGTGGGTGTGGGGCAAGACTCAAACCCAGGCAGTCTGATTCCTGAACCACTTTCCTGGTAGTTAGATTCAGCCAATTACTGTCCAACAGTCGGCAAGGGTCTGTCATTTCTCAGGGTCTCTGGGGGAGTACAGAAAGGCTTCTGTGCTTGGCCCCACCTGTTCCCCGTCACCCTGGACTTGGAATGAGGATATGAGCAGCACACATGACATGAGACAAGAATTTGACCCAAGACCCCAGTGAGCTGCAACAAGAAACCCACCTGCCAAGGAGATACCGATCAGGGAGTAAGAGAGCGTCCTAGCCTTGGCTTTAACCCCCACCCCGCCCCGCCCCAGCTTTTCTGGATTAGATTTACTCTGCATAGCTCCAGAAGGAGGAGCAAGTGGGTACAAACTGGACAGAAAGGAAGAAAAGGAAACTATAATTTTTGTGTGTGTCCACTATGTGAAATAGATTAACTCCTTAATCTCACAACAGTCCGTAATGATTATTAACTTCTTTTTACAGATGAAGAAATAAAGCTAGTAATGAGAAAGGTAAGATATCAGTCAGTTGAGCGTCCGACTCTTGGTTTCGGCTCAGGTTGTGATCTCGCTCTTCTGAGATGGAGCCCCAGGTCAGGCTCCAGGCTCAGCACGGAGTCAGTTTCAGATCCTCTCTCCTTCTGCCCCTTCCCTTGCTCACCCTCTCTCTCTAAAATAGATAAGTAAAATCTTAAAAGAAAAAAAAAGATAGAGGTAGATTGGGGTCTCACTGAGTGGGGCTTTGAATGCCACCACTAGCTGTTTACTTTTACGAGGTGATGGGGAGCGCAGAAATGTTTTTTAAAAGGGAAAGTATAAATGGACTCAGCCGCTCTGGAGAGCAGTAGGACAGGAGCTGGTAAGGCCGAGACCCTTCCGTCCACCTGTGAGGCAGCAAGCCCAGGTCTAGGTGTGTCCTTGAGAGAAGCATTTACGTGTGTGTGAGGAAAGCTCCCCGCTGCCCCGTGGAAAACACAGGGACAACTTGCCGTCCCTCAGGAAAGAGTGGATACAGGCCACACAGCAGTTAAATGGATAAGCTAGGCAGCATGTGCTGGTGTGAAGAAATCTCTTAACATCTACGGCGAAATGGGAAAAGCAAGTTGGTAAATGATTCAGAGTACTATGCCACTGAAGGAAAATTAAAAGCCATAAAACAATAGCGTGTTTGTTTATGGCAATATAATGATATTATAAAAGTCCGGCATCTTCTGTGAAATTTTATACGCCAGCTTCGGGGTAGTGGTTGATGCTAGGAAGGAAGGGAGGGGTGGAGGCTGAGGGGACAGAGCCACAGCTGTCTGTCATATTATTTTCTGTACTTTCTGGAAAGATTACAATGTTCCCCAATTTGAAATGAAGTGCTCGTGTCCCTGCATGCCCCAAGTCCTGCTGTGGGAAGACGGTCTGGTGGCCACATGCCGGACGGGCTGGGGAGGAGAGAGACCGGGCAGTCGGGAGGGCGCGGGGATGAGCCTTCGTGAGGGGTGGAGGAGAAAAGGAAATGAACGGGAAGATGAAAGCGACTTCAGAACGATGAGCTCCGGTTTCTGGAAGATGATGACATCGTACGAGCAGTAAGGAGTGATCGCAGGTCCCTTAGCAGCTTGAAGAGTACGTGTGCACTTTGCTGGCCTCATGGTCTGTTAGAAGCACGTACTGAATGTGCGTCACGAGTGAGACGCTGGGTTGAGCACTGCTCTCGTTCAGGGCAGTTAGCACCTGGCCCGTCTAGAGGAACCGACTCTTGTCCATGGCAGAGTCAGGACCCCAACAAGGGTCCCTGGTTCTAAGGTGGGTGATGTTTTTTTAAGCCCAAATGCCTCGTCAGCCCAGAATTCATGAGGTCCACAGGCTGCCTGGTCTCGGTGCCTCGGAGCTTAGTTCAAGGACAGGAATGTCAAGCCCCGTCAGTGACTGACTGAATTCACCTGGTAGTTTCCTTTCTCGTTGGGAAGCAGCCCTTGCACTTGATGCAAGAGGGGTAATAATGTCACTTCTCACAAAATCCCTCTAACAGCTTCCTTCCTCTCTCAGAATAAAAGCTCATGTTCTTCTCAAGGCTCTAGGTGATCTGACCATTGCTACCTTCTCTGCCCCCTATCCTATCCCCTCCCCATTTCTCCTTGTTCCTAGAACCCCTGAGTATGCTTCTACCTCAGGTCCTGGACGTCTGCTGTCCCCATTGCCATGGGGCTCGCTCCCTCATGCCCTTCCCACTTGAGTGTTCTTCAAGGCACTCACTATCATCTGACATAATATAGTTCTAGTTGCTTCTTTGTTTAAGGTCTGATTTCTCCTGGCAGAGTATCTATCTTACTTACTGCTCTATCCCTAGGGCCTAGAATAGTGCCTGGTGATGTCTGGTAATAGGAACATGAGTTGCTCAGGCAAGTCCCCTCTACAGAAATCAAGTACAAAATGTGACACATTTATTAAAAACAATCATTTCAGAACACTGGAAAGTGACCAATGACAGGCAGCAACTTGAGAAGTGTTTGCTCCCTGGGGAAGCGCTCTGGCAACTGGGCAAGAATGGTGCATTTATGGTCCACTTGCCTGGGGGAGTTCCCCTCTATTTCAAGCAGTGAACACCCACAGCTTTACCAGCTGAAGGTGTGAACCTGGTAGCAAGTAGAGCAGCTAGAAGCAAGGGAGCCACAAAGACTGAGGTAATAAAATCTCCACACATCCCTGACGGACTGCTAATCTGCGGACACAGGCAGAAAACTCCAGGGGGCCCAGAGAAAATTGAAAGCTTGTGTGTGTGTGGGACTTGCACATTTTCTGCACGTTTAAATGTATTCCTCAACCTACACACGGTTCAAGTGGCAGGAGGTGGAAACCTTCCTGACTTGAGGTATGTAAACATAATCTCTGCCCATATCGCTGGCTGGCTGGCAGGCAAACTGGGCAGGGAGGCCGGGGCAGGGGGGGCTACCGAGCAGAGGCCACTGACCACATAGCACAGGGGAGCGAGACTGCCCGGTCAGAGACCAGGTGGGTTAACTGTTTACTAAAACCAACAACAACGCTCAGGAGAACAAAACAAAATCCAGAGTCACCACAACATGCTATCTGAAAGGTGTAGTTTTCAACCAAAGGCATGAGTAGCCATGCCGAAGAAAGAGAAAAGCCTGGCCAGTACTCAGGAAAAATAAAGTCGCCAATAGAACGAACTGTGAGTAGGCTCAGATGTTGGACTTCGCAGACAAAGACTCCAAAGCAGCTATCATAAAAATGTTTAAATGTTTAAATAAATGTTTAGCTCAAGAGCTAAAGGCAAATATGCTAAACATGAGTAAGAAAACCCAGGAAATCTTGACTGGGAAATGGACACTATAAAAAGGAACTAAATGGAATTCCAGAACTGAAAAGCATAGTAACTGAAATGAAAATGCAGTGGGTGGGCTCAACATCAGATATAAGATGGCAGAAGAATCACTGAACTGCAAGATGGCAACAGAAACATCTGGCTCAGAGAAAAGACAGAAAAAAAACCCTGAAGAAAAATGAAGAAAGCCTCAGGGACCTGTCAGATAATATCACAAATTCCAAAATATGTGTAATTGGATTTCGCAGAGATGAGAGAAAGGGGCAGAAAGAATACTTGAATAAATAATGGCTGAACCCTCCCAACAACTTATAGACCCAAGAAGCTCAATGCACCCTAACAAGGAGACACACAAAGAAAACCACACCCAGACACGTCACAATCAAATTGCTGAGAGCCAATATTAAAGAGAAAATCTCAAGGAGCAAGGGAAAAAGAACTCCTCATGTTCAGGGAAACCATGATCAATGGCACAAGCACCAGCTGGCTTGTCATCAGAAACCATGGAAGCCAGAAGGCAAAGAATGACACAAAGTGATAGAGAAAAGCCCGTTGGCCAAGACATCTGCATCCAGTGAAAGGAGCCGTCAAAAATGAAGGTGAAATAAACGCAATTCCGGGTATTAGAAACAGAGAGAATTTGTTAACAGACCCGTGTTACCAGAAATGCTAAAGACAGAGCTTTAGGTGAAAGGGAACAGACGTCAGGTGGTAACTTCACCCCGGAAGGAATGAAGAGCTCTGGAAATGGTAAACATGTGGGTGGAGACACAGATAGATTCTTTCCCCGAATTTCTTTAAAAGACGTGTGACTATTTAAAGCAAAGAGTTACGACAGTGGGTTGATAATAAATATAGATGCAGCATATATGGCAACAGAGCACAAAAGAGGAACAGAAATGGAGCCATACTGGTGCAAAGTTCTCCTATTTTACCAGAAACAGGCAGTATTGACCAGAAGTAGATTGTGGTAAGTAAAACACGCATATTGCAATCCCTAGAGCCAACTTTAAAGGAAAAAGGCAAATACAGCTAAAAAGCTAATGGTCATTAAAATGGTATGCCAGAAAATACTTGTTTAATACCAAAGGCAACCCACGTGAAGAAGGTGAGAAGAGAGGAATAAAAAAATGACATAAATAGAAAACAGCAAATAGCAGAATGAAACCCAAGCAGACCCATAATTACATTAAATGTGAATGAATATTAAACAAATTTTAAATTCTGAAAAAGAACAAAGCTGGAGGACTCCTATTTCCAAATCTACTGTAGAGCCACCATAACTAAAATCTGTGGTGTCAGCACACCGACAGATATACGTCACGTGGACAGAAATGAGAGCCCAGAAATAAATGCTTCTGTTTATGCCAACTGATTTTTTTTTTTTTTTATGGAGGGACAATTTGACAGAGTAATTCAACAGGTCAAAGCATATCTTTTCAACAAATGGTACCGGACCAACTGGATATTCACATGCAAAACAATAAATTGAGATCTTTACCTCACACCAAACATAAAAATGAACTAAGAATGGTCCTAGATCTAAATGTAAGAGCTGAAATCATAGGAACTCTGAAATGAACCACAGGAGAAAATCTTTGCAATGTTGGTTTAGGCCAATGGTTTTCAATTGGGGGTGATTTTGTCCCCTCCCGGGGGACATTGAGCAATGTCTGGAAACATTTCTGGTTGTCACCACTCTGGAGTGGGGTAGATAATACTGGCACGTAAGGAGTAGAGGTTAGGGATGCTGTGAAACGCCCTGTAACACACAGGACAGCCCCCACAATGCAGCATTAGCTCTCCCAAAATGTCAACAGTGCCAAAGTCGATAAACTCTGGGTGGGGCCAAGAGTCCTTAGATGCAACAATAAAAAGAGACCATTAAAAAAAAAAAAGGTAAATTTGACTTTATTAAGATAAAAAACTTTTGTGCTTCGAAAGATGCCATTAAGAAAAGGGAAAGACAAGACACGGGAGACTAATGTAATGCTGTATGTTAACGCTGGAATTAAAATAAACAACTTAATAAAAGATAAAGAAAATGAAAAGACAAGCCACACGTTGGGAGAAAATACTTGCAAATCATGTATCAGAAAAAGGACTTGTGGGGCGCCTGGGTGGCTCAGTCGTTAAGCATCTGCCTTTGGCTCAGGGCGTGATCCCGGCGTTATGGGATCGAGCCCCACATCAGGCTCCTCCGCTATGAGCCTGCTTCTTCCTCTCCCAACTCCCCCTGCTTGTGTTCCGTCTCTCGCTGGCTGTCTCTATCTCTGTCACATAAATAAATAAAATCTTTAAAAAAAAAAAAGAAAGAAAAAGGACTTGTATCCGGAATATATAAAGAGTTCTCACAACTCAATGAGACAAACAACCCAGTTTTAAAAATGGGCAAAATATTTGAATAGATATCTCACCAAAGATCACATACGAATGGTTAGTGTTATGGGTTGAATTGTGTATCCCCAAAAGATTTATGGCAGTCCTAACCCCCAACACCTCAGTGTGACGAGAAAAATGTTTGTTTTCCCGAGTTGCTGCATCTATATATGATAATATAATAATAGTATAATAACCCTACTCACACCCATAGTCTGGACATTTAGATAAGGACTTGAGTTTAGGATTCCTGCAATAAATTCCTGCTTTGCTTTTCCTAGGGACCTTAAAATAACCCCTTAGAATGAAGTCTGAGAAAAGTTAGTGACCTCTTCTCCAAACACCTTACAAGTAACAGGTGCTTATCACCCTGCTTCTATCCCCTGCCCTCTCGTGACCTGGGACAGAGAACTGCTCTTCCCCGGCTCACTGTCTAACCCAACGCCGCCCCTCAGCCCCCCAATTTCTGGGATCTGTAAGCAGTAAATCTTGTGACTCTACTTCCTTGGTGTGTGTGTATTAAAATGGTGCCTTCAATCAAAACAGCCCTGTGGGTTTCACCTCCCCAAAGTGGGAGCTCGGATGTTGAAGGAGCTGCCTGCGCGTGGCTTGCGTCTCCTCATTCAGCGGGCCGTAGACTATATATCTTCACCCAATACATCAGTTCCAGCTTCTCAACACACTCAGAGAGTGACCTGAATTTGCAATTGGGTGCTTGGAGATGTAATTAGTGAAGAGGAGGGCATACTGGAGTAGGGTGGGCCCTCAATCCAATATGACCCCTGTCCTTTTAAGAAGATGATGTGGAGACAGGGTAGGTGTGCGAGCCACAGGACACGGGAAGCACTAACAGAAAGCCTGGAACAGATTCTCCCCGAGAGCCCTGAGGGAGCACAGCCCTGCTGACACCTTAACTTTGGACTCCTAGCCTCCAGAACTGTGAGACAAGACACTTCTGTTGCTTGAAGCTACCCAGTTTATAGTACTGTGTTACAGCAGCCCTAGCGACTAACACAGCTGGCAAGGACGTGCAAAGATGCTCAACGTCATTACTTATTAGGAAAATACAAATTAAAAACACATTGTCATATCAGTTCACACCCACTAGCGGGGCTATAACTAAGACAATAGACAACAACAAACGCTGGGGAGGATGTGGAGACATGGGACCCTCGACGCTGCTGGTGGGAATGTAACAATGGGTACAACCACTTTGGAAGAACAGTTTGTTCCATCCCATCAAAAGGTAAACATAAGTTTGTGAAATGACCCAGGAATTCCACTCTTGAGTAAATACCCAAGAGAAGTGAAAACATAAGGCTACATAGGGACTTGTACCCAAATGTTCAGAGCAGCATTATTTATAATAGCCAAAAAAGTGGAAACAATGCAAATGTCTATCAACCAGCGAACAGATAAACACAAAGTGGTATTTCCATGCAGTGCGATACTAGTCACTAGCCACAGAAAGGGATGAACGGCCGCTGCATTCCATAATAGGGTAAAACCTCAAAAGCATATGAAATGAAAGCCCCCAGATGCAAAAGACCACATACTATTAGAAATGTCTAGGGGCGCCTGGGTGGCTCAGTCAGTTAAGCGTCTAACTCTTGATTTAGGCTCAGATCATGACCTCAGGGTTGCGAGACTGAGCCCCGTGTAGGGCTCTGCGCTGGGAGTGGAGAGATTCTCTCTCTCCTCTCCCTTTGCTCCTCCCCCCAGTTCTCTCTCTCTAAAAGAGAAAAGAAAAGAAAAAAGACAAAAGAAAAAAGAAAGAAATGTCCAGAAAAGGCAAATTAATACAGACAAAAAGCAGATTGGTAGTTGCTTGGGGCTTGGGGATGGGAAAGGTGGACAGAAATTCCACCTTTGGGGATGATGGAAATGTTCTTATAATTGAATTGTGGGGATAGTGGTGCAACTCAGTAAATGTATTAAAAATCATTGAGTTGTACAGTTAGAAAAGATGAATTTTATGATACGTAAATTATAACTCAATAAAACTGTATGTGTTTATGGATGCACTAAACAATCCAATCACAGGCAGAGATTGTCAGACTGGATAAAAAAGCAGAATCCAGCTACAACTTGTCTACAGAGAAGCAGTTTGTTGTTAAAAAAATTTTCTTAAGTTTATTTAAGTAATCTCTTACACCGAATATGGTGCTTGAACTCCCCACCTCAGGATCAACAGCTGCATGCTCCGCTGACCGAGCCAGCCAGGGGCCCCTAAACAAATATTTTTAATTGAAGTATAGTTGACATATATCAAATTAGTTTCAGGTGTAACAGTGATTCAACAATTCTACACATTGCGAAATGCCCACCATGATAACCGTATTACAGGATTATTGACTATATTCCCTATGCTGTACTTTTTATCCCTGTGACTTACGAGAAAGCACTTTATTTTATTTTATTTATTTATTTAATTAATTTATTGGACAGAGATAGAGACAGCCAGCGAGAGAGGGAACACAAGCAGGGGGAGTGGGAGAGGAAGAAGCAGGCTCATAGCGGAGGAGCCTGATGTGGGGCTCGATCCCAGAACGCCGGGATCACACCCTGAGCCGAAGGCAGATGCTTAACGACTGAGCCACCCAGGCGCCCCTAATTTTTTTTTTAAAGATCTTATTTAGTTATTTGACAGAGAGAGAGAGAGAGAGAGACAGCACAAGCAGGAGGAGCAGCAGGCAGAGGGAAAGGGAGAAGCAGGCTCCCTGCGGAGCAGAGACCAATGCGGGGCTTGATCCCAGAATCCTGGGATCATGACCTGAGCTGAAGGCAGACGCTTAACTGACTGAGCCACCCAGGTGCCCCGAGAAAGCACTTCAAATTCAAAGACACGGATAGATGGCAGGTAGAAGAATGGAAAAAGTACTAGACCAGGCAAACAGTGCATATAAGAGAACTGGAGTGGCTATGTTAATATCAGACAGACAGTCTAGGAGCACGAAGAGAGACAGAGGATATTTCCTAACGATAAAGGGGTCAATGCTGTGGGACGACATAACAGTTACAAACCTAGAGGCTTAAAACAAAAGAACTCTAAAATAGATGACACAAAACTGATAGAATTGAAAGGAAAAATAGGCAAATCTACAATTATAATCAGAGAATCTATATTCCTCGCTCTGTAACTGGTAGGACAAATGGACAGAAAAATCAGTAAGGATGCCGAATAGGCCCAGACATAGAGCAGGTGCTCGACAAACATATGTTAAGGAGATGAATTCTTGCTTAGTCTGTTTCTGTGAGGTTCTCAAAGCCTGATCAACTCGGATGACGCAGGAGAAAACAGAAGAGCTATGCTCAGTCACCACAGACGGTGTGGGCCAGGCGCTCAGCTGAGGCTACACACAGATACTCATTGACTCCTTATGACACTGCTCTCTGGTTGTTAAAACAAAAATTAAGTTTCTGAAATTAAAAACTGAAGGTGAACCCCAGTAAAGCTGGAAAAGTGTGAGATTCAGACTGTTACGGGAGGTTGGATTTTCCCATGTGGGGTAAGGTTTCGATGGTAAGAAATGTCAGTTTAGATTGCTAAAAACTCTTAACTTCATTTGGAAAGAACTTCTTGGTTTATTGTCTTTTTTGTTTGTTTTGTGAAACCACAAAAGGTTATTTTGTTTAGTACACAAAGGCTACCTTAACATGGTTTGTTCTGAGATGAATCTCACTGCGGTGGACTGTTCAGCACAGCAACTCTCCGCTCCAGCAAGCACCCCTTTGCAATGTGCTTTGCAAACCCTCCCTTGTGGACGTGGAACACGCATCCCTAACCCTGTAGGTGGGGCTAGCCGTGACTCTGACCGGTAGGGTGTGGCAGAAGCGAGGCCCAACGGTTCTAAGGTCTCATGGGGCCTTGGCGACGTCTGCCTTCAGCCTCTGGGAATTTGGCGACACTGTGCTGTAAAGATTCCCAGTGAGATCACTGGAGGAGCGGCCACATGGAGGAGGACTGGCGCTTCTGCCAGCACCAACTGCTAGACCGTGAAACCACCCTGGAACATCCGCCCAGCTGACCTCCAGCCAGATGCAGCCACAGGAGTGAGCCCAGGTGAACTCAGCTGAGGATCTGCCCAGCCAACACTGGATCATGACTGTGGCTTTTTTAGGCCACTAAGGTTTGGGGTGCTTTGTATCAGTTAGCAAACCTAACTGGTGCGCCCACAAACGTAACAGGGAGCACATGAGCCAGACCCAGATGATGTCATGCTGTATGATTCCAGCAACAGAGCCAGAAGCTGAGGGGGCCCGCTGGCATGTGGGTTCTAACGAGCTGGGTGGTTCTAGCAGGCATGTGCACTTTGTGAAAATGCTCCGGGGCCTGGAGCAGGGGCCTCTGCCTGATTAAGTGCCTCTGGAGGATTCTCTGTAGCGAGAAACTATGAGCACTCTTGCACAACCGTCCGCTGTGAACACTTACTCCCTCACTGGATCCCTGTCCAGCCACCTGCATGTGCCATGGATGTGCTAGGTGGTGGGGGTGCCCTGTGAGCCAAGTTGACACTGTCCCTCCCCTGGTAGCACTTATAAATTCATTATTGGAGAATAAAAGGCAGTGTGAATAAACAGTAACTAAAAAAAGATCAATAAAAAAAAGATGAATTAATCATGAAAGATAATATCAAAATAAATGCCAAAGAGTAGCCCACAGGGGCGCCTGGCTGACTCAGCCGGTGGAGCATGAGACTGCTGATCTCGGGGTTGTGAGTTCGAGCCCCATGTTGATGTAGACATTACTTAAAAATAAAATCTTAGAAAAAAAAAAAGCACACACTTGGCTGCTAAATAAATTGCGTAACTAATTCTCTATAGTGTGGCTCCCACAGAGTGACAATGACTTTCACTTTGCTTCTGTTTTTTTCTATTGCAGGTGAGCTTGCTCAGCTTTTCCCTTTGAAGATCTGACTGACATCCATTTGACTGCTCTTAGCAGCAGATCATTAATACACCAGGCCCTGCAACTGCTTAATGCCTGTCTGTCCGTTCTGCGCTCTTATCATTGCGCAAAACGGAATGGTGCACTGCTCACTTTGCTCACCGTAACAGAAGATTGCCTCTATTTCTGTTTCACATAGCATCGTATTCAATATTTTATAGAACAGACGTGGTACAGAGAATTTAGACACAAACTGGCTCACCTGGAGCTAAACCGACCTGAGCCCTTACAGCCAAGCCCCAGTGGTGCAGGCGGGGCCTCAGCTACCACCTGGGGCACAGATGCCTTGAACTGTGGAGCTGGAAGCTGTGGCAGGTCAGGCACTATTTTTTCCTCCAGTCACACTTCCACATCTAACACGCGAAGTGTTTCTTGAATGCCGAGTGATAGTGATTTCATGGGGTAAGTAAAACAAGTTTATTTATTGAATAAAAATTATAAAATGAAATAATGAGGAGCGTATTTCAGCACAAGGATTTATCCAATAGGTCAAGATTCGAAATCTACATGCCTCATTATAGGTAGCGCACTATTATTCCAGAACTCTGTGATAATAGGAAAAAGCCACGCACCATTTTGTTATTTGTAAAAAATTAGATAAGAGAGAATAAAAGTCTATTGTGGAGCACTGGTTGACCTTCTCTGCATCCATTTCCATGGAAACAGATGTTGGACAAATAGGGCTTGTGAAAGCCTCAGAATCATGAGGTGTCTCCGAGCCCTCACCTTGTTTTGAGCCTTCTGATGTCTATTTCCATAGAAACCAGAGTGGAAATGAGGGCAGGAGCCATGAGTCAGCCTGTTGGGTGGTTCATCCCAGCCAAGGTCTGAGCGCACAGGAGCCGTGTTATAGAAATAAACGAATTTAGAAGCAGAAAAAAGCAAAAGCCTTAATTGGGAAACACTGGTTTCTTTCTTGACTTGGTTAAATAATGGCAAGGCTCTGCCAGTAACACGGACGCGGACAGACATTTCTCTGCTAATGAGGTAACGGGGAATGAAAAGCATATCTGCACCACGCCCAGCAAGCTGACCGCCGAGGTGATTCGTGACAGCAGCTTGCTGTAGGCTCTTTGGATGCGTACACCTTCCGGGGGGTCAGCCGTCTCGCAGGTCATAGATGAAGGCGGCAGAAGGGACAGGAGGTCACGGCCCAAGCACTTGACAGTACGCCTTTGTCTGTGGACTGCGAGGCCACTTGAGAGATGCCTGCGTAGAAACGGACTGGTTCTAGGCCCCGTCTCCTTCTGTTGCAGCTAGATCATGGTATGTACGGCCCCATTTAGAATCATTTCACCCTGTGCATGATATGCCCCCCTAAGCCTGTGCCCCGTTTTTGTTAAAGGCATCACCACTCTCTCCAAGTTACCCCAGCCTTCAGCTCCTCATGACACACCGTGCGGGTTCAGCCCACAGGAGCTCCCGGCACAGCACCTCCCTGCCCCGGGCCGCTCCCCACGGAAGCCTGCGGCGGAAAGGAGGTCAGGCACACGGGCTGTCCTGCCAGCTTGGCCTCAAGCCTCAGCTCGACTAGCAACTACCCCCGTAACCTTGAGCAAGTTCCTGGGCCTCTTGAAACTTGGGTTTTCTCATCCAGTACATATAGGGCTGATCACAGAACCTTCTTGATGGCAGAGGTATGAAGAATAAATGGAGAAAAGCTTATAAGGCTCTTGGTCCAGCCCGCACATAATAACCACTCAGGAGATACTGCCTGCTAAGTAATTCTAAGCTTTCTGGATCTGCAGTTCACTTGAACACTGAGGCCAGATGAAGCTTCCTGGGGCACAGCGCTGTCCACACCCCTCCCCGGCATAGGACAGTTCATGGTTCTCCAGTTCCTGCAGCCTGGCAGCACAGCGCCATGGCAGCTTTGTTCCCCACCCCCTTCTTTGCACAGTCCATGCCGAGGCCAAAGTGAACCATCCTTGGCTGGGGCAGGCCTAGGCTCTGGGCTCACGCCACTCCTCGGCCTGATGCCCGCCGCTCTGCAATGGAGCTCTGGACCCTAAAGGCTCTAATATCTCTCTCATTTGCTAAGTTTCTTCCTCTGATTTTTAAATAAAAGTTCTTTTTGAAAGACTCTGGTCTTTATCGGTTAGGGTGAATATTAAGGGGATCAGTGTGAATCTTATAACCAGATGTGGTAACTGTCCCAGGCCTGGAACCCCAGGTGGCAGCAATGGTGAGCTGATGGAAGTGGGAAACTTGGAGAGGGGCGGATTTGAGACCATGTAATGTCCCTGGAGCTCCTCTGCGCTTGGAGAGTCCATTTCAGGGAGAAGAGGGAGGGGGACTAGAAGTCTAGCACAGCCAGCCTGTGGAGGCCTCGTGTATTAACCACATCTCTTGTTCTCTCTGATGCTCTGACATCTGGGGCCTTACTGGCCCTCGGGGGACTGCCTCTCCCAGGGCTAGCCAATTCCTAAAGACAGTGAACAACTCGCTTGCGAGCACACCTTTCAAACGCAAGCCAGCCAATCCAGAGCCCACACCCCAACCACCTCCTGCCTCAGGCTCTCACACTTGGGGCCATTACCTACCTGCCCTCATCACTCCAGGCCCAAGTGCCAGACAACCAGGGACAGCCACTAGGCCACAAAGCCCAGCGCAACTATTCAAACTAGCCAATCCTAAACCTGCTTACCCTGCCTCACTCGATCCTTCCTGCTGAAACCACAATAAATGCTCTTGGCCACATTTCCCTTTCTTCCCTGTGCCTCCCGACTGACCCTGGTGCTCCCTGTGTAGCCCCCCAGGATGTAGGTGCCCTTGCCTCCTGGGGACTGTAACAAGCTATCTTTTCTTTTTTTAAAAATTCAGATTCAATTAATTAACATATAGCATATTATTAGTTTCAGAGGTAGAGTTCAGTGATTCATCAGTGTATCACGTGCCCTCCTTAATGCCCATCACAGAGTTACCCCCTTCCCCCACCCCCCTGCTCTCCAGCAACCCTGTTTGTTTCCCATGATTAAGAGTCTCTTATGGTTTGTCTCCCTCTCTGATTTCGTCTTGTTTTATTTTTCCCTCCCTTCCCCTATGATCCTCTGTTTTTTTTTTTTTTTTAAAGATCTTATTTATTTATTTGACAGAGAGAGAGACAGCCAGCGAGAGAGGGAACACAAGCAGGGGGAGTGGGAGAGGAAGCAGGCTTCCAGCAGGGAGCCTGATGAGGGGCTTGATCCCAGGACCCCAGGATCCCAGGATCACGCCCTGAGCCGAAGGCAGACGCTCAACGACTGAGCCACCCAGGTGCCCCATGATCCTCTGTTTTGTTTTGTAAATTCCACATGAGTGAGAGCATATGATAACTGTCTTTCTCTGACTGATTTATTTCACTTAGCATAATACCCTCTAGTTCCATCCACGTTGTTGCAAATGGCAAGATTTCATTTTTTTGGATGGCTGAGTAGTATTCCACTGTATATATACACCACATCTTCTTTATCCATTCGTCTGTTGATGGACATCTGGGCTCTTTCCGTAGTTTGGCTATTGTGGACATGACAAACTATCTTTTCAAAGACACCTGTCTTCTGAACTGTTAGCCTTACTGAACCTCAAATTTTCTATTAATATACTATATATATATATATTTTAAGATTTTATTTATTTATTTGACAGAGAGAAAGACAGCCAGTGAGAGAGGGAACACAAGCAGGGGGAGTGGGAGAGGAAGAAGCAGGCTCCCAGCGGAGGAGCCTGATGCGGGGCTCGATCCCAGAACGCCGGGATCACGCCCTGAGCCGAAGGCAGACGCTTAATGACTGAGCCACCCAGGCGCCCCTAATACACTATATTTTAAAACACCTGAGACTGTATCCTTATCTAGGCCTTCTCTATGGTATCCATGCTGCCCCCAGAGCCAGAGATGGAACACTGGGTGCAGAAACACCAGTATACAGGGTTCTCTGCAGCCAGGCCTGGTGAGCCTGGAGCTGATACCAGAGGAAATACTCATGATCATGATCATAATCATCATGCCAATAATAATGAGAACAAACGTTCACCAAGGGCTTAGAGTGTTTCAGAAACTGTGAAAAGCGATTTGATGTTAATTATTCCTTAGTGATCATAATATCCAGGGATGTTATAAAAGCTACTGATTCAGTTCTACTGCCTGACACCTTTCTTTGGATACTAATGTTTCTACCCAGGGCCTTGTTTTGGTAAAATGCATCTAAAGAGAGTATCATATCGAATTCTATGTTGAAAATTATACAAATTTTTATTTTAAAGGAATAAGACCCAGTTTTCTGCTTTCTGCATTGATGTTGTAGGAAATATGATTTAAAAAAAAGAAAAAGTCTAGCCCTCCTGTGTCATAGTCAACCACACGAGAGGGTCACTGGGTGTGAGTTGACTGTAGCCACCTGGGGGGGGGGGGTCAACCGCAGACCCGCCCACCAGCCATCCTCCTTCCTGTACCTGACCAGCTTCATTTCCTCAGGAGAGTATGCGCATGTGTCACTGGGCCATAGGGTGAGGGCAGAAGAATTGATAAGACAAAATAAAACAAAACAAAACAAATTCCAGCCCTTAGGAAAAGATGAAAGACCCTCTTATTCATTTTATAAAGTCAGAGTAAACTGTAATACTTAAACTTGTAAAGATTGTACAAAACTGTAAACCAGTGGCTCTCCAAGTGTGGTCTGGGGAAATTTTGGAGGCCTTAAGACCTCAGAGGGTCTATGAAGTGGTTTAGATCATGTTCATAACTACAATATACTTCTACACTGTAATTTATAAAATATAAAATAATATAGAATTATTTTAATAGTAATAATACTTGCCTTTTTTACTCTCATTCTCCTATGATACAGTCAAGTTTTCTAGAGGCTACACGGTATGTGATGGTATCACTCTGATAGCTAATATAATGTATGTTTATATTTTCTAGAAACTTCTAAGGTTTAGGGTATAAACATATGTTCTCTGTTCTTCTTTTGTGCTTTTATTAGCTATCTTGGTTACATCTACTATAAGCAATATAACTTCATTATCACTCAATATATTATTCTTAATATATTATTATTTTGAAATAAAATCTTTCCTTGCTCTTCTGTGAAAACAGACTATGAGTACACTTATTGTTTTATTTTGGAATAGTATTTTTATGATTTTCCAAGAACTTTTCTAATTTTTAAGGTTTTCTCTAAAACTGTCATTTTAGGGGCGCCTGGGTGGCTCAGTCAGTTAAATGTCTGCCTTCAGCTCAGGTCATGATCCCAGGGTCCTAGGATCGAGACCCACATTGGGCTCCCTGCTCAGTGCTGAGTCTGCTTCTCCGTCTCCCTCTGCCCCTCTCCCTCGCTCCCGCGTGTGTGAGCACAGGCGTGCACTCTCCCTGTGTTTCAAATAAATAAAACCTTTAAAACCAAAAAAACCCCTGTTATTTTAAAATTTAAGAATCATTTACCCCGGGGGCGCCTGGGTGGCACAGCGGTTGGGCGTCTGCCTTCGGCTCAGGGCGTGATCCCGGCGTTCTGGGATCGAGCCCCACATCAGGCTCCTCCGCTGGGAGCCTGCTTCTTCCTCTCCCACTCCCCCTGCTTGTGTTCCCTCTCTCGCTGGCTGTCTCTATCTCTGTCGAATAAATAAATAAAATCTTTAAAAAAAAAAAAAAGAATCATTTACCCTAAAATAAAAGATAACTTGTTTATGGTATTTTTTCTTATATTTGTAAGGATGGATCACTGGCTTAAAAAGGGAGATCAGAGGACCCCTGTTTCTCAACCCAAAGTGTACCATTTATATGAAAAGATGCTGAGAAAAATGAAACTGACTTATCAGGAAGTTCTCCGACTCATGGAAGGGAGGGATGTTTTCCAAAGAAGTTGGGCAAATAAACGGAATTACACGGAAGCTATCTTTCCCTCAGTTTTACAGATGCCAACAATTTGCCTTATTGTGTCTTACGGAATAAAACCTTTGTGGATGACATTTTTATGCCAATTAAGCTGAGGTAAAATTTTGAGACCACTCACTGAGAGCTGAAAGAAAAGAATTTGAACATTTTAAACATAGATGCGACGAGTTCTTTAAAAGTCAGAAACTGAAAATTTGTTTTAACTTTTTTTTCTAACTAGAAATTAAAGAGCCACTGCAGCTGTGTGAGGAGCATATGGGAACTCTGTATTATTTTTTTCTGTCAATCTAAAATTATCCCCTCACCCAAGTTATTAATAAAAACAGAGCCACGGAAGAACCCTGACAGGTAATTATTGACTTGGTTGAAGAAACATACACAATAGCTTTGTAGAGCTTACACTGCTGAATGCCTGCTAAATGGAAAGTTAACAAAAGCAATTACAACATGCTACTTTCCAATGAAACAGTAGCTTGTTGAAGCAAAGATCAAGCTGCAAACGTGAATGCTGAGTTAATTAACATCTGATCCGCAGCAGTATGCCCGGACTTGCTATTTGGCTTGTATTCATCCAGTATCAACAGCAACTAGTCATCAAAGATTGTTTGCATAAAGATCTTTTTTTGTTGCTTGGCGACAAACACAGGAGTTGCTAGATGAAACATTTAATGTATTGACTTTCATGATTTATCCTGGAACAACTGTACTGACATTTACACTGATGGTACAGATGCAACAGACGGTAAAACCACTGATGCCTTAGTGTCAATCAGGCAGTGCTACCAAACCCGAGTAACAGTCACTGCATTCTCCACTGTGACCACAGGTAGACAGATGGATAGATGGATGGATAGACAGATGGATAAGTAGATGCACAGACAGAAAAATGACAGATAGATCAATGATAGAAAGATGCTAGATAGAGTCTCATTTAAGAATGGCTTTGATGGGGCCGCCTGGGTGGCTCAGTTGGTTGAGCATCCGACCCTTGATTTTGGTTCAGCTCATGATCTCAGGGTCAAGCCCCGAATCGGGCTCCGCGTTGAGCGTGGAGCCTGCTTAAGATTCTCTCTCGGGGTGCCTGGGTGGCACAGCGGTTGAGCGTCTGCCTTCGGCTCAGGGCGTGATCCTGGCGTTGCGGGATCGAGCCCCACATCAGGCTCCTCTGCTATGAGCCTGCTTCTTCCTCTCCCACTCCCCCTGCTTGTGTTCCCTCTCTTGCTGCTTTCCCTCTGCCCTGCCTCCCAGCTCATGCATGCATGTGCTCTGTCTAAAAAAAACCCAAAAACCAAACCAAAACAAAAACGCCCAAACCAAAACCAGAATGCCCTTGATGAAGTAGCAGGAATTTGATTAAGTCTCGACCCTTGTGGTCTCTTTTTAACATTCTGTGTAACAAAATGGGACGTACATTATGGTTATCTTGAAAAACATCTGTAAGATTATCTGAGTTGCAAGCCTAACTAAGCAATTTTTTTCAAGGAACACTATTTTTACTTGAAAGAATAATAGACAACTACGTTTTTGGGTGTTTAGCAGACACTTTCTCAAAAATTAATGAGGTGAGTTTGTCACGTCAAGGAAAACAACTGATAGTACTATTATCAATAAAATTTGAACTCTCAAGAGAAAACAAAATTAAAAAAAAATTTGTTCCTGCCACTGTAAGCTTAATACCTTTTCAACACCTAAAGACTTTTCTGATGAGATCAGTGGCAATATTAAGTAATGCAATATTTGGATGTTTTATAATGAAATATGGCAACATTTGGAAGGACTGCAGAACTGAAAAACCTTTATTTCTCAAATGATCAATACATGTAAATACAAAATCATGCGTGGGTAAAAGAGCTCCTGAAAGTATAAAATCGAAAGGATGTTAGCAGGAATTGTGAAGTGAGAACTTGTGAAAATCCATTCCTCCATAAAAGTGAGGAATATTGGCAAAAACTGTTCAAATCAAATTTTTCAGAACTCTGGAAATTAACCAATGGTTTGTGACAATCTGAGGGGTGTTTATTCAAGGAAAAAAAAAGCTAATTGTCAGTATAAACAGCAAACGTTGTGGCATTTACACCTCCCTATTCTTCTCTCCCCACAGCTCCTTGAAAACGACCAGCCCTGCCATCAGAGTGAAAACCAGCAGCCAAGCAGTTACTAGAGGGAGCAGATGGGCTTTGAGCTCCCCAGAAGCCCCATTCCAAGAGAAGCGTCATTATTTTACCTATCTGGCAAGCCCCTGGGAACCCCTCTCACAGGGCTTATCTTTATTTGATCTGAGAGCTTGCTCAGTTGTCAACAGCCTTGTCCTCAAAGGCTTGTTGAAAACACACTCATAAATAGCCAATGGGCCAAAGAAGAAATCACAAGGAAAAGTAGAAAATATTTTGAGATAAATGAAAATGAAAACGCAATTTCCCAAAACCTATGGGATACAGCAAAATCAGTACTCTGAGGGAAATTTATAGCATTGGTGGAGGGTATGACAGAGATTCCATGTTAGGTGAGCCAGGCACGCACCTCTGTCAGCGCTCTCTCTCTCTCTCTCTCTTTTTTCTTCTGTTTTTGTTTAAATTCCAGTTAGTTAACATACAGTGTAATAAGAGTTTCAGGTGATGCAGTGATTCAACAATTCCATATAGAACCCGGTGCTCATCACAAGTGCCCTCCTTAATTCCCATCACCTATTTCCCCCTCCCTTCCTTCCCCCTCCCTTCTAGTAACCATCAGTTTATTCTCTCCAGTTAAGAGTCTGTTTCTCGGTTTGCTTCTCTTTTTCCCCCTTTGCTCATTTGTTTTGTTTCTTAAATTCCACAAATGAGTGAAATCATAAGGTACTGTCTTTCCCTGACTTACTTCACTTATTAGCATAATACTCTCTAGCTCCATCCATGTCATTGTAAATGGCAAGATTTCATTCTTTTTTATGGCTGAATAATATTTCATTTTATATATAAATACACGCCGTTATCTTCTTTATCCGTTCATCAACTGATGGACAGTTGGGCTGCTTTCATATCCTGGCTATTGCAAATAATGCTGCAGTAAACATAGGGGTGCATGTATCCCTTCAAACTAGTGTTTTTGTGTATCTTTGGGTAAATACCCAGTAGTGCAATTATTGGATCGTACGGTAGTTCTATTTCTAACTTTTTGAGGACGCTCCGTACTGTTCTCCACAGGGCTGCACCCACCAACAGTGCAAACCCCCCACATCCTCACCCACAATAGCAGTATATATTTAATTTATGTATTTAATGCCTACATTAGAAAAAAGAAGGCTTTCAAGTCCATAACCTAACTTTACACCTTAAGGAACGAGAACAAGAAAAGCAGAAGGAAGGAAATAAAAAAGATTACAGCAGAGAGAAGTACAACAGAGAACAGAAAAACAACAGAAAATCAACAAAATGAAAAGTTGGTTCTTGGAAAGATCAACACAATTGACAAACCTTTAGCTAGACCGACTGTCTTAGTCAGCTCGGGCCGCCATAACAAAACACCACAGACTGAGTGGCTTAACCAACAGCAATGTATTTCTCACGGTTCTGGAGCCTGGGAAGTTCAAGTTCAGAGCGTGGGCTGTTTTGCTTCTTGATGAGAGCAGAGCTCTCTTCCTGACTTGCAGGTACCCACCTTCTCTGCGTCCTCACACGGTGGTGAGAATGTTCTATAGTGTTTTTTCCCATAAGGGAACTAATCCCACCTGATCAGGGTCCCACCCCAATGACTTCTTTTAATCTGAAGTACTTCCTTAGAGGCCTATTTCCAAATACAACCCCACTGGGGGTCAGGGCTTCTGTATAAGAATGTGAGAGGACACCATTCAGTCCATAGTACTGATCAAACAAAAGAGATAAGACTCAAATTACTAAAATCAGGAATGAAAGGTGGGACATTTCTGACCGTAGAGAAAGAAAAAGGATCATAAGGCAATACCGTGAACAACTGTACACAAATCAACATATCGGATGTCCCGGATAGAGTGAACAAATTCCTAGAAAGACACGAATTACAGAAACTGACTCAAGAAGAAATAAAAAAAATTTGGATAGACAGACCTACAACAAGTGGAGAGATGAAATTAGTAATAAAAAAACCTTCCCACAAAGAAAAGCCCAGGTCCAGAAGGCTGCACTGGTGAAGCCTAACATACGTTTAAAGAAGAATTAACATCAGCCCTTCACAAACTCTTCCAAAAAATAGAAGAGGGAACACATTCCAACTCACATTATGAGGCCAGTATTACCCTGATAAAGAACTAGAGCGAGAGGCGTATATAATTGTTGACCACTATGTGGTGCACCTTAAACTAATACGATATTGTATGTCAACAATAATTCAAGTGCAAATTAAAAAAAAACCTAAAAACATCATAGGAGAAGTCAAACTATTGTCCAATATTTATTATGAATAAACACACAAAAATCCTCAACAAAATACTAGCAAACCAAATCCAGCAACATATAAAAGGGATTATAAATCATGATAAAGCAGGATTTTTCTCATAAACTCAAGGGTGGTTTAAAATATGAAAATCAACGTCCTACACCGTGTTAATACAATGAAAGAAAAAAACCCTCGCACGATCGTCTTAATGTGGAAAAAACATTTGGCAAAATCCAACATTTAACAAACTCTGAAAAGAAGGGCAGTGTCTCTGCCTGATAATGAGCCTCTATGAGGAACCCACAGCTAACATCACACTGGACAGTAAAAGACAGAAATCCTTCCCCCTAAGATCAGGAAAATGACAAAGGTGTCCCCTCCAACCACTTGTATTCAACACTGTACCGGAAGTTGTAGCCAGGGCAATTAGGCAAGAAAAGGGTATAAAAGACATCTAGATGGGAAAGGAAGAAGTAAAATTATCTGTATTCACAGATGACATGGCATTGTGTACAGAAAATCCTAAGGAACCCATCACAAAACAAAAGAAACAAAACCTCTTAGAGCCAATAAACGAGTCCAGTAAGGTTTTAGGTCACAAATAAAAATCAATCGTATTTCTATACACTGGCAATGAACAATCAGAAAATAAGATTAACAAAATGCGAAAGAGACTAACAGATTTTAACAAAATAAAAAAGATTTGTTGGTATTGGTGTTTGACTTTATGTTGTAGCTAACCTTTAATAAACTATGACTTGTCCAATTTAAAAGTAGTATCAAAGAAAAAAATCTCTATCCAAAAAGGCTATTAAAAATACTCCACCTGTTTCAACTACAACATGTTTCAGCAGATGGAATCTAGGAGAAGATTTGAGAACCCAGATATTTTCTAATCTAGACATTAAGAGATTTGCAAAAATAAAATACAATGCTATACTCTTAATACATTTTTTGGGAAAGTAATATTTTTTATAAAACTATCTGGGGCACCTGGGTGGCTCAGTCGGTTAAGAGCTGCCTTTGGTTCAGGTCATGATCCCGGGGTCCCACATCAGGCTCCTTGCTCAGCAGGGAGCCTCCTTCTCCTTCTCCCTCTGCCTGCCACTCCCCTTGCTTGTGCTCACTCTCTCACTCTCTGTCAAACAAATGAATAAAATCTTTAAAAAAATTTATTTGTATTAAAAGATAATGGGTTGCTTACTGTCACTTAAAAAGTAATAAATACATTTTATCAGTTTTCAATTCTTCCTAATTTAGCACATATCGATAGGCAAAAAACACATAAACAAAAGCTCTTTAGAATCTTCATTAATCTTTTTAAAGGTTTTATTTATTCTCATGAGAGAGAGGCAGAGAGAGAGAGAGAGAGAGCATGAGCAGGGGCGGGAGGCAGAGGGAGAAGCAGACTCCCCACTGGGCAGGGAGCCCGATGTGGGGCTTGATCATGACCTGAGCAGAAGGCAGATGCTTAATTGACTGAGCCACCCAGGAGTCCCTTTAGTAATTTTTAGGAGTGTAAAAATGTTCTGAAACCAAAAATTTGAGAAGTTACTTCAAACTTTATGTAAATATTATATACATTTTTCTATGTATAAAATATTTAATAATTGGGGTGCCTGGCTGGCTCAGTCGGAGGATCATTAGACTCTTGACCTCAGTGTTAGAGGAGTTCGAGCCCCACAGTGGAGGTATAGTTAGTTTACTTAAAAAAAAAAGACAAAAAAAACAACCGGGGCGCCTGGGTGGCTCAGTTAGTTAAGCGTCTGACCCATGATTTTGGCTCAGGTCATGATCTCAGGATCATGGGGTTGAGCCCTGTATCATTGGGCTCTGCGCTCAGTGGGGAATCTGCTGGAGATTCTCTCTCCCTCTCCCTCTCCCTCTCCCTCTGCCCCTCCCCCTGCTCGTGCTTGCTCTCTCTAAATAAAATCTTAAAAAAACCAAACCAAAACAAAAAATCTATATATAATAATTAAAATTTAAATGAAAAAATAAATTCTTAAGAGAAAATCTAGGAGACTACACGTAAAATCTAGGTTCAGGGAAACCTTAATCAGGACAGAAACCCAGAAGCTGTAAAAGGAAAGTCAATTTATTTAGCTTTTTACAAATTTTAAAAGACTTCTGGCAAAAGATATAAGAATAAGTCAATGAATAAAAGATGCATCTTTCAGTTTTTTCCAATGAAGGTGAAAAAGGGTCTATATCTGTAATGTACAGAGAAGTCACATGAAGTGACGTGGAAAGACAAACACAATTTGAAAAATGGGGAAAGGCCATGAATAGGAAGTTACAGCATGGCCAACCCAAATACCCAATAAAATAAACATAAAAGACATTCATACTACGCAATGGGGATGCAAATTAAGATAACAACGAGATAGCTCTTTATCACCAAGAGATTGGGAAAAATAAGGAGTGACTGCACCTGTCGCTGGTGGAGATGGAAAGAAAAGTCTTCTCCCCTGCTCTGCTAGTGAAATCTGAATTGCTACAGTCCTTTTGAAGAGCAATCTGGAAAAATCTATTATAATTAAAAACACACATAACGGTGCAACCTGGCAACAAAAGCCCATGTCAATTCAAGCACCAGTACATAAGGACATACTTACAAAGATATTGACTGCAGCATTGTCTGACAAAGCAAAAATCTGGAAAACTGTACATCTAGGTATGGCATTAAAAAGAATCAGTTTGCTCCGCTGGCTGACTTAGAGGGATTTCCAGAAAATATTAACAGGAAAGAAAGGCAACGCTGTGTATGTGTGTGTTTGTATCTACATCTATCTCATTTTGTAAAACCACTATTGATGAAAACGTACATGGACACGTGTACATACATGGATACTGTGTGTGTACGTATCTTACAAGAAAAATATGAAAGCACATACACGTACTGATGTGGGTCCCAGGAGCAGCGAAGGGTAAGCTGATGCCCTCTGAGACCCCTGGAAGATGCCTCTCCTGCTTTCCTGACACACCTTTCTCCTCATCAATCCAGTCCTCTCACCTTTCGCCCTAGGCTAGGGAAGGTCAGTCGAGACAGTCATGTTCCAGCACTCCTGCAGTACTCGGAATTTGTACAGTACTTCCCGCTTCTATCACATCCATGAACCTATAATCATATATTCGTTTTCTATCATTTGTTAACTGTTTCTATGTGTTGCCATCTGTCTCACGAGAGACAAAATCGGGCAGTGGTTAACGGCGCGGACTGGCGGGTCGGACCACCTGGGTTTGATTTCAAGCTCCATCGCTAACTTACTAGCTGTGTGAACTCGGTGAGTGACATATTTTCCGCTTCCCCATCTGTGAAATGGGACCAGTAACAGTACCTCTCGCAGGCTTGTCGTGAGCAGACGTGTGAGCACGCGCCCCGCACCGAGTGCGATGCCCGGCACATGGCGGTGCTACAGCCGTGAGCTGCTGCTCTCAGAATCACGATGGTCTCACCTCTCCAAATTTTAAACTCTTGGAGGTATTATAAGCCGCCTATATTCTTTTAGATCCCTTTTGTATCCCTTCCTCATTATTTCCTAGAATAATGCTATTTCAAAGCGCTCAAATATTTGTTGAATAAATAAACGAATGACTCTTATATTTGAGAAATCTCTAGAGACGGAAATTGCTGGGCATTTGATTGTCACTTACGTGGCAACCAGCAAGTAAATCTCTTTACCAGGTGGCTGATCTCACCTGGCACTTAAACCTGTTTTGTTAAGAGGGAAGAATATTTGTCTTAAAATCTGTCTTCTCAAACAACACAGGAAGACCTTTCTTCTCCACTGACGAGCTGGACACCTCACCTTAAACTGTCATAAGGAAATGAGCCATTGGTGGCAGAAACACAGGCCTCGGGGTTCCTGAGCCCTGTGATTTACCGGCAGCTCTTTGGGAACATACGACATAAGCTTAATACAAAAATAAACTGTATTAGATGATACATTTCTTTAAAGCACCTGGTGAGAGGCGTTCAAACCCTTACACTGTAATGGTCACCTGCCTGTTCTTGTGTCTGTATTGTCCAAGCTTATCTAAGGATAGTTTTGTTTCTCCGGAGGTTTAGATGGGTCTGGGGGCTTGTGGGCCACGAGAGCATAAGAAGCAATTGTGAAAATAATAAAAACATCTGTCCTTTTGATGCCACCCCTTCTCCTCCTCCTGCCTCTCTCTTCCTCTCAGCTGGATCCTTCCCAGCAGCATTTTAACATGCTTAGGCTCTCCCAAATCAGAACAAGAGCAGAACAAAACTGCCGTGCTTAGCCGCTATCCCACTCTCTGTCTTGCTCACAGCCAGATTTGTGGGAAGCGCTGCATATACGTTCCGGCTCTGTTCTCCCATGTCCCCCCTGGCTCCCCAACTATTCGGTTTGGCTTTCGCCCCATTAGTCTTCAGGATGGCTTAACACCCACCCTCTGCCCACTAAATACGGCACCCCCTCACTTCTCACTTCACAGGCAACTCTGCAACTCTCTCTGGCTGACCAAGGCTCCCCCCCACCCCCATTTCCTCCTCTTGGCCCCCAGGTCGTTTCCAGTGTCAACAAAGAGAGCACGTAACTTTCCATGCCTTTCTGCTACACGTACACAGAAGCACATACGTCATCAGGATGTGTATTTATGGGTTTTTTTCTGAAATTGTAGTGTTCATATCACTTTGTGATTTCCTTTTCCTATTTGACATTATACCCTAGACAGTCCTGAAGCTGAAAAAACATTCCTAACTACAATCTTTTATTTTGGCATTTAAATATAGGTATATCAGACATCACTAAGTGTCAGGGCATCAGGACAAGTCATTACATTTTTAGAAATTAGAGAGAAAAATTGGATTTTGTATCTGGGGGCTCTCTTGAGTTTCCAGGGGAGCAGGACCCATGGCCGCAGTCACAGTGCACAGATGTTAACTCGATGTAAGGCAGAATGAGCATAATTCCCCATGGCTTCCGGCCACACCCCGACAGAGCCATTTTGTCTTGAGAAGCACTGAGCAGCTCACTGAAAACACTGGCTCCGTTATCTGTGTTTTGGGTTTAATTATCAAATTAAAAAATATTTTACATTGCTAAGCAAAAATGACATGATCGGAGATCCTGAAAATAATTTTGTTTGGGAGACAGCAGCCACATTCCGACAAAAGTGTGACTTGCTCAAATGATCTCTGGAAGTTTCCTTTAGTCTAAGTCTGGGCATCTTTCACTTTCCTTTTTCTTTCCAATTTAAGAAGTCACACCGACCCTCAGTGAAGGCAGAGTAAAACACCGACAGCTCAGCCTTCCTCAGGGCGCCCTTGCTAACCTTCTGCGGTGGGCTGTCAGTGTCACAAGGGAGGGGAAGTCTAGCACCTGCTGACCGGAGTTCAGCACAAAGTGTCATGTTCCGGCTCCAAATGCCGGATCCTTTCCTTACAATTTCCCAACTACACCCCTTCTAGGAATCTTCTGAAAATTCTAGTTATCACAACAAATATTTTCAAACACCACCCTCTTAAAATAAAAATTGGCATAGGATAGCCAAAAGTCCAGAAAATTAAAAGATCTCTATAGGGGCGCCTGGCTGGCTCAGTTGGTGGAACATGCGATCTCAGTGTTGTGAGTTCGAGCCCCACGTTGGGTGTACAGATTACTTAAAAATAAAATTAAAAAAAAATCTCTATATTCCTTCATTTTTAGTAGACTATAATTGCTTCCATAGGGATATTTCCAAAAGTTGAGTTCCCATCATTAACAGAACGGTTGAATCAAATGAATTTTCCCTTGCAACACAAAGGGGTTAATAGCAACAAAACAGAACGAAAAACCAAAGCAAACAAAAAATCCCAAAGAGGTAACACAATAGATCTTGAGGGGAACTTTTGAACATAGTGACAAAAACTTCCTGGAATTAAATAATTAAGACATTCACTCAAAATATAATTTAAAATAACACTGAGGGCCAGGCACAAAGCGGGTGTCATTATCACAATCCTGAGAAGACTGAGTCAGGGAGCTGGGTTCTCGCTGGCGACTGGCAAACAATGGCCCCCAGGCCAAGATGCTTTTGGTTTTTTTTTTCCTAATTTTATTTTATTTAAATTCAATTAATTAACATATAGTGTGTTATTAGTTTCAGGGTAGAGTTCAGTAATTCATCAGTTGCATACAACACCCAGTGCTCATTATATCACGTGCCCTCCGTAATGCCTGCTTTTGAAGGCCAGCAAGCTGAGAATGATTTTTACATCTTTAAACTTCTGAAAAAAATGTTTAGTGATGCATAAAAATCAACTGGAATTCAAATTTTAGTGTTCATAAATAAAATTTTATGGGAACACAGCCACATTTGTCCATTTATGTATTGCTGATACCTCCTTTGCATTACAATGGCAGATTTGAGTGGTAGAAACAGAGACCTGGGCAGCCTACGAAGCCTAAAATATTAACTACTTTCCCCTTTACAGAAAAAGTCTGCCAGTCCCTGTTCTAAACCAGATTTTACTGTCATCGACTTTGCGTGACCTTAGGCTGGTCTCCGCCCCTCTCTGGGCCCACCTTCCCAAAGGAAGGGGCCGGAGAAGGTGCTGGCCAGGATCCCCAGCCGAGGTCCAGAGCTGCACTTGTTGGACAAAGGCGCACGGAGCAAGGGCACCCGCTGCTGCCACCTACAGCTCAGGAAGAAGGTGGCAGCTGGGAGGCCGCCTGCGGCAGGGACAGTCCCTGGCCGGCTGCTTCGGTGGAGGGCTCATCAGTGAACTATCTCCCCCAGCTGGTGCCATCGATCGACAAAAACCTGACTCTTCCACACCTTTCCAAACCGAGAGACCGAGCTCCAAGTAGACACATGTCCTCCACATTCATTTCGGGAGTAACTACTCCCCACCATAGAGAAGGAATGCAAACCGATTATTACTACAGAGAACTGGACAGGGTACTGTGTATGCTTTTTTCTAGGTCTGAAGGGAAAACAAGGAAAGAGCTTGTCATCTGAGAAATCCACCTATAGCGCATGAGTCACCATCCTCTATACCACTTCATGAGACTCACCACATTCGTTCTGAACCTTCACGCTTTAAAAAACCAGGGAAGCGGATTTTTCACAGTTGAGGAAACCCATATGAAAACAACGCAATTAAAGGAGTCCAGTGGTTGGTTCTGCGTGCTCTGAACCAAGCCTCTCTCCCTAGAGATTCTCACAGTGAGCCTCTGGGCCCAACGTTCCCAACCCTGAGAAGGACCAGGGGAGGCCCATGCCCCTTCAAAGCAAAAGATTCACGTTGAAGAACTGTTGTCTTTGAACTTCCCATAAAACTCAAGTGCTGTGGAACGTGGCATCTGGGTGCTGGCTGCAGCAAACCCACCCAAGGTGCGGCTGGTGGTCTTCAGACGTGGCCACGCGCATGTGCTCCCACCTCAAACCCTCCTGTTGGTGGAGTCTAACTGCCGCTCCCCCCCCCCCCCACCTTCTGAGCCGGTCTTGTGATGTGCCCTGAGCAGAACCCAGCAGAAGTGATGCTCTGATGCTGCTGAGCCTGGAAGAGGATCGGAAGTTCTGCCGCCGACCGGGAAGGAAGTGCGGGCTAGACCGCTGAGTGATTAGAGGCCACGTGGAGGGGCCGTGGAGGATGCGAGGCCAGCGTGGACACAGAAAGCAGCCACATGACATCCCACATGAGACCAGCAGATACCCACCCAGCTGAGCTCTAGCCAACCCCCAGAACTGTGAGAAACAAGGCAGCAGGGATCGAAACTGCCATTTCTAGACTAACTCTTCAAGGCAAGGAAGAGACTCAATAGTTTGGTCCAAGTTTTTTATGCGGCGTCAAGAGCCTCCAACTTACTTCATCATCTTCATCTTCATCATCGTCAGATTCAAGAACACCATCCGGTAGCTCTTCTATAAAAAAAAAAAATAAATGAATAACTGCAAACATGGTCGGGAGCCTTGGCCAACAAAACCCTCCGGCTGCTGTAGAGACGAGAATGAGGTGGCACGAGAACAACTGGGTTTCTGGTGCCCACACAGCCACAGGCTCAGATCACCCTGAGCAACGTAAATCTCTCTCCCTGTTTGTACAGAATGCATTGGCAGTGCCGCGAGAAAAGTTAAAAGCCAGCATACAATTTGAGAGGAATTTAGAAAGAAAGTAAATGAGTAGTGCTAGGCACCGTGCTGGGTATTGTCCCATGTGTTATTTATTTACTCCTTACAAAGACTTTGTTGACTCTTAACCCCATTCTATAGCAAATAGCAAACAGCAAACAGAGGCATAGAGAGGATAAGGGACCTGTTTCCGGTCACATTCCCATAAGTGACAGAGTTGAGATTCGACTTGAGTCTATTTCTAAATCCCATGATTTTTCCACAGAGGCCGGGGTAGTGGCCATGGCAGGTAGAGCTCCTGAAGGCTCCCGTGGTTCACTGCTAGACTGTAAAAGAGTTCACAAAGGGGATAATAGCACATGGAATCAGAGAAAGAATAAGCCTCTGTTTTTTCATCTGTGAAATGGGTATCAGACTACCTACTTCTTAGGGGGGTTGGGGAGATTTTATAACATGTCAGAACTACGCCACCTGGCCCAGGGCCAGGTACACAGAAGGTGTTACATAGACGTTTGGTTACTTTCTCCTCCACGAAGACTTCCCTGATCCCTCACTGAGCAGTCACCTCTCTCTCTGCTGAACACACTCAGCATTTTCTGTAGACAGCACTGTACTAGCGTAGTACTAGTATAGTACTAGACGGTACCGTAGTAGACAGCAGTACTAGCCGGCACTGTGTAGACAGCAGTACTAGCCGGCACTGTGTAGACAGCGGTACTAGACGGCACTGTGTAGACAGCAGTACTAGCCGGTACTATGTAGACAGCGGTACTAGCCGGCACTGTGTAGACAGCGGTACTAGCCAGCACTGTAGTAGACAGCGGTACTAGCCGGCACTGTGTAGACAGCGGTACTAGCCGGCACTGTGGTAGACAGCGGTACTAGATGGTACTGTGTAGACAGCGGTACTAGCCGGCACTGTGTAGACAGAGGTACTAGACGGTACTGTGTAGACAGCGGTACTAGCCGGTACTGTGTAGACAGCGGTACTAGCCGGCACTGTGTAGACAGCGGTACTAGCCGGCACTGTGTAGACAGAAGTACTAGATGGTACTGTGTAGACAGCGGTACTAGACGGTACTGTGTAGACAGCGGTACTGGTACTGTGTAGACAGCGGTACTAGCTGGCACTGTAGTAGACAGTGGTACTAGCTGATACTGTGTAGACAGCGGTACTAGCCGGCACTGTGTAGACAGCGGTACTAGCCGGCACTGTGTAGACAGCGGTACTAGACAGTACTATGTAGACAGCGGTACTAGCCGGCACTGTAGTAGACAGTGG
Source organism: Ursus maritimus (assembly GCF_017311325.1). NCBI lineage: Eukaryota > Metazoa > Chordata > Mammalia > Carnivora > Ursidae > Ursus > Ursus maritimus. Next base: position 8,551,609 of record NW_024423343.1, read on the forward strand.
TACTAGCCGGTACTGTGTAGACAGCGGTACTAGCCGGTACTGTGTAGACAGCGGTACTAGCCGGCACTGTGGTAGATAGCGGTACTAGACGGTACTGTGTAGACAGCGGTACTAGCCGGCACTGTGTAGACAGAAGTACTAGATGGTACTGTGTAGACAGCGGTACTAGACGGTACTGTGTAGACAGCGGTACTAGCCAGCACTGTAGTAGACAGCGGTACTAGCCGGCACTGTAGTAGACAGCGGTACTAGCCGGCACTGTAGTAGACAGCGGTACTAGCCGGCACTGTATAGACAGTGGTACTAGCCGGTACTGTGTAGACAGCGGTACTAGCCGGCACTGTGGTAGATAGCACTACTCTGATAGTGCTTGTCACTTTCGGACGATCAGTGTTTCCTAATGTATGAAAGGCTACGGACTGTCTGGGAATTGTGAGTCCCTGGGGAACAAAGCACTGGGCTTACTCGTTCCTTTATTCCTTATGTATCTTCCTTAGGATCACTCATTTCTTGAACAGCTGACATGAAAGTGACCAGAGCCTGAGAGAAGAGGACAGGAAGTCAAAGAGGAAGTAGGAGGAAAGGAGGAGTGAAAGGCGATTCTTGAAGACATTGCTCAGCATACGTAGAAAGGCGGCAGAATCACCCAAATTTAACCCCAAACCATTTCATAGAAGGGAATATGTAGAAACTCCAGGCCACCCAACCATCCTCAACATGAGCCTCATTCTGAAGGGAAGGACTCTGCTGACTTGACTGGACCAAGGACAGCAGGACACGGACTTCTGTCCCCACCTCAGAGGGGCTTGCACGCCTCCATGCCCATCACGGCCCCGCCGTTGTCAAGAAAACTACTTTGCAGAGGGAGAAATTAGGTCACCCTGCATTTGGGCTGAGCCTGCGTTACCTAACTTCTACTCCCTCCCAGCTCACGAGGAGCGTGACTACTCCTCCCGCAGTAAATGCCTATCAGGCAGGTGGCTTTCAGAATGGAGTTGCAGCTATAGTCATCAATTATAAACATCTCTTTTTCAAATACGGAAATGCCCTCTCCCACTCTTTAAAAAAGAATCTTTGACATTTTGTGAGGCCGCAGGCTGGTCCAGCCACGCCCTCTCCCCTGAGCCTGCTGGCTCAGAGGCATCCTCCTCCCAGAACAATCCAGTCCTGCGAACTAAAGTACCTTATAAACCTCAGCTCTTGCTCCAGGGCATGACGGGGACATGAGCCCTGTTTCCCACACTGTTCCCTGGGTTCTGGCACAACCAGCTGCCCTCGCTCCGGTAACTAACAGTGCACAGTGCTGGAGCTGCCAGTCTCCTTGCTTTCTGGAGGACCCTGCTGGTGAAGCCGGCTCTGCCCTGCTCCTGTCCTCTCTTCAGGGATGGGCTCGCACTGGCCGGTGCCCCCTTGCTGGGGGCTGGTATTACGGACAAGCCTCCCTGCTGCTGCTGTTGGCGGTCATTTCTGCTTGTCAGGGTCGCCAGCTTTCCCGTAAGCTTCCCCAGAGCCGTCCTCTCCCACCTGTGGGGTGAGGTTCCTAAAATATACTAGAATTTTTGTATTTGGAAACCTTAAAACTTCATAGGAAAAATAGGGCTAGGGAACTGAGATGGGCTTGAATGTATGAAAACCCATTTATGTGTTTTTAGTATTTACTAAAATAAAACAAGAAAGTAAAAAAATAAAGATTGTGGCAATGCCATTTCACATATCTTAAACTAGTAAGCTGCTACTAATTCATACTTTCCTGTTACTGTCCACTTGAGGACGAAGCCTGGACTGGGTGGGAACTCCAGCTCTGCCCTCTCTGGTTTTCATCACCATGCTGGTACATTCATCCATTCTGACTCATGACACATATCCTAGGGTATTTGTGTCTGTGTGTCTGGTCCTCCATCCAAGTGTTCAATGACTTTCTAATTTTGTTTCAAAGTAGCAGACTCCTAGGTAATTGTCTCTGGGGACCCTGCCACTGCCCCACAGATACAGAATAACTTAAACGCTTGAGATCAAAAAAGAAATACTTTTGACACTCTATTTAAACTGGAACTTACTGAGAGAGGCAGGTGTATCTCAGGCCTCTCCTGGACACACAAGGCTATAAAGCTTGAGCTCTGTCCATGATAACTTCTTGGCAAAGCACATCTCTCATGGAAATGTCAACTGACCCTCCCTCTTCACATTCGTCAGCACGCTGGCTCAAGGGCCAGATTTACATAAGACAAAGAGATGGTTTTGGCTAGAGAGCAAGGGGACACCCCCCCCACCCCGTGTCATGGCTGCCAGGAAGGAGGGAAGACCGACAAAGAAATGGAGGTGGGTATGTCTCGATAGACTGAAACACAGAGTCAGCCTTGAAAAAGATTTGCAGCCCAGATGTGACCCTGAGGCTGCAGAGGACCCCTGGCCTGGGACTGAGGTCTCAGCGTGGCTGATGAGCATGGAGCAGAAAGGGACCGATGTTCCGGGCCTTCCCCCCCTTTCTAAACTGTTGCCTGCCCGAAGGAGGTTATTAGGGAACAAGCTCAGCCCTGACTGAGGTTAAGGTTTTAGTTAGTGTTATTTTGTAAATATGCCTGCCCAGCAGAATTGGGGCTCAAAGTCCAAAATGAAGCTGTTGCAGGGGTGCCTGGGTGGCTCAGTCAATTAAGTATCTGACTCTTGCTTTCGGCTCAGGTCATGATCTCAGGGTCCTGGGATTGAGCCCTGTGTCAGGCTCTGCACCCAGCTGAGTCTGCTTGAGGATTCTCTCTCTCTCCCTCTCCTTCTGCCCCTCCCTCCACTCATGCGCGCACACACTCTCTCTCTCAAATAAAACTTAAAAAAAAAAAAAGAAAGAAAAAAAAGAAATGAAGCTGTTGCAGAAAATAAAGTTCTATTCCTTGCTCACCCAAATTTGGGATGAATCGTATTTGCTCTAGGAGCTGAGGAGGAGGATGTTCAAATGGAAACGGGCCCTAGCTTGAAGGCAACCGAGGTTTCACACCTCACTGGCTGCTCTCCCAGCTGCTTCCTGTTGATCAGGAGCCTCTCATGTCCTCTCTCTGCCTCTCCATCCATGCACACGTCAGACAGGGATACGCCATCTTGCCTCTCCATCCGTGTGCACGTCAGAGACAGGGACACGCCATCTTGGCTGCCCACGGGGATCACCCGGAGCTTTAAACACTATTCACACCTGGGGTTCCCCCGGAGATTCTGATTTTACCAGCATGGGGTGGGGATTTACAGATCTCCTCAGGTGACTGCCACGTGCAGCCCAGGCTGTTGAACCGAGAGCCTAAAGAGCTGCCTGCGGGCTTCTTCCAGTGAATGGCTTCTGGCAGCTACCTAGCTCAAGCTGCTGACTTGGGAGTAGAGATCAAGAGATTCATTTTTTTACCTTCGCTCATGTGCAGAGCTGGATCTGTGCACATGGACTTTCCATGATGGGAAAGGCACGTAGAAAGGCACACGTGACAAACTCGGCCCCGGAGGCTGGCAGGGCCAGGTGCCTCTGACAGGGTGGCAGTCAGGATCAAGGTGTCTGGGGTTCACAGAAAGAGCTAAAGCTTCCCCTCCATCCTGGTCCCATCCAAGGCCTCCTGCACCTTCCTTTCCTGCTTACTATGGGATGTAGGTTGTCACCGTAATGGAGGAAGCCAGAGAGAAAGAGGATCATATCCTCTCATGGAGCCACCGGCAATATAAATTTTTCGTGAAAGAATGAACGCATATGGGAGAACGATGTTTTCTGTAGTGGTACTAGGGAGACTGGTGTTTGTTTTCCTTATCGGACCCTGGGACCCCAGAGAAGCCTTATGAGGTGGGGGGAACAATTAGGAGGGGGAGGCCCACATAAAGAGAATGTGAGAGCGGGGTGTTTGTGATTGCTTTTGAATTCTTTTTGTTGACTGTAAGCCTGAAGTGTGATGAGAGATCGCTGGTCTTGGGACAGCTTGGCTTTGACTACCTGGCTTTGAACTTTCGTTGGTGGGTTCGCTTGAATCTCCCCACCTCCTTTAAAGCCTCTTAAATGAAATCCAAGACACTGACAAGCCTTCTAAGAAAGCCCATGCATCTTTCTAGCCCATGTGAAAGATGCAAAAGGTAGATCACAGATTCTTGCATTGAACGGACCTGAATTAAGCTGCTTGATGATGAATTCGATCTGGCGGACCATTTCAGCATTGCCTTCTTTGATGAAGCAGCGAAGGATGTCCTCCATTCCCTAGGGGGCAACGGAGAGAGTAAGAGTTAATATTTCAGGGTTTTTTTTTTAATGGGGTGAAACTAGTTTTCAACGGAATAGTTTCACCTAATAAAAAAAAAAAAACACCCTTTATGCGGGGGATGGGATATACACAGTACAAAGTCCTCTGCTCAGTACTAAACATTCTTGTTCTTTTTACAACTCACAGTGAAATTATTTTCCTCTTCGTTGACTATCCAACCTAATTATAAAACATTCAGCCAACAAGAAAACCTATTGTACAGAGAACTGGGGGTTGCCAGAAGGAGGTGGGCGGAGGGAGGGGTGAAATAGGCGAAGAGGATTAAGAGGTACAAACTTCCAGTTAGAGAATAAGTAAGCAGTCACGGAGATTAAGGAAAAAAAAAGTACAGTGTTGGGAGTACAGTCATGATGCTGTAATAACATTGTACGGTGACAGATGGTGACTGTAGTTGGCTTGATGAGCACTGGGCCGCATACAGAACTGTTGAATCACCATATTGTACACCTGAAGCTAATATCACACCGTATGTCAACTACACTCTGATAGTAAGTGAAAAAACAAAAAGCTGTAAAATTTTACTGTGTAAGTAAGTATTCTCTTTAGTTTGGGCAGTATGTTGTTTTGGCAGGTGATTTCTTTCTTGTGATTTCTTTAGATTCTTCCTTCTGGATTTTAGGGACAAAATGAAGAGTAAAACCATATGTGTAGAGAAGTAAATGAACAAGTGGAACCTCTTTTTAAACAGCTATCATTCTTTTTCTATCAAAATTATTACAGTCGCCACCCTGTACCTTATTTACTTTATCACAAAATGCTGACGTCAGAATTTTCAATATTGACTAACAGAATTGCAGGAAAATGTAGAGGTGAGACAAGGACCTGAGCACAGGTGTCTGTCTCCCGTCCTTCCTCTTTCCTTGAGGGATGTGAGTGAGGATGTGTGGCTGGAGCTGGTGAGTCTTCTTGCCCTACAAGGCGAAAGTGTGTCACATCATGAACCCGAAACAGAGGAAGCAGAGAGAAATGGCTCTACTAATGCATGAACTCTGATCAAACTCTGCCTGAAGCTTATGCCTGGACTTCTCAGTGACATAAGCCAGTATTTTCCCCCTTTTAATGTAGGCCTGTTTGGAATCAATAGCTCTAACTGAATCAAAGAAGTGCCTTGTGCCATTTTGAACATGGTGAGTTCCCATCATCTAGAGCAGAGCATTATCTTCTAGAAGGTTAAAACTGGATTGTATCCGAGCTCCCTCATGAATTAACTGTGTGACCTTGGTCAAATTGCTTCGTTCCTCTCAGCCTGTGTCCTCAACTATAACATAAGGATGGCAACTCTAGTTAACATGAAATTTTTAAAAGATAAAGAATGTAAATTGCGCATCGGTTATGTAGACGTATGTTTGTTAAATGCACTGAGCTGTGTATGTAAGGCCTGTGCACTTCACTGTTCACAAATCATACTTAAAGAAACAGCATCTAGTCCAACTGCTGGCACACAACAGATGCTCAGTAAGTGGTTAAGACTGTGCTTGCTGTGTTTGGAGGGGTTTTGTGGCTCGGAAGAGAGATCTGGTAGCTGAGGCCAAGGGAATAAGCAAGGTTGCAGGTGACAGAAGAGTGAGAGACTTAGGACAGCATCTTTGAGAACTGTAACAGGTAACTGGTAGGCAGACATAGGTAAGCGCACAGAGAACATGAAGCAGCGGCCCGGAAGGGAAGACCAAGTCTGGATAGTCCTTGTATCAAGGAAGAAGGTGCCAAGAGGGCAATGGTCTGCTCCAGCCCAGGGCAGAATGTTTGGCTGGAGTTTAAATCCCATGGACGAGCTTCGTGGCCGACAACTGCTCCAGCCCTGCATGCGGGAGGCTTTGGAGCAGGCATGAGGGCAGCCCTATTGACCTGAAATGCTCTCCTGCCCCAGACCTTGGCGGTCTCTTCAAGTTCAAATGGGGCTCGGTGCACTTGTTTACCATTTTCTCCACTTTGGGGGGTATTATTTAGAGACCGCCATAGTAGCATTTGGTACTGATACAATTTTTATGTGTTCTTTGTCATTTTCCACCAGCACACAAATGTTTTTCACAGTTGCAAAAACAGAGTTCTTATAATGTCATATTCTCCTCTCGTCTCTTCTCCTGGGACTCACATAGTGTGAGACCTCTGGGTATCGTCCCCCAGGTCTCTGAGGCACTGTCCCTTTCCTCCACATTTTTTTCTCTGTGGCCTGGATGATCTCTAAGGGTCACGCTCTCACATCCTTCAACCGTGAGTCTCTCCTCCCCGCCTGGTCCCTGTCCTCTTACTGCTGTTCCCTCCTGTCTTCTCCGCCCTCACCCTGGATGTCCTTCCTCCACACTGCCTTTCGTGCTGCTTGATGCATATCACCTCTGTTCTTTCTTTTTCTTCAGCCTACATGTCTTCTTCCTTGTTTCTGCCTTGGTTGACAATTCCTGTCACTGGAATGACCATTATGCAGAATTTAATCAAGTTTATTTTCCCTGTTCTGTATTGAGATAGCAGATTTTATTTTATTTTTTTTAAAGCAACAGGCAATGAAGTTCTATTGTTTACTGTAACCACACAGAATGGCTCTTGAGTTTTTTTTTTTTGTTTGTTTGTTTTTTAAAGATTTTATTTATTTATGTGACAGAGAGACAGCCAGCGAGAGAGGGAACACAGCAGGGGGAGTGGAAGAAGAAGAAGCAGGCTCCCAGCGGAGGAGCCCGATGTGGGACTGGATCCCGGAACGCCAGGACCACGCCCTGAGCCGAAGGCAGACGCTTTAACGACTGTGCTACCCAGGCACCCCTCTTAATTGAGTTTTTATCTCTGGCATAACTGTTGATGTAATTTTAGATGATTAATTAAGAGACTTAGCAATTCTTCTAAGTAAAAAAAATCAAGTGGAGGAACATGTTTCATTGGTCTCAACCGGAATTTGGCCTGTGTTTTGACTGTGGAAATACATTTAATCTCCTCATCATAGCATTTAATATGCACACTGTTAACCTGGTTTCACATTACAGGGAAAAGGACAAACTCCAGTGCTTTTGCTGATTAGAAACACTTGTCATCTCAAAAGATATTAATCACCCGAAGCTTGTTTTATACTTCCAGTATAAACACTAATGTAAATACATTTAATATTGAATTCACTATTTGCCAACCAAACTAGCTACCAGACAGTTTTATCACCGTGAGCAGGGTTTCTGCCCACTTTGGTTGCTGTCAGAGTGCCCGTAGGTTAAGAGTGTCTGGCTTGCACCAGTTCTCACGGCTGCCCCAGGCCCTCTGGGAATCCTGGGGATGCATGTCAGTGGGGACTTTCTCCATTTCACCACTTTCGTGCTAAGCTTCTCCTACTATGAAATCCATAGGCTTTCTCAAAGCCCCAAATTAAAACGAACCAATAAAAATGTCTATAACTCTCTAAAAATAAGCCTGCTGGGAACTTTCTAACACTGTAGTTTTTGTTGTTGTTGTTGTTGTTAGAGAGAGAGAGAGACAGATGGCGAGCATGAGCAAGGGAGGGGGGCAGAGGGAGAGAGAATCTTAAGCAGGCTCCACACCCAGTGCAGGGAGCCCAACACGGACTCAGGACCCTGAGGTCATGACCTGAGCTGATCAAGAGTCAGACGCGCAACTGACTGAGCCACCCGGCACCCCTCTAACACTGTCCATCTTCTTCTTCTTCTTTTTTTGAGAGAGAGAGACAGAGAGAGAGTACAAGAGGGGGAGGGTCAGAGGGAGAAGCAGACGGAGCAGGGAGGCCGACGTGGGACTCAATCCTGGACTCCGGGATCGTGACCTGAGCCGAAGGCAGTCGCTTAACCGACTGAGCCACCCAGGCGCTCTAACACTGTAGTTCTTAAGACTCAGAGTTAGGGATCCCCTGAGAATCTGATAAAAGTTACAGATTCTCTCCGCAGAAAACTGCAAATGTGTATCTGGCATACCCCTTCCGGGAGTTCACAAACCGTGTGCAAGCCACGGAGCCCAAGCGGCACGGAGCGTGGTCTAGGAGCTCCCTGCTCTAACAGCTTCCGAACTGCGCCACCGACTGAAGCTTACAAACTGCTCAAGCCCATTTTCTTACCATTGCTCTTGCTTCCTCACGAATGGATGGAATAGAAAGGATGCTGTACAGAGCTCCATTCACATATGGCTGTATCTTTAAGGGGAGAAAAAACAGTCATTTGCAAGTTCTCAAACACGGTACAACTCTGTGATCAGACACCCCACCCCAGAACAATCTGGCTAATGAGGAGCGTGAGCGTTACCATCTTCCTGAGCTCTAGGATGCATGTTTCCAAAAGACCGATATCTCCATTTGCACGTCCCAGTGACAGCTACAACTAAGAGTTTAAAGCCAAGTTCATTATTGGCTCCCAAAGCTCACTCCTGCTGTGTTTTACTGCTTAACTAATGTCATGCTGATTACTCAGGCTTCTAGAACCACTGGAGTCATCATTGATTGCTCTCGCTTTTGCTCTCCAACATTCAGTCTCCAAGCTGCCTTTGACAGGAACCCTTCTTTCCCACACACACTGCCACTGTCCTTGCTCAGACATTGTCTGTGACCTAGGTGATGTCGAATCTCCAAAAGGGTCTCTTTGTGTCTTTGACGTTCGCACTGTAGTCCAACAATCATATCACTGTCAAAATTCTACAACATGGGCCAAATCATCCTTCTTCCTACCTCGGAAACCTTGCGTAGAGCCTACCTGGAAAGTCCTAACTTCTTTTTTTTTTTTTAAAGATTTTATTTATTTATTCGACAGAGATAGAGAAAGCCAGCGAGAGAGGGAACCCAAGCAGGGGGAGTGGGAGAGGAAGAAGCAGGCTCATAGTGGAGGAGCCTGATGTGGGGCTCGATCCCATAACGCCGGGACCACGCCCTGAGCTGAAGGCAGACGCTTAACCGCTGTTTCACCCAGGTGCCCGAAAGTCCTAACTTCTTAGTACTGTACACAGGCCCCTTCAAGGTTTGGCGTCAATATCATGTGCCCCTGCCCCTCCCTTCCTGCCACCACGAGGTTTACACTGTACAGATCGATCTCACCCTACTTTCAGGGCCCCCACCATACCACACACTCTGCTCTGCTTCCTGTATATCCCTCCACTGTCGCACTGGATTCAGTCTATTTTTACTATTATACTTATGTCTCCCCTATTGTGAGCTCTTCAAGGACTGGACCCATGCTTTGCTCACATAGGTACCCCCAGCATCAAGCCACACGGGACACGGTGCTTGATAAACGAGAGCTCCCTTTTGAGGAGATATTGTGCTACCCCCTCCACAGCAATGGAGAAGGGCCCATTCCCACCATTCTTTCCCAGCACTGGACTTTCTTATACCTTAATTTTCACCAAACGAATGGATAAAGAGGAGAGAGGCATCTTACAGTTGCTCTTACTTCCTTTTCCTGACTATTGGAGAAAGCAGACATCTTGCCTTTGTCTGTAGGTCATCGAGCTGTACTGTCTGTAAACTGCCCGTGTGGGTACTTTATCCTTTTCTTATGTCTTTTACTTATCAATTTACAGGAGCTCTTCATATATAAGGGATATTAAACTTTTGTCCTAAGTGGTGCAAATTTTTCCTCAGGGTATCATTTGTCCATTGACACTCATTGTGGCCTCTTTTTCCATATAAAAAATTTAATGTTCACAGAGTCAAATATGTGCATCCTTTTCTTTATGGCTCCCGGGTCTCATCTTTCAAGATCACAACTATCTCGCATAGGATGGACAGATGTATGTAGCATTTATTTGTGTAGTGAACATATTTCTAGGCTCTAACATGTGTACAGGTAGATTTTCCAGCTCATCTTCAAAGCAAATATATTTGTAACAATTATGACAAGATTTAAATCCTCTGGTCTAAGGGTGCCTGGGTGGCACAGCGGTTAGGTGTCTGCCTTCGGCTCAGGGCGTGATCCCGGCGTTCTGGGATCGAGCCCCACATTGGGCTCCTCAGCTGAGAGCCTGCTTCTTCCTCTCCCACTCCCCCTGCTTGTGTGCCCTCTCTCGCTGGCTGTCTCTCTCTGTCAAATAAATAAATAAAATCTTTAAAAAAAAAAAATCCTCTGGTCTATTCTGTCCTCAGAGGTAACATACTGGTTCTAACACTTGAAACCAACATTTACTATTGGAGACTGAATATATTTCCCATTGGCTTCAACTGCCTTAGTTGAATAAAATGGTGAAGAGTCTAGAAGTAGTTAAGAACTCTTGATTTTAACATATAAAAAGCATGGCACACACTGTAACAACCGCCAACCCTTCACTTGCTGAAGCAGCCCGGGTCACTCAGCGGCTGGGGCTGGGGGGATGGAAGATGCGAGAGAAATGAACAGAAGGGGAGCTGTCTGAAACTAAGTGCCTCACTGTGAGCCAGCGGTATCAGTCCCGTCCTCCCGCTGAGACACCCCTGCACCTACGGCTAAAGAGGTCAGGGTGTTGTTGAGGCTTTGGCTTCAGGTGCAAAGTGAGGCCACGGCTTCCGCACAGGCATCTGCAGAAAGCCAGTGGGAGAATACTCATACCATTTCCAAGTTTCTGTTAATTAGTTTATCAAGACCTCTACTTTACTTTAAAAGGGCTTGTGGCCCACAGGCTAGATGACAGAAAATCCCACCATGTTGGGAAGGACACCGGGGAGAGCAGAAGCCGGTACAGCCGTTCTGCAGGGCCATGTGGCGGGGCTCCGACCTGGGACCGACACACGGGGCGAGCCAGCAGTGACGTGTGTGTCTGCCCCCCAGGGGCCCTTGGGGGGCCGGGACGGTGCTGTCACTGAGGACCGCTGTGGCGGCTGAGGGCTGAGGGCAGCTGAGGTGGACAAGCCTGGGGGACTGGATGGGAGGGCTGCAAACAGGGGCTGTTTTGCAGTAGCGAGATTAAGGAATGGGATGTATACAAAGCAACATACAGTGAAAAAGTAAGACAAGAAGGACATCTAGAGCACAACACTATTGACACAATTACACATGCAACATGCAACATCAACTGGATTTTCAGGCCACGCGGCACCACAGGGAGAGTCGACGTGGGGGAGGAATGAAGCAGGGTAGGTGACGAGGAGGAGAATAAGGCCTGGGAGGGAGCTGGCACAGACCAGTGACGGCAGGGCGATAGGAAATGAGGAGTCGGGAATCAACCTCGGGCTTCCCAGTTCTGGAATTTGGAAGGGGGGGTGCACTGACTAGCCAGGCCAGCCCTCCCCCAAGCCCCGGGCTAGCAGCGCTGGCCCAGTACCTCGTGGTTCTCATGGCCGAGCAGATCCGAAAGAACTTTCAGCACCAGACCTGCTATCTTGGCACACATGTTCTTCCCTTTAGGAAAAAGAGTAAAACAAAACATGACATGTCTAAATGCAGAAGCAGTTTCAAGTCAGGCAGACCTGAATACAAATCTTGGCTCCTCTGCTTATGAACTGTGTGACCCGGGGTGAGTCACTTAGCCAATCTGGGCCCCCGTTTCTTCCTCCTGGGATTCCTCAGGGATTATTAATATCTGTTTCAAAGGGTCATGCAGAAGGAAGTAACTCAGTATAGGCTGGGCATCCCAAGTGCTCAGTAAATGGTGGCGCAGAGAGCACAGAGCCGTCCATGAGCGGCAGTGGAAATGCAATCTATTTCAGAACACCACTCTGTCTCCCAAGGGCACATACCAACATCATAAAAATCATACAGGTGTTTTAACCAATCCAAACATCATAACAATCACTGTAAATAAATTGGTGATACTAAGAAAAGCTGACTAGAATCTGGCAAATGTTCTAAGGCTAAGATACGTGCATATGCTGTTCATTAAGAGAAGACTGAAATCACATTTACTCAGTCAATAACACATGAGTGGTTCAGATTACAAAGCTTCCAAAGGCAAAGAAGCTTCTCACAAATAACCCCGAGCTATTTAACCATGTAACCTTCTTCTCCCCAAACTGGGGCTGCTCAGACCGGGGTTGGCCACAGGCTGGACTTGGCACCTCTTCTAAAGAAGCTTCTTCCATCCCAGGTAACAGATCATTTAAACGGGATGGAACCTGTAGAAAAGCTGCAATCACTACCTTTATTGATCAAATGACCTGAAATGTGCAGTGAGAATCCAATCTCCAGGAGAGAAGTGGGAGAGACGGCTGTGTTAGGAGCAGGGAGCACAGCCTGACATCCTTGCTCTACCACCAACTTACCCCTGGAGCATCTTGGAAACACATTTCTCTGTCTTTGGATAGAATGGAGCGTATTTCTTAACTTCCTACCTAATGTAATGAATAATGTAATGAAGATGAAGAAAAATGTAAGCTATTTTAATTTCCTCTTAATTGAGGCACTGCATACATACAAAATGTTCTTTTCCAAAGCCAGAATGGTATCTGGCTTCAGGGATTCAACAGCTGCATAACTAGTTGTAAATGTTTTACATTTTACTTCTGTTTCCGTTTTCTATGAGGGAGACTAAAGGCAAACCACATCAGGCTGGGTGGTCATCCAGGTTCAAGGGTCAGGCTCTCTTCCCCTCCCCCACACCAAAGCCAGAGGGCCCGGGGCCAGGGGCTGTGAGACCTGCGCTCCTGAGGCAGAGGTTCATGAGCAAAGCCACCGAGTACTCCAGCGTATAATCCGACAGGCAATCGGGGTCTTTCAGAATATCAATCAACCAGAAGATGAGGCCGTCTCGAATCATCGCTGTCTGCAGCGGGCGCCTAGAATGCAAAAGCCTACAGGTCAGCTGAAGCTGGTGAGAAACTCTCCCTGTAAGAGTGTGTGGTGATGTGCAGGCCGATCAGAGAAGACACACTGATGGGTGCCTGGGTGGCTCAGTCAGTGTCCGGTTCTTGGTTTCGGCTCAGGTCATGATCTCGGGGTCCTGGGATCGAGCCCCCTGCCGGGCTTTGGGCTCAGTGGGGAGTCTGCGTGAGGATTCTCTCTCCCTCTGTCTCTCCCCCTTGCTCTCTTTCTCTTTCAAATAAATAAATAAATCTCAAGGAAAAAAAAAGACAAGACAAACTATGTGAAAGGTATAGACTCTGAAGAATATTTTGTTGTTTGACCCACACAACTGAAACAACAAATTCTTTGTCTTTTGCAGGTATCCCTAAGGATTTAGAGAGAGACAAGGCAGTCAGGAGGCCATCCACTTTGAAAATTTCTTTTTCAATATTTAAAATTAGCAGAGTACGTTTCAAATATTTAATAAATATTTACTGATAGCTTTTGGTCTACTTCACCCAGGAGACAGCCATAGAAATAGTTCATTGACAAAGAGATTTTTAGTAAACTCTAGTCTGGCTAGGCACTTTGAGCTGTGTAAAAACAAAGAAAAGCCAAAAACCAGTTCAATCCCATTTTGATTCAGGTCTCGCTAAAGTAAGGGTTAGTTTAATGACGTGGGCAATACAATTTATACAGAATTATTTTCCGCCCAAAGTCCAGGTGTAAGATCTTACAAAATCCAACCCCTCATCCAAATGTGTTATGGCGAGTGTCCTCCTGCCAGCCTCAGGAACCGATGAGATTGGGGCGCCTCGGTGGCTCAGTGGATTCAGCGTCTGACTCTTCATTTCAGCTTAGGTCATGATCTCAGGGTTGTGAGATCAAGCCCCAAGTCCAGCCACATACTGGGCGTGGAGCCTGCCTAAGAGTCTCTTCCTCTCCCTGTGCCCCTCCCCCTACCAAAGAATTGAAGAGATTAAGCATGATGGTATCATCGTGAGAAATCATGTGAATTCTTTGAAAATCAAAACACCATGGAGGAACCATCATTGCACATCTCCTAATGAACAGTTTATGGTAGAACTCCCACCCAGGACAGTATCTGTTTGTGCTTTTTTTTTTTTTTTTTTTAAGATTTTATTTTTTAAGTAATCTCTACACCCAACATGGGACGAATTCACAACCTAAGATCAGGAGTCCCATGCTCCACCCACCAAGCCAGCCAGGCGCCATTTGTGCGATTGTTTTTTTTTTTTTTTAAAGATTTTTATTTATTTGACAGAGATAGAGACAGCCAGCGAGAGAGGGAACACAAGCAGGGGGAGTGGGAGAGGAAGAAGCAGGCTCCCAGCGGAGGAGCCTGATGTGGGGCTCGATCCCATAACGCCGGGATCACGCGCTGAGCCGAAGGCAGACGCTTAACCGCTGTGCCACCCAGGCGCCCCTGTTTGTGCGATTGTTAAACACCACACTCACCTCATCAGTGAAATTTATTGGAATTCAACGAAGGCTACACTCTTAGTAATCCTAACTACTTTCTGCATTGATTGTACAGACCTTAAAACATTGCAAAAACATTAAGCATATTTCTAGAACAGAATAGCTTATTACTGTTTGAAGCACAAGAAAAAACTGGCAATAAATACCTATATTACCAGGAGGAAGAATTTCTTCATTATATCTTATCTTTGTTACTGAACTACATTTATTAAATTTCCAAAAATTTTCCAAATACAGTCAACATCAAGCTAAATTACCTTTATAAACAAACGAAAACCAAGTGTTCATATGATCTGAAGAAATAAAAACTCTGGAGTTTACTACTTACAGTTCTTTTCAATTCACACATAGTTAGAACAAGACTTTTCATTGGCAGGGACCGGGCAAATAGTAGGAACTGAACACGTACCGCTTTCCCTCACTAAACGTGCACACTTAGAATAACTCACTTTGCAGGCTTTAGGTTCCTAGCGAGAGTCAATCACATGTCAACCACCTCTGACAGGAAGAATGTATGTCCGGGAGAGGACTGACGGTCAGAAAAAGCTGAGGACTCAAGGTGCTAGAATTCTTACAAAGGCGAAGAGAAAGGGAGGTGCTCCTGAGGGAATCCACATGCTGAAGAATTCCGTATGACTCAGCAACTCCACTCCTAGACACTGACTGGCTCAGGGGAAGGGAAAGGATGCGTCCACACAAAGACTTGTAGGCAAATGTTCGGAACACGATTATGCATAATAGCCCAAGAGCAGACATAATCCAGATGTCCATCAACTGATGAACAGATAAACCAAATGTGGTCTAGCCACGAAATGGCGTGTTCTTCAGTGTTACAACGCAACAAAGCATGGACACAGGCTACCACATGGACGAGCCTCAAACACACGACGCTCAGGGAAAGAAGCCAGTCACAACAGAACACGCACTGTATGATTCCGTTTGTCTAAAAATGCCCATTATGGGCATTTTAATCAGTGGTTCCGTGGGGCTGGGGGTAGGAATGGGGACTGGAAATGGCCATGAGGTTTCTTTGTGTGGTGATGGAAATGTTCTAAAATTAGCTTGTGGCGATGGCTGTACAACTCTGAACGGTACATGTAAGAGGGGTGAGTTCCGTGCTATGAGAGTACTTCAATAAAGCCGTTAATGAACAAAAAGCTCTAGGTGGATACAGGGTCCAAGTCACGACAGGGTCCGGATGGAGACGACAGGGTGGGCTGCTGGGACGTACGGACCAGGAAACGAGAGGCTCCAGCCCTGCCCTCCACGGGACTACCCAGCACACCGACTGGGACTGTTTGTTTACATGCACCTCCCACAACGGGCTGTGCGCAACTCGCAGGCTGCGCCCTATCAGATTTTGTTCACATGCCCATCTCTGCACGTGCACGTGGCCTGAAACACAATCCAGCCCCTGGCCAGCGCCGGCTACCGTTCACGAGGAGACCGCGACAGAGCCTTTCCCTCCACAGCAGCTTGAGCAGGAGGGTTCGAGGATTCAAGATGAGCTTTCCAGCTCTATCTTGGAAAGTCACCCAACCTCTCTGAAATGTTAACTGAAAATATCATCTGCCTCTTGGGCTGCCCCTGGGATTAAACAGTGGCTCACATAAGCCCTGTTTGATTTCACGGGAGCCACCATGACCTACTGCACGGTCAGCACCTGAGGCTGAACTTCTGCAAGGCCCCGAGAACGTTCTCGCGGGTGACGATGTCCTCATCCTCCTCCTTCAGCCTTTCCTCCAGCATCCGCAGCACCTTTGTGTTCTGGGCCAGGTAGAGGCGACCTAATAATATAATCAGAGATGCACGGGTAAGAGACTTTATCTTGTGTTAAGTTCATGCCCTGAAATCACTTTCTATGAACACTTTGCATGTAATACATGTAGAGTTTAGGTAATTTTAGGTTCTAAAAAAAACTTAAAACCTATTTCTTCTGCAAAATTGGTTTTATCCAATCAACTATCTAATGAAGAGAAAACCACTCTTCTTATAATCAAAACATAATTCATCATGGGGTGCCTGGGTGCCTCAGTTGGTTAAGCCTCCAACTCTTGATTTCAGCTCAGGTTGTGATCTCAGAGTTGTGAGATCAAGCCCCGTGTCGGGCTCCACACTCATTGCAGAACCTGCTTCTCTGTCTCTGTCTCTCTCTCAAATAAATAAATAAATAATCTTCAAACATAATTCATCACTATGTTTTTGTGGGAGAACTGCCAGATCTACAGGGAGAAAGAAGGTGAGGAATCTGTATGGACTCCTTAGTCTTTATAATTGAGGCAACCAAACAATAATGCTTTCTGGGCGCACTCCTTGCTCCTTCTAGAAGATGTACCTGTGGCCTGGAGAAGGAGTCGGGAACCATACCTGGGACCCCACAGTAAGCCCGGTTATCACTAGCCCATTGTGGACTTGTGTCCTGATGCAGATGATGTTAATGTCTGTATTCTCGTTCATAATAAAGGTCTGCTAAATGGTTGGAAGAACAAGCAAATGAATGAGTGAACCAACCAACTTTTGGGAGTATCATATATTCATAATTTGAAAACTCCCTTTATTCACATTTAAAAAGCTGAAACAAAGCAGAACCCATGAAAGATAAAAATACTTTGTAAAATCATTTTGGATTCAGCTTTGGTATGTATTATCTTTGGAATTTTCAAACCCCCTTGGTTTAAGAGGTTATCTGCTTCTTTTTTTTAAGATTTTATTTTTAAGGGGCACCTGGGTGGCGCAGTCGTTAAGCATCTGCCTTTGGCTCAGGGCGTGATCCCGGCGTTATGGGATCGAGCCCCACGTCAGGCTCCTCCGCTAGGAGCCTGCTTCTTCCTCTCCCACTCCCCCTGCTGTGTTCCCTCTCTCGCTGGCTGTCTCTATCTCTGTCACATAAATAAATAAAATCTTAAAAAAAAAAAAAGATTTTATTTTTAAGTAATCTCTATGCCCAATGTGGGGCTCGAACCTACAACCCCGAGAGGTCAAGAGTCACACGCTCCAACGACTGAGCCAGCCAGGCACCCCGAGAGGTTGTACCCTCTTGAAGGAAATGATGCAGTACTTATTGGGATCAGCTTTGATTATTTCACTAACCTTATTTTGCCTTAAGCAGAAAATTATAGAAAATGCATTTCCTATTATATACTTGAAAAAATCTAAATAGTACCATTACTAAACCAGAAAGCCTATAAAACAAAACCAGAAGGCTTATAAAATAGACTCCAAAACCATTAAAATTTGCTCTGACATAAACTAAGCGATACGACAACCACCAATTTGCATGAGACACCTTCGACGCACTAAACGCGAAGATACTAGGAAACGCACAGCGCCTTTAAGAGACTTAAAGAAGAATGTCCACTTTCAAAGGAACGAAATGCATTAAGTAAGACCTAGCTGCTCTCTTTGAAGAAACGCTGATGACTCACCTTCTGCCAGGGACGCGAAAGCATTGATGAGCCGGGCCATGTACTGCCGCACCACCTCGCTCTTGGAGTGCAGCAGCTGAAGCACGCGTCTCTGCGGGGACAGTCACCCAGAGAGGGAAATGATGGCGTTAAAGAACACAGAGCTGAACACACGCCTCCTCTACGGGTCTGCTGTTCGCTGCCTCTGCGCGGATTTATTACAGGTGAAATAGACTAAAGTCAACACTTCATCTGAAATCTCAACTTCCAACCGATCTTTTATGAGAGTTGACAAAAACAAGCTATTCACACTTCTAAGCTGAAAGACTGAGTTATACAGAGCGCTTAGCCAGGGACTGGCACGCGGGAGGCTATGCCGTTTGCAATGATTGCTGCTCATGTGTTTCCAGGTTAATGATGGATCCAATACATGCATCTAATTTTGCTCCCTGCAAACCACAGTAAAATCTCAGTGCATGGATTTCTTTTTTAAAAAGATATAAATTCTAAAGGACAGAGAGACAGCGCAAGAAATTTTAACAACACAATTTCAGAATCAGGAATGCAGGGTGGTGACAGACTTAGCAGACCCAAGAATGCCAAGTCTTGAAGGCAGCAACGGGCAATGAGGAATTACCCAATTAACAGCACTTAATCCTCAAAAGGAAAAAAAAATAAAGAAGAATGAATGAAAGCTGTTAAAGCAGCAGCTGGATCCCACTCTTGTTGCTCCGGGACTACTGTCTTCCCGCATACTTCCCACCATCGGTCTGGGGGTGTTCCTTTGTGAGAGTTACAAGAAGTGTGAGGACTTAGTTGCACAGGTAGGTAGTCAGGGCCAGGGTCCCCAGCAAGAAAGTATGGAGTCAGGACACCTAAAATAAAATAGCACCGACACCCTGTTTTGCAGCTTAGAAAGGACCACACTCGCATTCTGTTTTGCAGTCTTTGCAGAAATGACTTCTGCAAAATGTCCTAAAATAAGACAATTAACCACAAAGCATTTGTCAATATCATGGGCAAGGGGCAGTTAAGACCTAAGCCCCCAGATGTCAGCAAAAAAAGACCATCAGCACAGAGACATTAACCTAATAGGTAGACAGATACGTGCCCAGAGCCCTGATTGGCATGACTCAGCACACCGTGACTGCTTAAGATAGTTCGGCAAAAGAGATCCTAAAACCCCCTAAACTTAGACACTCTGGGGGCAATCCACTCGGGCCCCCCTCCCTCTCCAGGAGCTTTATACTCTTGCTCAATAAACTTTGATTTGCTGCCCACCACTCTTTGTCTGGTCTACCCTTCATTCTTCAAAACGACGTGACCAAGAACCGTGGGCACTACGGGAGACAAAAATCCTATAACAGAGGGGGCACGTGGCACAGGCGAGCAGGGCTTCTACACCCAAATGGGGAGAAGGGACAGTGCCTTAATGCAGAATGAATGCTGAAGAGAGAGCAACCCATCCTCTTCTACCTGGCTCCCAGAATGCTGCACTCAGATCCTCACCCTCTAGGTAGGAGATCAGAAGACTCTTTTGGAGGAAAATGACCAGCCCAAGAGAAAAGAGTCAGAGGTCCTAAAATCAGAGGTTCCTACTAGAGAGCCCGCCTGGATCACCCTCAGTGGGGTTCTGCGTCTCCAGGCCCTACTGTCACACAGAATTTCCAAACGGCTTTCGTTCCCTGCACCCCACCCCAGGAAAACATTATGAGATAACCAATGTCTACCAGAAGCCCAAGGCCAAGTTTCCAATATGGGAGATAGGGTCAAAACAAATGCGCGGGGGAGGTAACCTGAAGGAAACGGGACTGTGCAGGGAGAAGAAAACCAGAGATAAGCAAACGTGTCACTCAGAGTAAGCTCTGAGACACAAGAGGCTGTACTCTATCCATGAAAAAGATTGCCATAAAAAGGGGGAGTGAAAAACTCGACAGAAGGGTTGGAAAATAAAGATGAGGAGATCTCCCAGAAAGTAGAGCAAGAAGACAAATTTGGAAAATATGAAAGAAAAGACAGATTTAGAGAACCAGTTCAAGAGGTCCAACATTCAGAGAGAGAGAACTGAGAAAACAGAGAGGAAATCATCAACAAAATAAACTCAAGAAAAGTTCCCAGAACTACACTTGTCAGAGNGAAAGAGCTCACAAACCACTCAAAACAATGAATCAGAATACACCTCATGAAAGACATCAGTGGGACATTTATTAACAATGGTGATAGAAGACTCAACAGGCTGCTAGGGAGAAATAACCAGGCCACATACGAAGGATCGGGAATCAGAATGGCTTTGGACTTCTCAACAGCAACACTGGAACCTAAAGGACAATGGAGCAAGATCTTCCAAATAATGAAGAAAAATTATTTAGAACCCAGAATTCCATACAAAGAATAAAGACATTTTCTGACATATATCATCTCAAAAAAATCTACTTCTCACCCATCCTTTCTCCAAAAGTTATTAACTATAAGACGTGCTCCACCAACCTAGAGAATAAGAAAGAATAGTGATTCTCGAAAGTGTGGTCCTGGACCAGCAGCAGCAGCATCACCTGAAAACTTGCTGGGGACGTAAATTCTCAGGCCCCATCCCAGACTTGCTCACTGGAAACCGCAGCGGCCCAGTAATGTGTGTTTTAATGAACTTTCCAGGTGATAAGACTGCACGCTAAACTCTGAGAACCGCTCAGCTATTAGAACTCGCTAAACAACCGGTCCAATTTCTTTGGTGTCATGGTGACACGGCATCCATTCTGCTCGAGTTTTCCTGCTCTGCAGATTCTTGGACATCTTAAGATGGCTCCAGCTCATTCCTTGCTTAAACTAAACCATGGCAATTAAAAATAATGACTCGGGGAAGAAATGCCATTTCTTCGATGGCTACAGAGATCATGGCATTGTGACAAATATCACAAAACCTAAGACGTCTTTCATTATAGAATACATTTTTTTTAATAAATACAACCAAAAAAGAAAAGAAGCCAATTAAACTACAACAGGACATCAACTACTAGATATGCTCCAATTTCCCAGAATCCTAAAATGGGGGAAAAAATGCACGGATTCAATGAAATAAGATAGTTTTAGAAAGACTCAAAATTGAATTTATTCTTTGAATCTGAGTTTGTAAAGTCACAATAACATATTTTTCTGTTGCTTCATGCCTGATAAGTTGGTTTCAATTCCATAACAAAAATAAGCAGAAATAAAAGTAAAAGGAAATAAGTCAAAAATTTGAGAGACTATTTTTCAAACTTAACTCTTTCATGGGAGCAGTAAGACTACATTCAAAGAATAAACTGGCAACTCAAAGTTCTCGAACGCCTGTGCACAGGATAGTCTAACGTGTGATTAGCCTCTGCAGGGTGCTTTTTCATCGGCGATCTAAGGGGTGCTGATATGCCACCCAGTGCACACCCTGCGAAGCTTCAGAATAGGGAGGTAAGGTACTTAGATCATTTTGGATAACACTGAATGGAGACACTGAAATGCAGTGTCTTTATATAGTGTTGATAACAGGTAACGGGGTGAGGAGTGGGGAGGGAACCGCCACGCATTGGCTACTCCTGCTGGGCACTGGGTTAGATACTTCCCACATGTGACCAAATGCAATCACCCCTACGACTTCACGAGGCAGGTGATGGCTCCTTCTCCGAGATGGGAGGCGCCCTGAGACCCAGTAACTTACATAAGGTTATCTGGCTCCTGGGCGGTAGGGCAGAGGTTTGAAACCAGTTAATCTCACTCCGGATCCCATACTTTTCCCACTGCATCATCAGACCTGTCTGGTCCGAAACTATATACAAATATAGTGTTAACATATTTTAAGTCAGGCCCAGATGAAAAACAAATGAATTGGCTTACCTGCCCTGCCCGCCGTAAGTCACGCTGCGCTTGCAGGACTCATGGTTAAGCATTTTGGGAAAAGGAAAAATGACAGGAAAGAGCCCCAGAGTTGAATTAAGCAGTTCTAACCTGCGTAGGATTCTATTAGAGGTGAAAAGTAGGCCAATGTCTGGGGTGAACAGCAGATCTCACCAGCTAACAGGAGGCTGACATATCCTATAAAGTCAAGTCTCCACCCACTGCTAAGATCATCCCCCTCGAAATGAAGGCCCTGGCTGGGCTCTGGCCCATCTCTCACGGACCTGGCTGTGGCTGTGACAATCCAGGAGGTCATTGCCGATGTAGGCTTCCAGAACGGTCTCCCTCTGCTCTCCAGGATGGGATGTGGTCAAGCGCTAGAATAAAGAAAAAGAAAAGTAGCAGACCCTAGTCTTAATATGGAGAAAAATATTCATATAGCGGGTGCCTTTTAAATGGCAGAAGCAGTAACTACACGTTTAACCAAAGGAAATAATAACCTGGTGGGGGAGTGGCTACCCAGGCAACCAGTCAACTAACAAGAAGTTAGGATGTTCTACTTCCTAAAGGGTGATGAAGGAGTCAACTTACACACATGAACTCTCCAGAGAAGGGAAGTGATAAAATGCCCAGACAGTAAGTGTACCGATAAGGGGCAACCCACAAACACCTAGAGGTTTTCTCACAGGAAGGGGCTCTAGAGTTGGCCCCTGAAGGACGAGCAGACTATTAGCCAGCACAGGGGAAGGTGAGCATGATGGCGAGTGGGCGCGGGCAGGGGAGGAAGTGTGGTACCGGTCGGGGAGGGGTGAAAATGCAGGGCGCATGCAGGGGAGAGCTCAGTGCCGGGTGGGCACGGCAGGTTGTGGAGGGATTAGAGCCAATGCATCACCAACAAATGAGACTTTATACTATAGGGACCGATGCAGCGATTGCGTGCGTGTGTGTGTAAGGGGTAGGTGGGTAGAATTTTGTAGATTTTGAAAGTCATAAGTCTCTTGCATTTAACACAATGAATTCACTCACTGTCCAGAGGGCTAGAAAAAAAAATGTTGTATGGGGAGTGTGTGAAATGTGTGTGTTTGTGTATATATGAGTGTGTACAGGCATGAATTATATGAGAAAGTCACATAACTAAAGTAAGCAAATGTCCTTGCTTTTCCGGGAAAATCCTACTAAAGACCCCTGAGACTGTGGGCCCTGCCTCTGGCCGAGGAGGAGCTGGACATGTAAAGAACCACATAGCGAGAAGACAAGAGCAGCAGACCCCCTCAAGACTGAAGGGTGGAGGCCTCCAGAGGCGCGTGTCGAGGACAGACTGGATCCACGCGGCCAAAGAGGAAGGCCCTGAGGGGGGAGAGGGCTATATTAAAGGAGAGTGTGCCAAGAGTCTCACACGTGGGGGCTGGAATGGAGTGGAAGGGTGAGAAGCTAGAGGGGAACACAAAGATAAGATCTTAAGACACCTGTTTATTTTTCCTGGTTATTCTGTGACAATGTCATTCACTCGGCAAAGGAATAGCCTGTCTCAGCAAGAGGCTCGGTAGCACGGACTGAGAGGAGGTGCTGGGTGGACAAACTGGGAGCCAGAGAATGAGTCTGGTAACTTGAGCAGACAGACGCAATGTGCGTGTCGGGAAGGGCCCCCGGAGATGACTTGTGCTGCCCACCCACCCTATCAACTGAGGCAGACTTCACCAGCTGACCACAGGACTCCTTCTGTGATCCTGGATGCATCTCAGAGTTCCCTCAAGACCATATTCAGGAAGCACAACCAACCATCAGAAGTGCAAGGGAGGAGACCTTTTTCTACAGAGATGGGGAAATTACTCAAAGCCATTTTGATGCCAACACACCCTGAAATTCAGGGATCTGTGAGGGGCCTGACACTATTACAGCCTAAGTTAGAATGGATCATTCAGTTAGAGCCAACCAGTGTTGGCCTAGACCTGCAGTTTTCCAAGTGTTGTCTGGGGAATCCTAGAGGTCTCCAAAGACCTTCCAAGGAGTCTACAAGGTCATGATTATTGTCATAATAATACTAAGATGTGATTTATCTTTTTTCTTAAGATTTTATTTTATTTCTTTTTAAGAGTTTATTTGAGAGAGAGAGAGAGAGAAAGTGCCACAAGCAGGCGGAGGGGCAGAGGGGAAGGGAGAAACAGACTCACTGCTGAGCAGGGAGCCTGATGCGGGGCTCGATCCCAGGACCTCGGAATCATGACCTAAGCTGAAGGCAAATGCTTAACTAACTGAGGTGCCCAGGCACCCCTAAAGATTTGATCTTTTTAAGTAATCTCTACACCCAGGGTGGGGCTTGAACTCACGAACTCGAGATCAAGAGTCGCATGCTCTACTGACTGAGCCAGCCAGGAGCCCCTGATTTATCTTTTTCGTGGTCAATCTCTCAGAGGCTATATGAAGTGTGACACTGTGATGACTCAATTGGGGAAGCAGATGTGAGAATCCAGCTGTCCCTCCATCGGGCCAGACATTAAAGAACTTTGCCAAAATGTAAAACAATGCCACTTTCCTTACTCATTTTGTTTGTTTGTTTGGAAAATAGTTATTTTTTCTATTTAAAAGATATGTTATTTATGTTATGTTCTGGGTTCATTATTATAGTTCATCTTAAATGAATTAATATTTAAAATGTTCTGTTTTAATTTTTTTTTTTAAAGATTTTATTTATTTATTCGACAGAGATAGAGACAGCCAGCGAGAGAGGGAACACAAGCAGGGGGAGTGGGAGAGGAAGAAGCAGGCTCATAGCAGAAGAGCCTGATGTGGGGCTCGATCCCAGATCGCCGGGATCACACCCTGAGCTGAAGGCAGACGCTTAACCGCTGTGCCACCCAGGCGCCCCTCAGTTTTAATTTCTAATACTGTAAATATTGGTAGATAAAATTCACATAAACTAAAGCCTTTGGGGTCCTCAGTAATTTGAGTGTCAACGGGTCTGAGACTAAAAATCTTGAGAACCACTGGCTTCACTGGGACCAATCTGAAGAGTGGGAAGAAAAGCAACAATTCAGAGGAGGCCTGGCTTCCCTTACAGACTNNNAGTGTCCTCCCCTGCAGTCCTCAGGAGTGGGAACGCCTGGAGGCAGAGGTCTTTGTGAAGCTGTCACGACAGAATGACTCTGGGCTCTCACGCACCGACCCGCTGGCTGGGAGGGTGGCTCACGACTGAGGACGGGGACAGGCTTGAAACTGCGCACAGCAAAAGGCCGAGGGAGGGCAAAGGCAACTGCGAGGTCAACACCCGGATTTTGCCAGGAGGCCAAGGCCGTCTTCAGAGGCTGTTTTTACCTTTAGCTCTTGGCGTTGGCAGGCAGCACGAAGAAGGATTTGTAGTAGCTGGGTTGCAAGATACGAGCAAGGTAGCCAGCCAAGAAAACCAGCATGGTCTTTTTTTTTTCCCCTTGACTTCAAGGGAAAGGTACATACCCAGCGCAGAGCCTGCAACAAGAAGGCTTTCAAGCGGTCGCTCCCCAAAATCAAATCCTTCTTCAGCTTCTCATAATCCAAGGAGGGCAGCAGTGGGACATCCTTTAGTTTCCTACTCAGCAACACAAGTTCAAAGAGAGAGAAAAGGGCAAAAGGGCACATTCATGAGACCTTCTAAGTATCGGGACACCACGGGCGGCCCAGCTGTTTTCTCTGCTCCTGGAACGAAGTCCAGGCTCCCCGCCCTCAGCTTCATTAAGCGCCGCTCTGCCTTTCCTGTGGCTGTACTGGGCCTTTGCTGAACATCTTTCCCCAAACGAGGAGTAGGGCCCTGCCTGACCAGACTGAGAAATCGCTGCATTCGCACTGGGCCAGGGCTCCGTCCAGCAGGGATGGAGTCACCCCAGAGGCGCCAGAACTTGCTGACGGCTCAAGTCCTATTTAGAATCTGGAGCAAAGCCCAAATCGGCAGCGGCAGCAGCAGCCCGCCAGAGTTCTCCCCAAAAACCTGCAGCCACTGCCCACTCAAGCCCGAGGGACCGAACCGGGGGGATGTGAAGGACAGAGCAGGTTAGGAAAGAACGGTGCAGAGCAGGTGCAAGTAGACCCCATGGTGCTAAAGGGTGTGTCAGGAGGTAGCGCGGGTTCGAATCTGGGAAAGGAGCAAGCAGGCCGGTGTGCACGCCCTCCTCGAGAGGACTCCGGGGGAGCCCTCGGGGGAAGCCAGGTTTCCCCTGCGTCTCCGCAGTTTGTTCTGTTCCACAGGAGGAGACTGCAGTGCGCACCCGCACCCGGAGAACCAGTGAAAAGGGAGTGAGGCCTGTGGTCTAGTTAACAACACCACCTCTGTTAACGTCCTTGCTTTGATGTTGTACTCAGCACCGAAGATGTCACGGGGCGGGGGGACACTGCGCAGGGAATATTAATATTAAGATCAATACTCCCGGCACAATACTAAATGGGGGCTCAGGAGGACTTGGTGAAAAGATGCATGATGAAAGGTTCTTGGGGTGCCCAGCTGGCTCATTCGGTAGAGCGTGCCAACTCTTTATCTCGGGGTCGTGAGTTCGAGCCCCATGTTGGGGGTAGAGATTACTTAAAAAAATAAAATCTTAAAAAAATAGGATTAACGGTTCTGCTGCTTTTCATTGACATGTAACTGAGATGCATTCGTTGCAACATTCGACATCGTGATCCGCCACTTGTACGGGGTGCGAAGTGGTCATGCACTGAGTCTTTTACCCTCTGTCACCATACGTGTTTCCTTTCCTGGGATGAGAATTTTTAAGATTTACTTTCTCAGCAACTTTGAAGTTTGCACTACGATATTATTCACTACAGCTCCCATGCCGTCCACTGCTCCCAGGAGTTTCTGTTTTACAAGTGGAAGTTTGTACCTCTTGGTCTTCACCCATTTCACTCGTTTCATTAGCTTTAAAGGGTGGAATAGAGGTAAGGGTGGGTGGAAGGGTGGAAAGGAGGTAAGACTCCGGGGGGGCAGCATTTAGGGTACTGTAAATTTTCTTCATATGTGCCTAGAGCATTCAACTTTTCTATAATGAGCATGTATTACGTTATAAAAAAAATATCACATGCTGATTTTCTTAACGTTAGTTTTTAAAAGACAAAGTGAGATCCTCTCATAGGGCCCTGGAGAAAAGGCCAGAGAACGGGGCAACAAGTGAGATCTCAGTACACACTCCTGGGAGGAGGTTCGATTCCGTACCTCACACCGCAGAGCCACGCACAAGCGCACACTGATTATTCTGACACTTATTTTCCTGAGGCAGATACTACTGTGCTTAAAAATGAACACAGATACTTTAGAAATTCCAATTACAAACAACTGGCCAGTATTCTTCAGAAGCGTCAAGGCCACAAAAGACAGAAACTGAAGAATGACTTCAAATGAAAGGAAACACAGACACGACAACCACATCAACATGTGATCCTGGACTGAATGCTGGACCAGACAAAGGACGTATGGAACAGCTGGTAAAATGTGAGAAAGGCCTGTAGATTAGATGATACGGCATCAGCATTAATTACTGACTTTGACAACTGTACTGGGCTTACGCAAAATACCAACATGGGGAATCTGGGTGAAGGGCGTAGGGGAATTCTTTGTACAATATTTGCAGCTCTGAAATCATTTCAACATGAAAAAAAAGATTTTTTAATTTAAAATTTTAACAAGGTCTTATTCTAGACAAAAAAGTTCCATTTGTAAAGCCAAGTCTAAAACTGTTCTACAGCTGGGGTGCTTCACCTAGAGGGAAGAGAAGTCAAACGCGGGCCATAGTTACTTGCCCATAATGGCAATATTAGCCACTGAATTTATCACCAGCTAAGTTGCTCAGCAGCCCCACATTTCTGTGGTCCAGGCACTCTCCCATTGTCTTCTTGGACATACCTTCTCCTTTGTCCTCTTTAGCCCCTCCACCGACTACCCCCTTTACTCTCTGCAGGTGACCTTGCCTCTTAACACCACTGGGAGTAACACTACCAAACAAAGAGTTTAAGTGCCCAGCATCGTACTAAGTGCTTTATACACATGAACTCATTTTTATCCTCACAAGAAACCTATAAGAAAGTTATCATTATTGTCTTCTTATAAGTGAAGAAACTGAGACACAGAGAAGTTACGTAAGTGGTCCAAGGTCACGGAGGGGCGGCAGAGGTGGGATTTTAACCCTGGCGGTCAGCCTCATAAGCACCGCATTATACAGCTGCCGTCTGAAGAGAACGAAGTGCAGGGTCAGTGTCAGACTCAGGACTGAGGGAGGAGGCAAGCTGTGTCCCTCTCAGGTGTCCGAGTAATCTGACAGCATCCCCTGAACCCCCACAACAAGGAGGGGGTGCTCAGAGGGTCACCAGAACCCACCCTGGTCCTCATGCCTCCACCAAAGGTTCTCAGCTTCCTTGTTACTGCAACATACACGCCGGATGAAGTTCCCGAACATCAGACACCCACACAGGTGACAACCTAATCGATTTGGATAGGAATGCTCAGGCATCCACAAAGCTATCCTGTGGCCCTGGTCACATGTGAGCCAACAAAGAACGTAAAATTTAGACGTTGCAACACTCTGTTGACTGCCCTATGATAGAAGATTAATCTCTATAGAATATCATAGGAACAATTCAACAATTTTTTTCCATTTGATGCTCTCTCTTCAAAATAAATAGAATTATATTAAAAGATATTTTTAGTTTAACAGTATTACTTACAATTACTGGTATTTCCTTTATGGCCACATGAGCTCCAGCTAATCAAAGACACCCCTCTAAGCTAGGCTGTTAAGATGAATGTTTATTAAAGTTACTTTGAACTCCAGTTTTACCTAGAGCTGTTCTCCATCATAACAACTCCTAAGGTCAATTACTTACCCGGGTGCCAAGGAGGCTCTTAACATGGTTGAAGCCTGGGGGTGGGGGTTGGAAACAGAAGGAGAAAGACCGTGTTAAACAGTGAGAGCAATGCATTAATCCTAAATCACTGTACTCACACAAAATCAACAGATTTCAAAGTTTTTGATCCA
Source organism: Ursus maritimus (assembly GCF_017311325.1). Lineage (NCBI taxonomy): Eukaryota > Metazoa > Chordata > Mammalia > Carnivora > Ursidae > Ursus > Ursus maritimus. The sequence continues at coordinate 8,580,312 of NW_024423343.1, forward strand.
TCAGGATTCTCCTATCATAATCATATGCGATTTAAAAATTAGCCCAAACAGGGTGCCTGCGTGGTTCAGTCAGTTAAGTGTGGGACTCCTCTGTTTTCAGCTCAGGTCATGATCTCTGGGTCATGAGATGAGCCCTGCGTTGGGTTCTGCGGGGAGTCTGCTTGTCCCTCCCCTCTGATCCACCCCCGCCCCCCAGGCTCGCAGGCACGCTCGCTAGCACACACTCTCTCTAAAACAAACAAATAAATAAAATAAAATAAAAATAAAAATAAAGAAGATAAAAAAAATTAGCCCGAACTGAAGTTAAGCAACACATTGCTCAAGCAGTTCCCAAGCTTCCTACCACCCTTGGTTTGTTCTGACTTTGCTCCAAGGAGTACTCTGTAAAAAAACAAGTGGGTTCTCTGCAGCCGAACTCCCAGAGGTGCTTAAAGCTGCCTAGTCAGATGTCACAGAGAACAAGGCAACGGAAATCACTATTATCCTGATTTATTAAGATTTTCTCTTTGAGTATAAAAATAACATGCACTTTGTACCAAGTCAAACCCTACAGGGGTGTTCATAGGTGTTTATAGAAAAATCCCCCTCCCACCCTACTCCCTTTTAATCCTACTTATTGGACAAATCACCACCCACTTTACGGATAGTCCGTGTCCCACTTATTGTTTGCTTTGTTTTGTTTTTGCCACTACAAACAATACTGACTTAAACATGTACTAAAACAGACTTGAGAAACAAAAAACCAAATGCTGTGTGTGGTGCTTGGTTGGACCAACTCAAACCAACTGTAAACGATATTCTGAGACAAGAAAGGAAATCTAAGTATGGGCTGCACGGTGCTGGATGATACTGAGGAATTCGTGCCAACTGTGTTTGGCATTGCAGTTATATTTGGTTTTTGTTTTGTCCTTATCTCTTAGATAAATAGATTGAGTTATTTACAGGTAAAGTGATAGAATGTTTGGGATAGGTTTTAAGGAACTCCAGGAAAAAAAAGTAAGTAGAGAAGAGAAGAGATCTCGGCCCCCTGGGGAGCCCCTCCTGAAGCAGCAGGCAGTGGTTCTCGGTCCCCTCTGTGTCACCACAGCTCTCGAATGGTCATTATTCACACTTATCGCATTGAACCGTGATTATTTTGCAATGATTTCTGTGCCTTTCTCCTTCAGCAGACATTGAGTTCCGTAACGGGTGGAAATATATTACCCTCAATATGTGTATCCAGCACCTGGTACAGTGCCTGGGCATACAAAGGCACGTGATCAACATTTGTTGAATGAATGAATGAACGAATGAATGAAGACCGACTCCCCAAGATGGGCTCTCTGGAATCCTTGACTGATTTAATAATAAACTGGCCCTAGGTGATGACTCCATTCTCTGTTGCTTCCATCTGCAGTATTTATAGGGCACACAGATTCCCACCGTGGAGACAGCAAACCTCACTTTTAAATGGCTCATGACCATGTATATTTTTATATTTTAACCCTTGACTTTTTTTTTTAAATTAAAGGAAATGCCTATTCCTGTTATTGGCTTAAGTAGCAAGGAATTGAGAAAATAAATTTGAAATGTATCTAAATTACTCATTTAACACATTCAAAAGACCAAGAAGACAAGATATTAAGTCAAATGAGTCAAATAAGGGCACAGACATATTAAAATATTAGCCTAATATAAATACAAAATAAAAATATTTTTAGGGGCGCCTGGATAGACTCAGTCAGTTAAGCATCTGCCTTCAGCTCAGGTCATGATCCCGGGGTCCTGGGATCAAGCCCCACATCGGGCTCCTTGCTCAGCGGGGAGCCTGCTTCTCCCTCTCCCACTCCCCCTGCTTGTGCTCGCTCGCTCTCTCTGTGTCAAATAAATAAAATCTTTAAAAAATATATTTTTAAAATTAGTGTTATTGGCTAATTCATACATCCACAAATAAAATTCATCACATAGTTAAGAAAATGTTTCCTGGGGCTCCTGGGTGGCTCAGTCGTTAAGCGTCTGCCTTTGGCTCAGGGCATGATCCCGGTGTTCTGGGATCAAGCCCCACATCAAGTTCCCTGCTCTGCTGGGAAGCCTGCTTCTTCCTCTCCCACTCCCCCTGCTTGTGTTCCCTCTCTCGCTGGCTGTCTCTCTCTCTGTCAAATAAATAAATAAAATCTTAAAAAAAAAAAAAAGAAAATGTTTCCTAACACTTATTTATTTTTAAAAGATCTTATTTATTTTTTTAATATTATATCTTTTTTAAAAAAAGATTTATTTAGGGACGCCTGGGTGGCTCAGTCGGTTAAGTGTCTACCTTCAGCTCAGGTCATGATCCCAGGGTCCTGGGATTGAGCTCCACACTGGGCTCGTTGCGCAGAATCTCTCCCTGAGCAGAGAGTGAAATGGAAGCATTATGCTTCCAGCGCTGCTCAGCTGCAGGCAAGGAACCTGAGCCTGGTGTTCAGCCGTTACTGCTCCCGGAGGCCAGAGGTCATGGGGTGGGGACAAGGATGGACGGGGGCCACATGAGCAGGTCAACATTGAGAAGGGGAGCTTTGCCCATGCTCTGTGACGTCAGAGTGTTCTGAGAGATCGGTCTAAGCTGTAACATGACGGAGTGTCTGCAGATCTACCAGGTGGGACTCTTGAAGAGTCTTTAGGGTGCGGCTGAGTGCTGTGACTCTCAGAATACGGCACGTTCCGAACTTCATGCATCAGTGGCTGGCTTTGGGAAACCCTCTAGGGTTAGTGTCTGTAGGCACTTGCTTTGGAAGAAGCTGCTCTATAGGATGGTAGGAGGTGTGTGCGGCCCGGGAGGGCCAGAGAGAAGGAGCCACGACTTGAGGCCAGCAGCGGCTGCTGAGCCCTGAGGTCGTGGAAAGCACTGTTTGGGGCTGGGAACCTAAGTCCAGGCCCACTTGTCACCAGCCTCCCCGCTCCGGCCTCGGGACTCACGCTGAACGTCTGTGGCCGCCTGTGCTGCGTAGGGGAGCAGGTGAACAGGGGAGGCAGGCTCCCTTGGTGGGTGATCTCAAGGGCAGACATAACCTAGAAGAGGTTAAATAACCACAGTGGGAGGAAACACGCCTTAGCCGTGGGTCAGAAGAGGCCACAAAAGCCGGGGACCCGAACAGCAGCCCCACTGCACGGAGAAGGGACGTTGCTACCGCCAACTCTGCAACAGGAAGGGGCACTTGCACAACATGGGCTGCAGGGCTACGTGTAGGAGGGGAGGGCTGAAATGGAACACTGTACACGTGGCGTTTAGAAATGAAGCTCAGTCAGTGAGGTGGGAGTGCCGAGTTCCTGAATGTGCTTCCTGGGCAGGTGGCTCTCTGGCTTATTGGTCACCGAGGGCACCACCCTGGGCCCTGCCTCCACCCTGTAGGTTGCGGGCATCTGAGAGCCTGGGGCTAGGCAAGGTACGTGGCAACACGCTCACTTGGGGAAGTGATAGGCCCCTTGGGCTTTCTGTGACCAGAACTGAGTGTGGAGAGACAGGTGGGCATTAGATCACAGAAGGCTGTGGACTCCACGCTGAGCACTTTGGACCTGGAGCAATGACAGGTATTAAACAAGACAGTAACATGATCGATGCCTGCATGTACCTACATCCCTCCCAAAACTTCAGGGCCTAAATAAATAAGACACAACTGCAAAGGTCACCCCCGCTCCCGCGTGCATGAGTAATCACACAGGTGAGAGCTTTGAGACTGAGACCGGTTAGGAAATGTTGCTTTAGCCAGGACAGAAAGAGGAAGAGCCTGAACAAACACAAAGCAACAAAGACGTGGGGCAGGAGGGAGGAAGCCGCTCAGATCCCTAGGACTGCCTGAACATAGGGCCCAAAAGAGGGAAGAGGCTTGGATGATTCTCAGGTGTTCTGTGGAGTGTCATTGCCAAGACAGAATGTACAGGAGGGGAGACCACCTGTTTGGAGGAAAAGATGAGCTTGTTTTTGGATGCAGAAATAGTGTGCCTATCAGACAGTCACAGGGAGAAGGCTTGTGAGTCTGGGTCTGGAAGACAGAAGAGAAATCTGAGCTAGTGGTACAGTCACTCTCTTGCCCCATCACAGTCCCACCCACTGGCCGAGATCAAAGGTGGTCAATCCTCACACACCAGGGTCAGTTCAGGTACGTGATGGGCACTGGGGTAGGAGGTGTGGCAGGGAGGGGCAAGCTAGGTGTGCAACTCATCCTCAGTGCACGGCGTACGAGACCCAAAGAGGCTGCCTTGAGACGCAGTGGCGAGGCAGACACACTGCAGGCATCTTGCCGAGACTGAAGAAAGCAACGTAACAGACAACGTAAGGTCTGAAGGTGTTGAACTTCAAGCCAGAGCCACCGTCCACACAACAGCAAGCTTTAGGAAGACTCCCCCTCGGCAGAGCAGCGCCAAGCAGTGTTTCCTGAGCAACTGCACGAGGCCGTCCCAAGAAAGGGTCACCACCACTGCTACCGCCACCAGCCCCAGCCCCCTGCAGGTTTTTATTGCTAAGAAGAATGGCTGATTTTGAAGTGAATGCCTTCTAAGATTCACATGTCCTGAGCCTTGAATATAATATAAATACCATATAAAAAAATATATGCATATAATGCAATCACACCTGGCAGTATTTTAACTTATATTCCCAATGGGGTCTACTTGGGAGTTGCTGAAAATGAGTTAATTCCCCAATGGGCCATTTTTCCAAATAAGGATGCATTTAAATGGAAACTTCTCAAGCCAATGAACCCTAAACCCACAGGTACCACTAGATGGGACTTGGGATTCACACATGGAGCTATGCTTGGGTTTCCACCTTTGGAGTCAGCACTGGACTCTGTATCATGGTCGGCCCTCCCCCTCCCCACTCCCACCTTAGGATGGACACTCTACATGGGTAAAGACGGTCACTCTCCTCCATCAGGCACTCCTTCTCTGGGGTGCCTCTGCATTTATGCTTGCCCAGTACAAACAGAGGGCTAAGAAGAGAGACATCCATGGTGCTTTCCCATGCTATCTGCAGGATACAAAGATGTGTGCTGCATCATTATTAGAAAAAGCAAAAACTGAAAAGCCACCTAAAGGTTTTCAAGAGAATGGTTAAATGGACCATACAGCTTTTAAATTAAAACTCTAAAAGATAACGAAAATAGAAATAAATCCAAAAGGACACAGAAAACTCTTTAAAATGTACTAAGTTCAAAGAGATAGTTGCAGAGTGATGTGTATAATAAAAACCTTAATTCTATACAATTTTTAAAGTCTGGAAAGGTGAATGTGAAACAGTTGCCAGGGTCACCTATGGAGGAAGAGGAGATGGGGAAAGTGTGAGGGAGAGAAGGGATTTGTATTCACTTTACTATTAGATTGTTATGTATTTTCCAGTGAGCACATTTGCGTATTACTTGTACAATCTTAGAAAACAAAAAAATCCCTGCCTCTTGTGCCCCAGGGGAGAAGCTTCCCTTCTTACAATGATCAGATTACTGAAAACATAAACTCAAAGTTATCTTGTCTCCCAGGAGATACTAAGTCACGGTCTGGAGCCTGAGCTGGTAAGGACTGCAGAATGACAAACCAGGGGGTGGGGTGGCAACAGGCAATCACACTGGAAGGGGCCACCTGAGAGAGTTCTCTTTTTAAGAAATCAATCCCGGCATTGTTAGTCTTTCTGGGAACATCGGAATTTGACCACCAGCTCCGCTCATGTGAGTGGAGTTCTGGACACAGTTACCTGTGCATGAACTAGGCCCCACTCATGGCGTCTCCTCTGCAGGGCCCTGCACCAGTATAATCCCCCTGCTCCAGGGGTGAATTCCTGGCTTTGTGGGTTTGGGAGAGAACTGGGCACGCATCACCCTGCTCCCTGGGTGGGGGAAGATGAGAACTCCCAGGGAGCAGTGGTCAGTCCTGCAGCCCTCCAGCCCTCGCTGCCAGCAGTGCTGGGGGAGGGGAGGGGCTTGGCCGGAGCTGGCCGTGACTGAGTAGTCACGTTTCTTGGATGCCAGGATTTAAATATAGGAAACCCACCTGTCTACAAAGAAAATCCACATTCTCCAATATAAGCGTCATCGGAGTTGATGGCAATATTGTCAGCTTCTTTTTCCTTTACTCTTTTGTCCTAGTTTCCAAATGGCTCAGAACTCAGGGTTTAGAAGGGTGTTATTTACTGAGTCCTTCTGAACTTTCAACACTGAGTGAGGCTGCAGAAGGCCAGATTCTTAACAGCCAGTTTTAAAAACCAGTATCAAACGTACTAAACTTTATGGATACCAGCAGTGCTCTGATGGGCCCGGCCCAGCTCCTTTATAGGGTACAATGAATTGGAACACTCGAGGTCAACAGAACAGAGGGGAGCTGATGGAGAACCACGCTAGAGGGCAAGCTGGGCTGTGTCCACCTCTTTATCTTGAAACTCATGGCCTTGTGTTTGGACCTAGAGTAGAACTTAAACCCCTGGCAAATAAAAGCAGCCCTCCTCTCCTTCTAAATCCTCAATCCGACAATTCAACCACTACACTTCCTATCTAAATTGTACCCCAATTTCCTCTTCACACATTATAAATCCGATATCATACATTGACTCTAGGCATGCCCAGTCAACTATGTTCTATTATACTTTTACAAGGACATTCTTTTACAATGACTCATATCTACTTTTTATCATCTTAGAGAGAAATCTACAGGAATAATAAAAGACTATTTGCAGCTTTTATTGCCTGTTCCTAAGTCAGTGACTCAGGAGAAGAAAATGGTTAGGAACTAAGATAAACAGAGCTCATCTTGTCTCCTCTAGCTTCTAAGGCCTAGAATCTGTACCTTAATGCGACTGTAACAGGGAAGGATGATAGCGCCCATCTCTTGACAAAAAACATTAATGTCTAATGGGGTAAAATAAAAGATATGTTGTGTTCTCCTCCTTTTTAAACTGCTCCTTATTGACATGGTATTCATTTTAAACAAGCTGGATGCATCACTCCGCCAACAGTGAAAATATAAGGATGCTTGCATATGCAAGACAGGATGGGACTTTCTAACACAGACCTGAAAAACACTTAAGTATTTGCTGAACTAATAAAAAAGTGGAAGGGAAGGAAGAAAGGAGTAGTCCTATTAGCAGACACAGATCCTGCTATGCTAATTACTGCTAGAAAGCCATCATTTTTGGTAAACACTCTCCTTAACTGACTTACAGCTAAACGTACAGTACACAGAGGGTCAACTCAGCCAGTCCTCGGGGATGTGGCTCGAAGCCCCTCATCCTGGAAGGCCCACAAGGAAGTTATTTTTCTGAAACTCGATGTCTCTGTGTGCTTTCCTGACATTTAAAAATGGCCGATTCCCTAAGATTTCTGCACACTAAAAGCGCTGTGGCCGCATTCTAAATATAATAGAGACCCTGCAGCTTCTATTTTTTTTTTTTTAAAGATTTTATTTATTTATTTGACAGAGAGAGAGCGAGCACAAGCAGCGGGAGCGGCAGGCAGAGGGAAAAGCAGGCTCCCTGCTCGGGGCTCAATCCCAGGACCCGGGGATCACGACCTGAGCCAAAGGCAGACGCTTTACCGACTGAGCCACCCAGGCACTCCCCTGCAGCTTCTATTATCCACATGTCCATGCGTGGCGTGGCCACCACCACCCATGGCTCTACAATGCTTCTGTGAGCAGCCGAGTGACGGGGTCAAGGACATTTGCTCTCTGCCATGTTACTCAGTCCTTTCTGTGAAGATCCACAAAAGAAACCGGCCGTCTAAAGGGCCCAGAGAGGGCGGCAGTGGCCTGGGAATGGTCTATCTGGGGAATGTATGGTGGGCTCGGGGGCATTCAGCTCACTGCTGTGCCTCCCAGGCTGTGTGTGTGTAGCACGTATGTTGTTTCCGATGGAGTGAAACGTAGATAATAAACATTATGCAACCGTCTCTCTTCCCTTGGGAGTAAGTCATGTACCTGCTTGCGGGCCCTGCGGCCCGGGCTGCGAGGCGTCCGGCAGCTCTGACACGCACGCTTTGTACTGGCCCCAGCCAGGCTAACTTGTACTGTCCTACACTCATTTTCCTTTAACCACAATTTCTTCCCCCCGATCCCCCCAGCATTACTGAGACGTAGGTGACAGAGGACACTGTGTAAGTGTAAGGTGTCCGAAGTGCTGCACTGACACACATATATATCGTGTAGTGATCGCTGCAATAAGGTTAGTTAACACGCCCGTCACCTCACCTCAGTTACTTTGGGGGGGGGGTGAGGACATTTAAGATCTACTCTCTTAGTAACCTTCAAGTATATAATAGAGTATTGTTAACATTAGCCACCACACTATGAAGTCCCAGAACTTACTCATAACCAGAAGTTACACTCTTTGACCAGCATCTCCCACTTCCCCTACCTCCCAGCCCCAGGCAACCACCACTCTACTTTCTGTTTCTATGAATTCTAACCACGTTTCGTTCTTTCCATCTTCAATTTTTTAATTTCTCTTATTTGCATTTTCTCATAATAAGCTGCTTCAGACCTGCTTGAGAATGCGGTAGAGTATACATTTTTTCTTAATACTAAAAAAGGCCTCTGCCTGTGAAGAGCCTAATATTAACGTGCAGACCCTTTCCCTTAGTTAAAAGCCGTAGCTCCGTCCCACGGGGGAGCCTCGGGATCCCTCGGCATCTCCTTCCGAACTGAGTATGTCTGGCTCCACCATTTAGCCTGTGGCCCAGGCAGCAGGTTGGGGTGAGCTCCAGGGACATGGGTTCAGAACTTGGAAAACGTCTGCAGGAGACACTGGGGTACTCGCTCCCTGGGTTAAGAACCCCAGCTCAACACCACATGCCTCCAGATGAGCTATCCTAAGAAGGACGCAATATCACCTAAGTAATATTTTGCCCTGGGAGGCAAACCCTGAATCTAATCACAAGGAAATACAAACACACGAAGAGAAGTGCTCTATTTTTTAAATGAGGGAACAACTATAAAGGATATGGCTCAAGTGACAAAGTGGAAAATGCCCAGATTAGATAAGAATATCATAAAGACATTAAATTTACTGAAGTGGATCATTGTATGGTTACATAAGAGAATACTCCTATCAAAAAACGAACTCTACACTGGAGTAAAATGCCGTCATATATGTGATTTATTCTCAAATGGCTCAGAAAACAGACTGTGTGTGTGTGTGTGAGTGTAGACAAAGTAAACAAATGGGCAAAATGCCAAGACTCGCTGAATCTGGATAAAGGGTATACAAGTGTCCCTTGTGCTATTTTTGTGACTTTTTAAAAAAAATTATGCTATGTTAGTCACCATACAGTACATCCTTAGTTTTTGATGTAGTGTTCCATGATTCACTGTTTGCATATAACACCCAGTGCTCCATGCAATATGTGCCCCCCTTAATACCCATCACCGGGCTAGCCCATCCCCCCACCCCATTTTTGCGACTTCTTTGTAAGTTTGCAATTATTCCAAGTAAAAAGTGAAGAAAAGAAAAAAGAGAGCACCTGTCTTTGACTGTACAGCCTCCAATGTGGCAGTTATTTTAAAAAAGAGAATGAAGTTTCCTTCCTCTCTTATTGATTTGCTAATTGTTACCAGGACTTGGCACCGAACAGCTCCAACGGGAAGAACAGCCCCAGCGCCTCTCCCACCACCCCCGGGACGCCAGCCCCCAGCTGCTCACTCCTCAAACACAGCTTTCTTTTCCTTCTGGGACTTTACAGACCTCCGAAGCCAGCTGAAATGCAGACCCCTGCATGTTATTTGCCCTTGCTCTTTCACTGTTTTAGTTAGGCTATGTTTAAATTTGGGGGCAGCCACGGGGCACGGAGACTCACCGTCCCAGGCCTCGTGAAGTCCACGCTGTGGGCCAGGCTCTGCCGCATCTGGTCGCTGAAGAGGCGGACACACACACTCTGGAGGTACTCCGGGGTGATCTGCAGAGAGGATGCCAGGACGGCTGGTGAGAGGCCCAAAACTCCTCCAGGGACTTCATGGGCCCCAGAGGTTAGCAGAGCTCTCACCACTCTTCCTGTAAGGTTGGCAGATGGGATTCTGCTTTAACACAGGAGCTCTGGGAGCTAGAGCACTGGGCCTGACATAAAAAAAACCACTAACATACTACAGGTATGATCGTGGGCTATCATATTTTAAGTTCTGTAATTCCACGAGATGTACTCTCACCGTCACGTAAAATGAACTGATTTAAAACCATTTCTGTGTGTGTGTGAATTCAAGCAAGAAAGTCAATTGGGTGGCCAACGTGTGGTGGAAAGAATGGTGGGCTGAACATCGGAAAATCTGGGCCCAAGCCCTGGACTCGAGAAAACCAACAGCTCTGCCCCTTGCCTTCTGACCTGTCGGGTGAAATGAACAATGTCCGCCTCCGTGGGTCACGGTGACAGGGTGAATGAGATCACGCATATGCCTGGCACAGGCCAGGTCGTTCTCGACGTGCTTGCAGGTTGAATGACGGAGACATTTTTTATCGAGTGCCGGCCAGTGTGAGGCCGCGCTGCTGTCCCTGTCAATGGCACTCGATTTTGGCCTTTCTTTAGCGCCTCTCCCACCCTCTCGTTAGCTACTGTAATTCAGGACTGGTATACAGCATCTCAGGTGGTGATCTCTGAATTTTTCTTTTTCATTTTACATCTTTTCTGTTTATAAAAAGAATGCACATTTAAATTGCACGAGTGCCCCAACCTCTCCCCAGTTGCATTCTTCGCCATATGCCAATCCCTGGAGGTAACTATTAACCATTTTGCACACTTCCCGCCTTTTTTTAAATGCCTGATTGCTGGAGAGGAGGCTCCTTCTCCCCGGGCTCATGATTCCATGTGGTGAACTCCCACATGGTCACGTCACCGGCCCCTCTCTGCACCCTCACTCAGTTGTCCCCATGCGAGGACTATGCAACCGATTCACAAGTTAGAAAGAGCTGCAATGAGGAGCTGCACCCACTCCTCTCCTTGGAGGACCCCATCGACCCACTGGAAACTTCTGGTCTGCTTCAGATGCAGGAAGGCTCTGTGCATCCGTGGCAGACGTCCGTGCTCATCCCCTGACCCTCAGCTCCTTATGAAGCGACTCAGACAATGCAGCGCCCCAGCCCATCTCAGGCCTGGGCTTGCCACATTATCCCACATCCACTTCCTCTGAATTTCGATAGTATCAAAATGTAAACATTCCTTTCTCATCCTGCATTTTTAACCTTTCCTTTTATATCTTCTCATTGTCTATAACCTAAAAACACATCCAAATATAGTTCATATTTAAAAAGCACCTTCCCCTTCCTCTATCCTAGGTCTTCATCTATCGACCCCCGGCTCAGTATTCTTCCTTCACGGCCAAGGTCCTTGAGAGAACAGCCCATGTTTGCTGTCTCAGTTCCCCGGGACCTCCCAACACACTACAATTAGGCTTCCAGCTGCATCACTGCATGGAGACTCACGTGGCAAAGGCCACCACCACTGACCTTCTAAACATCAAAATCACTGGACACTTTTCAGTTCTAGTCTTTTAAAGTTTTCTGTGGCCTCTGAGACTTTGCATCAACGCCTTACTCCTGAAACTGTTTCCTCCTTTGACTTCTGAAACTGCTACCAGAACCATTTCTTTAACAAGTAAATTTGATTGTGTCACTTTCTTGCTTAAAACAGGTGAATGAGGAAAGGACACAAATAATCAGGAGACTAAAAAGCAACGTAAAAATGGCCAACAAATATATTCAGCCTCATACATAATTAAAGAAATGTAAATCGAAACATTCAGAACATCAAGTTTTACTTACCAAACCGGGAAAGAATTCGAAGTATAATCAAAGTATAATAGTGTCTAGTGTTGGCAAGTGTGGGGAGAAATAAATTCTGATACAGATAAACTCCCGGGAGGGTTTGGTAGACATCTCTGAAATCTCAGGAGAAATAATTTGGCAACATCTATAAAAATGTTAATGCCCATAACCTTTGACCTAACAATTCCACTCTTAGGATCTTACCTTACCTGTTTTCGAAGGTACACAGTACATACAAGAATGTTCACTGCAACTTTTTTTTGTTCTAGCAAACAAAAAATCTAAACGTTCACCCTCAGAGGGCTAATGAATTATGGTTCACCCTTACAACGGCATAATGCGCAAGCCTAGAAAAGAATGAGGGGAGTGTGGTCATGTGGAAAGATCTCCAAGATATACTGAAAGTAAAAGAGCAAGTTTCAGAAAAATAATGGGTCATAGGATCCCAAGTATGTGTAGGCCGCATGCACACACATGCATATGCATAGAAATGTTTGGAGATAACACACAAGAAAATGTTCATCTCGAGTACCAATAAAGAAGGGACACCAAAAAACTTAGTATAGACTACTCAGACTTTTCCAATTTGTTACCACAAACATGTATACTTTTTTACATTAAAAACAAAAGCCAGTTAAAAGCCTGGTCCCGGGCCCTACTGTCATGTCCCCTCCCTCCCCGTGTGGTGGCAGCAGGGGCTCACGTGCCCATCCCTGGTCAGTGTGTCACACCTGATGCCACATCGACTCTGGCTCTTTGGGCAGAGGAAGGCATATGCTTTTCTTTTTATTTATTTCTGTATTGTTTGAACCTTCTAAATATGTGCCTGTATTTGGTACCAGAGGTCACAGAAGCCATGTTTGGTTTCTTTCTGATACTTTTCTGTTCTAAAGAGAAGTCAACACATGCTATTTTTAAAACTAGAAAAAAGCTAATTTGAAAAGTCCAATTTTTAAGGTATACATTTCAAAAGCTCCTCACTCACTACAGGACAAAGCAAAATTCCTAAGCATGGTCTACAGGTCTCCGCACGATCTTTGCTGATCCGTCTTCCCCACATCATCTGCCAGCCTGTGGCCACCTCCCCAGCTCCTGCCGCTCTGGCCGCACCAAGCCATTTCCAGCAGTTTGTGGGCTAGGTTTTCCCAGGAGCAAAGAGGCTTTCAGTACAGGCTACTAAAACATATTAAAAAGCTACTACAGTAAAAAACACAATGCATTACTAGCTTAAGAATAGTCAGATCAGGACCGCCTGGGTGGCTCAGTTGTTAAGCATCTGCCTTCGGGGCAGAGCTTTACAGAACTTAATACATGCCCATGAGTACGAAACTGGGAAATCAGAATAAGATCAATAAACTGGATCAATGTCGGTGTTCTGGTTGTTGTATATTGTACTATAGTTCTGCAAAATGTTACTATTGGAGGAAACTGGGCAGAGTGTGCCAAGACTCTCTTTGCATTATTTCTTAAAATTGCATATGAACCTACAATTATTCCATTTTTAAAGCAAATGTATATTTCCACAAAGAAATTTTATTATACTTCCTAATTTTTTTAAAAAGATTTTATTTATTTATTCAACAGAGAAAGAGACAGCCAGCGAGAGAGGGAACACAAGCAGGGGGAGTGGGAGAGGAAGAAGCAGGCTCATAGCAGAAGAGCCTGATGTGGGGCTCGATCCCATAACGCCGGGATCACGCCCTGAGCCGAAGGCAGATGCTTAACCGCTGTGCCACCCAGGCGCCCCTACTTTCTAATTTTTTAGTAAGTGAAACACTAGAGTCCTTCCCATTAAAGTCAGGAATAAGACAAGGAGGTCCATGAGCACATTATTTGACAATATTCCACAGTCTTAGCCAGTATGCTAAGAAAAAAGAAAAATCATTATAAATAATGAAACAAAACAAAACAAAAATATCATTATTTGAAGATGATATGACTGTCAACCTAGAATACAGGAGAATCGATCAAAAGAATCTACCAGATTAACAGAGTTCAGAAGGGTAGCTGGATATAAAATCAATATGTGAAAATCTGTCACTTTCCTTCACATCAGCAGCATATTTCCCCCATTTTTATGCCACTCCATATTATTTTTTCTGTTGCCAGACAATTTGTTCTTTGCTAATGTTAAGAATAAGGTAGAAGAGGGGCGCCTGGGTGGCACAGCGGTTAAGCGTCTGCCTTCGGCTCAGGGCGTGATCCTGGTGTGCCGGGATCGAGCCCCACATCAGGCTCCTCTGCTATGAGCCTGCTTCTTCCTCTCCCACTCCCCTGCTTGTGTTCCCTCTCTCGCTGGCTGTCTCTATCTCTGTCGAATAAATAAATAAAATCTTAAAAAAAAAAGAAAGAATAAGGTAGAAGAATAAAGATGTGGTCGACGTGTGTCAGGAAAAATGGATAAAATACTGCAAGCAGCACAGTAACTGGTGTGGAATGTCAGCGTGGGCTCCTTCCTGTACTTGGCTTTGTGAGGCACAGGGGCAGGTGTCACTGGCTGGGAGTGGCCAGGAATCCCAACATCAACACGGCCGATGCTCTTGACACTTCTTTAGCTCCAAACAGACACACGAGCAACCAGGGATCTTCCTTACCATCTTGCCACTGACCGTGGCCTCCAGAGAATCCACCAGCTCTGCTGTGACCCCTATGAGATTGTGGTAGTCCGCCTGGATCTTGTTGTACCGCTTCAGGTATGTCATTGACCTTCGCTCGGCTTCCACCAGCTGCTGGCGGAGCTGCTGCGACATTTCTAGGAAGACAATATATATTAAAATGAAACAACAGCAAGAAAACCCCACAGACTAAAAAAAAATAATCATATTCTTCTCAAGGGAGTATCATGCCTACTTTCAGAATATTTTGCTATCACAACGAACTTGACATGACTCGTGTTTCACACTTTGCTGCTATTTCTCAACATGTTTAATTATAAAGTGCTTTTGTAACCACTGATTTTCAATTTTTTGTCTCTGGTAGTTCAACCGAACCATCACTGGTTTTCCTCACACAATCTATTCCCTTGACTGAGCTCCATGCAATTTCTTTTAGTTGTTTTCTCTATGTACAAGAAACAAACTCAGTGTTTCTACAATCAGCTCAAGAACTGGATGAGCCAAACCTGCGTCTTTTTCTGTTCTTGCCCCGTGAGGCTGTCTGGGGGACGATAAGTGTCTGCAGGACAGTTCTTCATTTTAAGTAAAGGTTAGGCTACTTGACTAATGCTGAGAAAGCTAGAATCCAGAATTAGGTAAGGTGCCGGGTGCTCACTCTGCCAGCTTGATAAAGCACAAACCACCCCACTGGGCCTTAGAACAGGCAGCCTTGGAAGGTGCTAGGGCTCTCGTCTTGGACTCCCCACCGGGGGCAGCACTTGATGGCCAAGCCACCCAGGACACAGCTGGAATAGCAAATCTTCATCAACGTCAATTTTGCCCTATCCTACTTTCCCCCCTTCCAGAAAGCTAAGTTTGGATAGAAGGAAATGACGCTGCCCCCAGACCCAAGTTAACTCCCTCTTGTCCCAATCCAGGTACTGTGTAATACTTGAAGTCATCGTTTTAGAACACATTTCATCTATAC
This sequence comes from Ursus maritimus, assembly GCF_017311325.1. Taxonomy (NCBI): domain Eukaryota; kingdom Metazoa; phylum Chordata; class Mammalia; order Carnivora; family Ursidae; genus Ursus; species Ursus maritimus. Next base: position 8,595,637 of record NW_024423343.1, read on the forward strand.
AGGGAGAGATTTAAAATAATAAAGACCTGGGCTCAAGTCCCTACTCTACCACTTTCTTGCTGGATATCTTGGGCAAGATACTTCACTTCTCTAATACTCATTTTTTTTCTACTTTATTTTTTAGAGAGAGAGAGAGGATGCGCACACACGTGTGTGTGCAAGGAGGAGGCGGGGCAGAGGGAGAAAGAGAATCCTAAGCAGGCTCCATGCCCAACACGGAGCCCAACAGGGGGCTCCATCTCATGACCTTGAGACCATGACCTGAGCCGAAATCAACCGACTGAGCCACCCAGGCGCCCCAGATTCTCATGTCTTAACCTATGAAATGGGGATGGTGATAATGACCTTGAAGAGTTACTGTGAGATTGTACAGCACACAGTATACAGTCGATAATACTGTAATAACACTGCGTGGTGACAGATGGGGATCACACTTACCCAGGCGAGCACTGAGTGTTGTACACCTGAAACTAATGTAACACTGTATGTCAACTACCATTTTAAAAAAAGCACACATACAAAACCAAGTCATTGTGAGGATTAAATGAACAGATACATCCAAGCGCCTAGCTCACCGATGGCCCATAGGAGGTAGTCAATAAGTGGCCGCTCTTACTACTATCTCCTCAATGGGAAGGGCCAAAGATTTTCTGAATGTATTTCTATGCAAGAAGAGAACTTGAGAAAAACAGAGGTTACACTGTAAAACAGCAAGACGCAAAGTCTGAAATACATTAGAAGCATCCAAAAATAAAGACGATCAAGCCTCACTTGCAGAGACTCTGATTTTGTGGGTGCGGGCTGGGGGCTGAGAAACTATAGTGTTGACAAAGTCCCCAGGTGGCTCTGACACACACCGCAAGTTCGAGAACGGCTGTCCTAACTCATCCATTCCTCTTAGTGTTCTAAACAGCCGAGAAGATCGTGCACAAACTGTATTTCAAAAACTTTGTTTCATGATTATGTGTAGAAGTAAAATATCTTAACTATTAAAACCCCAAACGTCACATAATAATGAACCCATATTATTATTGTTTAGCACCCTTCTAATCTCAGTACTGAAAGAGAACTTCAAAAACTCTTCTGGCATGAACTTACATCCAGTATTGAATCTTTGGAGAACATCTTTGGAAACCATTTACCAAGTTTTTACTTAAATATTATTAGGGAAGAAGTCACTATCATCTTCCTATGCTAAATATTATTAAAGCTTTTTATATGTACAAAATTCTCAATTACATAAACTAGAACTTCTGACGATGAAAATTCTACAGAATGGTTCAAAATTGCATTTCATCGCAGTGACTATTAGCATCTGTATGAACTTTCTCAACGTGCACCAAGTGGCAGATGATGAATGAAGTACCAAAACCCATTAACCGGGGCAAATGACCTCACAAATCATCAATGTAAAAGTCAATACAAATCATCAATATAAAAAAAGTAGTCCCTCTTGAAAGGGGACCGAGCAAAGGACCACTCCCCCTCGGAAACTCACTGTGCAATTAACTAAATATAAGGGACTACCTGTGGCCCTTCTGCCTCAGGAACCCAGAATTGGAATTTATGACAATTTCAAAGTATGGTACACCTGAGGGAAGAGAGACCTAACCGCCAGCAGCCACAGGAAGTGGGCAGTTGGGCTGAAATATCTGTGACCAGTTCAAATACACCGTTTAGCAGAACAGCCTACTGTAAGAGACATCACCTTAGCTGGCTACAAACAGGACCTGACCATTTCTGGAAGCGATTGGGGTCACAACTCCAAGATCTCAACTTTATTTCTGAGGAGTAAAAAGAACTTTGACTCTTTTTTCTGTCTCAAAAATTTTATGAGACAAGAACAACTGAGCCAAGATCCCTTGCCGTGCAAGAACTCAACTGCTAGTGGAGAGGTCTTATTACAAATTCCATGTTATATTAATGAAACTGTTTTAGTCATGCCAGTGACATTTACTGAGACTCTTCATATTTCAAAACTACCGACATAATTTGTGCTAAAATCAAAAGAACTACATCCCAAGTTTTAAACAAAGAGATATATACAACTAAAAGAATGTGGGTTAAGGTCACAAAAAGTTTCCCGACCATTCCAGCATGCATTGAAACAGAAACAAAAGTGATGAAGATCTCCCCGTGGCCAAACCTCAAGCTTTCGCCTAACATTTCCACTTTAAGTACATTGCTTTTTTTTTTAAAGAGTAGATGAGATTTAATTTTAGAAATCCCTCTGTTGCTCAAAACAAAACGATACATTTTAAAATATGGAACTATTTTTCCAACATCTAAAAATCTAAAATCAATCACTCTAACTTTACAATACGATACACTCTCTCTTCTTTGTATTCGGATATTAATCGGTTCTTGGCTATTTTGCTAATCTACACGTACTGGAAGAAGAAAGTTATGATGTATAACTATGAATATAGGTAATCATTTAAAAAATACCATTTAGGGCTCTACACTCTAGAAAAATGATCAGTTGCTCATTTTCTGAAGGGGTCAAATCAATTAATGCCGAAAATGCCAAAAGATACTATTTCTACACCCTTTTTTAGATGGCTAGGTAAAATAATAACACAATATGCTGTATTTCCAACCTGAATTTTTCTTCTAAACTCCATATTAAAATATAATTCCTTCTGAGAGAATTTTCCACTCCAAGCACTTTTCTTGCCTTTTTCAAAAGCTTATGGAAATCTCAGCTTATCCATGAAACCTTCCTATCAAGACACACAGAATAATGACTTGCCCAACCTTTCAATGTAAAAAACAACACCTAAGTCTAGAGTCAAATTAAATCAGGGGCAGTCTGGGCTTTGTGATCACTGCAGTCCTAAGTGTGGGAGGAGGGGACAAAGTGCGGACAACCGGCTGTCATGACACTGGGCCGGCCCGAGCCCCCGGTACCAGTGCCCTGCGGCGCTAATCTCTGGTCTCCATGGCAATACTGCATTGCAGGGCTTATTCAGCCACAGACACACGCTGGGCCTGCCAGTCTCAACGCCACAGACATTCTGCTTGGCTTCCTCAGAAAACTCAATTAAAATCAAACCTAAAGAAGGCTCAAACACCCTGGTCTCCTTGCTGAAATCCAAAGGAAAGATCTGTAGAAAAACACAGGCTCTTCCCCTCCCAGATTTTGCACCTCCCCTCCCAGATTTATTTAATCTGTAAAATTGGGCCACTTCTCAGAGACATGACTGCTTCCTGGCAGAGAGCTAACCTCCAAAGCCGCTGGGTATGTTGGGGTGACAAGGGCTGGCTGAGACGCAGGAATCAGGGAGGTTTCCCACCACTTTCCCTCCTTCAGTACCTAGGAGTTCAAAGACCGAATCTGAACAGGGACCAAACAGAATCAGTCAAGAACTAAGGCGATTTTCTGAAACTCAAAGGATTGCAGGTGGGGTAGTGGTTTTAAAACGACTGCCCTGTCTTTGACACTCCTTCCTATCAAGAGATGGAATGTCATTCTCCTTCCTTTGAATGTAGGTTGGCCTTAGGAATTGTTGCTAATGAAGAGAATGTAGCAGAAATGACACTGAGTTATTTGAGAAGCTGGTTTAGAAAAGGTGACATAGCTTCCACTGGCTCTGTCTGGGGACATTCGCCCTTGGAACCCAGCCACCACGCCGCGAGGAAGCCCAGGCAACAGAGGTGTCCCAGTCTAGGGCCTCTGCACCGGCCACCAGACTTACGCAGGTGGGTGAGGAAGCCTTGAAGATGGCTCCGCCAGGCTCCCTCTGCACCCACGAGCCACCGAGGGAGAACTGCCTGAGCACAGGATTCCCAGACCGCGCAAGATGACAAGAATATAAATGGACACTGTTGTTTTATGCCACCAAGCCTGAGATGGTGCACTACATTGGAACAGAAATAGAAATAGTGGGGCAAAGGCGCACTTCCAGGAGTTGCAAGGCAGGACCCAAATGCCCAGAGCAATTTCTGAATTCCCACTGTTCTGGGGGCACCTGGGTGGCTCAGTCGGTTAAGCGTCGACTCTTGGTTTCAGCTCAGGTCCTGGGACTGAGCCCCATGTTGGGTTCTGTGCTCACCGCAGGGTCTGCTCGAGGACTGGAAAGGGTATATGATGTGTTTCACACTTTTGGTAAGTTCTGGTGGCATAATCCTCAGTCCCTCTCCCTCTGCCCTCCCCCCCCCCCGCTCATGCTCTCTCTCTGTCTCTTTCTAAAAATGGATAAATAAGTCATTAAAAAAAAAGAATTCCCACTGTTCTTAATATGAGAAAACTGGCGCGGGACCCACCCCAGCCAAGGCTCGGGAACTGTACTAACTCAGGGAGAACACCTGAGGAGCTGAAGAAATCGGATCGGACTCATCCTGGGGCATAACTACACTGGGGGCACAGCAGCCTCCGTGAGCTACAAGGCTACAGCCTGGTGACCCTTGGAGCAACCCGTGTTGACCCCGTAAGGCCACATCTGCGGTCCAGCTCTTCTGTGTTCTGGCACAGCCTGATGCTCCTCCATGAAGGATGGGTGGGGACCTGTCCCTCTGAGCTAAGGCGGGGGTAGGTCAGAGCCATTCACACGCGCAGAAGCGCCGGGCTGGGCAGACGCAAGGCTGCACGTGGCGGCAACAGCCATTCAGACCTCCCGCATCTGAAGCGACTACCTCCCTCCTTGGGCGTCTAAAGCTCGTCTGTCCACTCCCTGGAGAGCAAAGAGCTAAATAATTTACTAACGCTTCCTTTCTTTACAAAACTTTAACTCTCTAAAACAAAAACAAAAACAAAAGAAATATGGAGAAACAAGGGCAGAAGTTCTGAGATGGTCTCTAACTACCCTGCCGCGGGAAGGGCAAATGTGCGATTTCACGTGGTAAAACTCCACCTGCTGGGGACTGAGGATTATGCCACCAGAACTCACCGCAGGCGTGAAACACTTCATACACCCTTTCCAACATTTCAGCGGTTTCCTAATGGAGCATCGAAGCCAAAACTCAGGCAAAAAGCCACAATTGTGGCCACTGATTTCATTTGTTTTGTTGTTGTTCTTTTTTTTTTTTTTTATAAACCCTTGTGTCGAGAGCTGACTGGTCACTGACTTCATATTAACTCAAGTTTCTCTCACCTTACCGAAAAATGAACAGTTTTGGTAAAAAATGGCTAATAATGGAAAACCATCATTTTATTCTAAAAACTTAATGTTGGAATTCCCACTTGGGATGCAAAAAATGGAAATGCTTCTAAAATGGGTGCTCCATATTGCTACGGAATTAAGACCCCCCCAGACTAGTTCAAGGTAAAAGTGAAAGATACTAAAATGATCCCCCCGCCCTGGGCTGCACTGTCTTCTGGCTGTGCTGCTGCTGTTACGTCCCTTTGGGACAGGGCCTGGATTCCCTTCATCTCTCCACATCTGGGTTACCTGATCCGCCAGCCCTCCTGCAGAGGGAGCCTCAAGGAGCCACAGATAAACTCAACTGCAAAGCACTTCATAAATATTTACACTTTTTTTTAATTAAAAAAAAATATATTTAGATTTTTAAAGCCCTTGTTCACGAGGTGCACGAACTTTCTCCATCTCTGTGCCTATCTCACTACTCAAAAGTGAGTCAAAACTTTTGACTTGGCAAAACCGTTCTTTAAAAAATGTTAATCTTAGGGGTGCCTGGGTGGCTCAGTTGGTTAAACGACTGACTCTTGGTTTCAGCTCAGGTCGTGATCTTAGTGTCATGAGATCGAACCCCGCATTGGGCTCTGTGCTTAGCGTGGAATCTGCTTGGGATTCTCTCTCCCTCGCCTTCTGCCCCTCCCCCCTGCTTGCTTGCACGCTCTCTCTCTTTCCCCTCTAAAATAAATAAATAAATCTTTAAAAAAATAAAAAATGTTAATCCAGATGATTACCTTTGTTACTTTGTCCGTTCTCCTTCTGGGATGAGAAAGAAAGTTGAGGAAAATAGGCACTGAGGATAAAGTCCTCAGGGTCTCTCACATTGTGTGGCCAATCTGAGAAAGAGCCTTAGCAAGATGCAAGAGAGAATTCTCAGGACAGTAAAGGCCGCTTCTTAATGTAGCTATAAGGAGCTGAGACAGCTACTGACTTCTCAGCACTCACCCTCAAGTGAATCCTGTTCTCTCCGGCTCAATTACTGCTGCGTGCGTGCAAGTCACGCTGTTTCAACAGCCCCCGAAGCAGCCTCCTTGCCCCCTTCCAAAGACCTTTCCCACTGGTACCAAACATTCTGCTAACAATGCAAACTGAACTCATACCCTTCAACTCTGTCACTTCAATTTTAAAGCTATACCCTAAGGAAATTGATATTGGGATGACAACAGCAGGACGCAGTGGCTAAGATCACAGACTCTGGAGCCAGAGTGCCTGCGTTTAAATCTCAGCTCCGACACAGCGGGCCACATGACTAAGGTGAAGTACTTAACTGGTTTGCTTTGGGTTTTCTTAATTTTGGTAACAGCTTTACTGAGATATAATTCACATATAACTCATTCATTTCAAGTGTACATTTCATTGGATTTCAGTATATTCATAGAGTTGTGCAACCATCACTACAATCAATTCTAGAACATTCTTATCACTCCAAAAAAGAAATCCTGTACCCATTAGGAGTCATCCCCATTTTCCCTACCCTCCCTGTTCCTAGGGAGCCACTAACCTACTGTCTCTACTGATTTGACCCTTCTGGACCTTCCATACAAATGGAATCATATAATGGAAATCCTGTCATGTCTGGCTTCTTTCACTCAGCATGATGTTTTCAAAGTTAATCCACATCGTAGCACATGTCAGGACTTCATCCCTTTACATGACCGAGTAATATTCCATTATATGGGTACGCTGCACCTTACCCACCCATTCATCCCTTGATGGACATTTGGGTTGTTTTTGCTTTTTGGCTGTTTTGAATAATGCTGCTATGAACATTCGTGTACAAGTTGTCATGTGGAAATACGTTTTCAGTTCCCTCGGGTATATAGCTAGGAGAGGAACTGCTGGGTCATATATTAACTCTACGTTTAAACTTTTGAGGAAACAACCTGTTTTTGAAGAGTATTTAATGATATGGGGAAACGCTCTCTTCATTTGATAAAAATATTTAAAAATACACACATGTACAGGTATCTAGGTTTATTTAAACATTACATACTTTTGGGTGTATTTATGCATACGAATGCATTTCTATGCTTTCCAAATTTTCTCTGAGGAATATGGTCAATTTTATAATCAGGAATAAAAAGGAGTGATTTTTTAAAATGTAAATATGAGCATGGTATTCTCCTACTTAAAATGCTTCAAAGGCTCCTCTTGACTTACAAGACCTCACACAAACCTTCGTGCCCTGGTCCTGCCTAGTCTCTGACTTGCTCTCTATTCTTCTGTTCCAGCAATACTGAATTCCCAAAGATACTGTCTCAGTCCTTTTGCATGAGCTGTTCCCTCTACCTGGAATTCTCTTCATGGGCCTCGACACACTCTCCCATGAACACTTCATTCACCTCGCAGATATGAAAGCAACACGCACAGTTACCCCATCTAGGAGGCAGCCTAAGCCAGGTGCCACTCCAGCACCACAGGTGGTCTCCATCTGCTTTGAAAGGATACGTATAAGGTTAAAAGCTTTGGCGTGTTACTGGCTTTAAAAATTAAGGCCAGAAACTTTTCCAACTTCAACTTTAATTCTGGAGTCCAAGAATCCTGAAATTAAAAAAAGAATAATAATAAAAGCCTTAGATCATTAAATGCCAACAGCACTGTCAAATTGTGGCCTTTGGTTTAAATAACCCCATCCAACACAGTTACTGAAATCAAAAGCAAGATGCCTTGCCTGTGGTGTGATGCTGTGAAAAATAGGTTTTTGGACATCTGACCAATTCGTTTATAAAAGATCAAAAACCCACAACAGGAGGAAAGAACGGAGTTCTTTCACAAACAAGGAAAAAGAACCCTGTACAGGATTTGAATATTTCATGTGATTTAAACACAAGCGTGACAAAGAAGCTTATTTGGTTGAATGCCAAACAGAACTGAGTATTGTTGAAGCATACAGGGTGCTGGCGGCCATACACATTTATCACTCAGCTCCTGAAAGTTTCCCAAAGAGAAAGACTTATTTCCATAAACCTCATCCAGGTAAGAAAAAAAAAAAGCTGTTATCTGCTTCAAATAACCCATCATGTCAAGAATTATTATATATTTTTAGTTTGATTTGTCCCTTAATAATAAATTACTTATTTCAAATAATGCTCATTGAGAAGGAAAAAATAATGACTTAAGTAGTGAAAGAAAAAGTGTGACAAGCAATTATCTTTCTCAGGACAATTTTCCTTATAGTCTTTATATAAAAATATCTACCACCCAAACCAAGAAGTTCCACAAAAAAGCAGCAAGATCTCTACAAATTCCTACCCACTTACCTTTTAGGCCCTGCCCCACCCCCTCATACCCCCATCCTTCCCTGCTTCCCCTCCCCACTCTGTGTCCTTATCCACGCCCCCACCCCACCCTTTCTACCCAGGGCATCATCTGGCTTTTTGAAAAAATATTGTCTTATATTTTTTTAAAATTGTGTAATTCCCTGACATGGCATGATAGCTTTAGTTACAATGCGTGTATTATGGGTTGAATTGCATCCCCTAAAAAGATATGCTGAAGTCCTAGCCTCCTCAGAATGTGAGGTCATTGGAACAGGGTTGCTGCAGATGTAATTAGTTAAGATGAGGTCATACTGGAGTAGGGTGGGCCCTTAATGCAACAGGACTGGTGCCCTTCTAAGAAGGAAAATTTAGATACAGATAGAGAGAAAATGGGCCTGTAAAGACGGGGGATTGGAGTTATGCTGCCACAAGCCAAGGGACACCTGAGGCTACCAGAAGCCGGAAGAGGCAAGGAAGGATCCCTCTCTGGGGGCTTTGCAGGGAGCACGGCCCTGCCAACACCTTGATTTCAGACCTCTGGCCTCATGAACTGTGAGACAGAAAGTTTCTGTTGCTGAAGCCACCCGGTCTGTGGCCCTTTGTTACAGCAGCGCTGGGAGACTAACACAGCACGGTACTGCTCAAGGCCTCTGCGCTCAACCACACAGAAAAGAATTGCAGGGAAGGACTACGATGTTGGCCAACGTAAATGAAGACATCTTAAAACACAAGCAAAACAAAATGCTTGGGACACGCAGACTTCCAGTTAGATTGCTCTGTGGCTGATTACTATTTTGTACAACCAACAAGTATATATTTTCAATTTAACTGTTTACCTTCTGACGCTCTGCTAATGACAAGGATGAGATTGGGATAAAACCTCTCTGGGCAATGAATCCTTTTTTTTTTTTTTTCTTGACTGCTCTTATTTTTCTGTGCTTTAAGCTCTGAGAACAAGAACATTTCCCAAGCCTGCTCGCCACCTGACTGCCCCGCCCCCGCGGGATGGGGGACACTGGGTTGGTTCCTCTGTACTCGCTGCACGAGGTGGCTCACCCTCCTCACATCACAGTCTCTTCACTTGCAGAACGTAGGCTTTACACTAGCTGAGTGATCGTCTGACTTTCTTTCCAACAGCAAACCCTTCTGATCATTCAAAATCTTGCTCAGAATCCTAATATATGAAATGAATAAAAGCAGGGTATTCCTGTGGAGGGGAGGGGAGAGCTCCAGGCTTGACTCCCTTGGCCTACCCACTGCCTCCTCTCTCCCTCGCAGAGCCTACAGAATTCCTTCCACTTCTTTCCATTTTCACTAATTAAGCTTGCCTTGGTCCCTGGCACCTAAGCGCCCAAGAGTTTTTCTGGAAGTAATCAATTAGAGGAATACCTAAATATTTCTGCAAGGAGATGCTCACTGACAATTTGCTGAAAAGAGCTCATTGCAATTTCTGCAGAGGAATTTCCTTTCCTGACACCTCAGCAGAAAAGATAACCTGAAAAAGCAATGAAAACAACTGGATAAATAAACCATCCTTTAAAATGCGTCCCCGAGTGGCAAGAGAGGAAACACAAAGGCCAAAAATGACGGTTTTCACTCTAAGGATATAACTCACAGTCTAGAAGATCTCACGCCTGAGTTCTAAGAGCGGTCATGGTACAGAAGACGGAAGACAACAGGATCCACTCATAGTAAACAATCTAAAAGGAGACCCTAGAGTAGAACTGGGATCCCGGAGCACCTGGGCGGCTCAGTCGGTTAAGTGTCTGCTTTCAGCTCCGGTCATGATTCCAGGGTCCTGGGATCGGGTCTGGCATTGGGCTCCCTGCTCAGGGGTGGGAGTCTGCTTCTCCCTCTACCCCTCCCCACTTTTCGTGTATGTTTTCTCTCTCTCAAAAATAAATAAATACAATTCTTAAAAAACAAAAAACAAAAAACTGGGATCCCAAAGGGCTATACCATCAGGAGAAAGTCAAGGACAAAACAATCCACTGCCTAGAAGGCGACAGCAAGGAAATCTACCCATCTTGACCTTGACATTAGGTGGAAGAGAGGAAAAACCTCATTTGAAACTTCATAACCCAAACTAATCTCATTAAAGACTGTAGCCTAAACTGAAACTATCTATGTGGTTTCCAAAGGCTTGAGCAAAGAAATTTAATTTGAAACGATCCTGGGCTGGTAATGCCCTAGATGACTGAGAGATGCAAATGCAGATCTTCTCTGAAAGAACCAAACTCCACTCAGGCCTCAAAAAACCCCCACAAGTCCCAGGTAAAATAAACTCATTGTCAAAACTCAAAATAACTAATTTTTTTTCAAAAAAGGTAGAAGGCACCGTGAGTGAGAACCAGCAGAAATTAAACGTAGCCGGATCAAATCTACAAAGGCTCCTGATGGTAAAATTAACAGATAAAGAATATAACACAAATGTATAATATGGTAAAGAAATAAAAAGAAAGGCTTGAAAATATGAGCAAAGAATAAGAGACTATAAAAAATAACCTAGTAAATTTGAATTAAAAAACAAAAAGAACTTCCATTAACAAAAGTTAGTAACTGAAATTACGAATTCAATGAAGAGATTAAAGAACAGATTAGACAGTTTGATGGGTGAACTTGGGAACTAGAAGACAGGTGTGAATATATCACCCAGAATACAGTCCCGACAGAGATCACGACAAGGAAAATACAAGATGTTAAGAGACATGGAGGGCACAACACTGTGAACATCCTTAACTCTACTGAACTGTACACTTCATAACGGCTGAGATGGTAAATCTTATTTTATGTGTATTTTGTCACAAATTTTTTAAATGAAAAAAAAGGATAGAAGGAACAAGTCTAATGCAGATTTAATCAGATACGTAGTTAAATAGTAGATTTAATCAGATATCCAGAAAAAGGTAATAAAGAGAATGGGGGCGAGGCAATATACGAAGAGAAAAGAGAATTTTCCAGATCGTTGAAAGACACAAAACGTCACATCCAGGAAGCCCAACAAATCCCAAGTAAAAATAGAAATCTATCCCTAGACACGTCACAGTAAAATCACACAGCCTCAAAGGTCAGAGGAACAAGACAGATCACCTACATGGGAAGAACGATTAGAATGATGGCCGACCTCCAACAGCAACAATGGGTGCGAGGTGATAACATCACCTTTAATGTCATAAAAGAAAATAGCTGTCTGGGGCGCCTGGGTGGCACAGTGTGCGGAGCGTCTGACTCTTGTTTTTGGCTCAGGTCCTGATCTCAGGATTGTGAGATCCAGCCCGCATTGGGCTCTGAGCTCAGCACCGAGTTTGCTTGAGATTCTTTCTCTCTCCCTCTCCTCCTGCCCCTCCCCACACACATGCGCATGCTCTCTCTCTCTCAATAAGTAAATAAATCTTGAAAGAAAGAAAGAAAGAAAGAAAGAAAGAAAGAAAGAAAGAAAGAAAGAAAGAAAGAAAATAGCTGTAAACCTACCATTCTGGACCCTGCCTGAGAAATCAACAGAGACATTTCAGGCAGGTGAGGATGGAAAGAAGAGATCTCCAGCTAAAGGAGACTCTGAAGGGATGTCCGTGAGGCAGAGATGATTACAGATGGAAGGTCCTCGATGCAAGACAGAACAGCTAGCACAACCATGGGCGAATAGAAGGGTAAATCCGTACACACACAGCTTGCATAGAATAGTAAGAATCTGCAACACGGGGGTTGAAGCATGTAACTGAAACACAGGACGGTACCAGCACACGAGCTGGGAAGGGGTTGAGGGAGGTGAGCGCATCCTAGAGTCCTTGTAATGCTCTGGAAGAGGGGCAAGTATGAGCTTTAGATTTTATTACGTTTACATACTCAAGTATCTGTGATGGCCCCTGAAAGAACATATGCAGAAAGGAGTAAAAGGAAAAAAAATGGAATAAAATGACTCCCCATGAACAGTGAAGTCTGCGGACTTGACATGCCAAGCCAGAGCGGGCCAGCCTCCTGCTGCAGCCCGGGCTGGATGTCGCTG
>NW_024423343.1:8608042-8615911 GCF_017311325.1 Ursus maritimus
TGGCGGCCGCCCCCCCCCCCCCGCCCCGGACCTCACTGCGGCCACACTGCTGCGCCATCATCTTCACAAACAGAAGTCTTCACGGTGAAGAAATCCAACATTTCAAGTTTCACCGCCTTCCTTAGCCGTTACATATTTTCAACCTTCTCAGAGAGGAAGGGGGCGAAACTAAATTTGGATGGACAAAGAAAACCAAGCGCAGAATTCCACGCTGGCGACTCCATGACAAGCCTGCTTTGATGAAATCGGTCAGCGCCCTGGCCTTCGATTTAGTGGCTGCTGTTCAGAAACGCGGACATGTGTGTGACTAGGTATAACGGATCAGGAGACGGAGAGGTACTGGGTCTGCAAAGGGAAGCGCTCCCGCTGTCCAGTGGCACAGGAGCGCTCTCCAAAGAGCTGCCCGGAAACACTGTGAGATCTTTCTTTAGAAAAGGCAACCACATCAGTCTCTTAAACACATTTTCATAAACCTCCCAGGAGACATCTTAATTTTATTAAGTCAAAAAGAATTACTACAACGGATAAACACTGACAATAAATAGTATGCTGAAATGTCAATTACGGTGAAATATAACAATTAAAAGAGCTCCAGGCAAGTAGTCTGAAGGAAGTAATAGTACACAACCAGGTCCTCAGACATGCGCCAAGTAAGTGAGACTCTGAATACAAATTAAAACGTATACGGCCAGCAATTACATTAAAAAACCTAGTTCTTTTCAGGCTACCAATTTTCAATGTAATTGAATAAAAATTATCCTTTTGATACTGAAAAGGTATGCCGGAATGCTTTAAGAAGTACATTTAAAAATAGTTATGTTAGTCTGGTTAACAAGTCTTAATACAACCCAAAAAATCACATTTAATGGCACAAGAAAAGTTCATCAAAGAAAATTATCTGAAAACAAGCCAATTTTTGGTTTTTTCACAGCATCATTCAGAAACCACTAGCATTGACAAGGTGAAACCACAATGCCGCCCAGGATCCGATGCGTCACTCACCTGGAAGAGCTCTTTAAACGAGGGGTGCACCATGGGGTTGGGAACAAAAGGCAGAGCATAGAAAGGGAGAAACTCCGTGGTCTGGCTCAGTGCTGCCCCTTTGGTCTCCAGGTAGGTTTTGAAATAAAAAATCCTCTCATCCAGGTCCTCTTTGTCCTGCAAAGAAGGAAAGATGCTCACTTGGGGTCTCCTGCTGGACGACCAGTCCCTCTGTCCATCCCGCCCTCTCTCCGCGGCTCCTCTAGCTCTAGCCATGTTGCTGGCATCCTCTCTGCCCGGTCTAGCAAGCACGCTGTCGCCGGTCATGCTAACACCACCCCCACCTCCCCCTTGACCCTACTTTGTCAGCAATTTCAGAGAACTAGATACACAGTTCGATCTGCTGCCCTTTTACTTTATAATTATCATGTGCTCATATCTTTAAAATTCTTCATAAACATCGTTCCTACCGGCAGGACAAAACCTTATCTCGTGGGTCTATCACAATTTACTTAGCCAATTCCCCTACTATTAGACATGTGGATTGTTTCCACTTGTCAGAGATCATAAACATGTGGTTGCATTTCCAGGATTCCCTCAGGAGAGGTGTCTACAGGTGAACAGGTGGACCTTCATGGTTTTCTGAAACAGAAGCTTCCATACCATTCGTCCTTCCCTTTGCAAAGCTAACTAAGGACTGATCTTGCGGGCTTCACTGGTTCTACATGTGATCCAAGGGAACTTGATCCCTTGTATTGATTTCTTCCTGTGCCTCAGTGAGGTCGGAGGACTTGAGCTGCTCCGCCTGGAACCGATCACTCTCCTTCCCTGACCACCTGGCCACAGCAGTTACGTACACCCTGTGTATGTGTGCTCCTCCAATCAATGCAACTCACTCCATCTATACTGTGAAGCCTTCTTCTGGCCACCGGGCTTAAAAAAATATATGTTTATTGATTTTTTTAATCTTACATCAAAATAAAAAAGTTAGAAAACAGAAATAAATATAAAGAAAGTGAAAATCTCCCATGATCTCACCCCCCATGAGCACTCTCTTGAGGAACAGGAATGGCTACCACGATTTACTGTACAGCTGCTCCCTCCACCCCCGGCCCCGCCTCTGGCCCCCCTGACATTTAAATAAGTGAACACAGGTGCTTGGAGGCAGTAGCTAATGCAAGGAGAAGCCACTAAAGAAAGGCATGTGGTCGAATGTCAACATGGCCCTGCTCCCTTCGGTCATTTGCTCTGCACTGGGAGGCTCGGCGGCCACAGCAGCGGCCGCTGTCAGCCGTGCCCTCTGCACCCCTGCGGAAAGACTGCAGAGGCCACATTCAGCCAACTGCTCCGACAGACCTTCGCAAACAGGCATCTTTCCGCGGCTTAAGCTTAAACTTCTCTTCTAACATAGTCTAATCTGTGGTATCAGCACGTGTTCTCTTAGACATACGTGTATTTACGTTAAGTTGCCAAATAAGGAAACTTTATCTTGCTGGGTTTACAAAATTTGAGGCATTGAGGAAAACCATGTAGCTTTCAGTACAGAAATTATTAACTCTCCGTATAAACTAGAAAATAAACTGCTGGGAACGAGCCAGAAAATCATGCACAGGACACAGGACACCCACTCCTTGAAAGCAGTTTGATAAAATGGCCACAAAACTAAACTAATCCTCACATACAAAATGAACAGCTAGCGTTCCCCTGGCACACGCCACTCAGACCACCCAAATCACAAAGGGAACCTACAGGTCTCCCTACGGAGTATTTCAGCAGATAGATGGCAAAATGGATGTGAAGATAGAATTCCAACTTCTGGGCGAGGGAGTCACGATCTCGGATGGAACTGGGAACGTGCTCCTCCCACAAGTCAAAGAACACCTTCTGGTCTCCATTGTCAAATGCAGCAACGAGGTCCTTCTGTGGAGAAGACATCAGACTGAACCCCAGTCATAAGGGATGCCCGTTCTCCCAACACCCCAAATTCTCACAATTACCCAATACCCTGCATACCCCATACACTCCGTGGTTCCAGTGTGATGAAAACTCAGTCTCGTTCTCGAGATAAGGGACAGAAAAATAGAGAGCTAGAAGGCTTCAAGCATCTTAGGCTGAGATTCCCACAAACCAACCCTGGTTCCAATATCAGTCTCAGCTTTGCAAGGAACAGATGAAACATTTAAGTCTCTGAAGTGGAAGGAGCCAGCCACAGGCCCAGGACTTGAGGCCAGAAAACTCACGGGAACATAAATACACTGAAGTCATCCTGTGGACTTACTGACCCACAGCATGTGATCGGTAAAAACCAGGCCAGACCCAAAGCCCAGCCAGGCCTCAGCGGAACTCACCTCGCGTTTGGAAGCTTACCGACAGCCCAAGTGAGTCCTGGAGTGGCAGCTCATACACTGCCCCAGTCAATCCCAGGCCTGGGCGGGGGTGCTGCCATCTGCTCCCTGTTGCTAAAGCACGTCCCATCGAGATGGCACCTGGGAAGTGACTACAGATCCCAACACACCCATACAGTGACTGTCTATGTCCACTAATTACAGAAACAGGGACGCACAGGCTGGAGATGGAGAAAGGAGCACAGGCCTGGCTCCCTTCCAACCTCGGGGCTGTGTGAGTCTGACTATGCAGGGCAGACAGTTTCCCAACCTACCACGCAAAAGCTGAAATAGAGAATTCTAGGGAAAGGAGATGGCGACTATCATGCCACCAGCCTCACAAGAAGAATGATGACTGACTCACTGCAAATACCTGCTGCATAATTTTGCGGATTTCGGTATAAGGCAGAACGGACAGAACTTCCTAACGGTCCCAAACCATGGGATTCATATCGTTGTCCTTACTATATGAAATGCCCAAGATACTCTGACCTACAGTTTGTGCTCATTTGCAAAAGCTTTTCTTGGATTGGATTTTCTGTAGAACCTCCAGCTCCCCCACCCAACACCATTATTCATTACCGTTAATTGATCGTTGTTCTTTTATACTTTTTTTAAATGGCTTTATAGTTTTCCTCTTTTTTTTAGGTTGTTTAGAAATAAGTTTGTTAATATTATAAAATGGGAATGTACTGCACAATGTTGCACTGTCTGGTTATACTTAAAGACATTCGCTAATAAAGAATCTTCAAGGGGTACCTGGGTGACTCAGTCAGTTAAGTGTCTGCCTTCAGCTCAGGTCATATTCTTGGGGTCCTGGAATCAAGCCCGGCATCAGGCTCCCTGCTCAGGGGCAGTTTGCTTCTCCCTCTCCCTCTGCCTCTCCCATAGCTTGTGTTCCTTCTCTCTCTCTCACTCTCTCTCAAATAAATAAATAAATAAATAAAATCTTAAAAAAAAAAAAAGAATCTTTGGGGTGCCTGGGTGGCAACCAACTCTTGGTTTCAGCTTGGGTCGTGATCTTGGAGTCTTGAGATGAGCCCCGCACTGGGTTCCACACTCAGTGTGGCGTCTGCTTGGAGTTTCTCTCTCCCTCTCCCCTCCCAGCTGCACTCTTTCTCACTCTCTCTCAAATAAATAAAAAATTAAAAAAAAAAAAAAGAATCTTCAGCTGTGCTTATTACAGAAACGTTCTCTATGTCATGTGATCCAGAACAACTGACTATTACCTTACTCTGGAAGGTCTTGGCTCCTCAGCCTTGGAAACAGCGAAAGACAGCCTGTCAGCAACCATGGGAAGGGAGGTGCCCAAACAAAGTGCAAACGGTCAAGCACTACCACGTCTGGAAGAACTAGGAGGAACCCCGTTACTGACTGACACAAAGGTGCGGGGGATCTTCCCAAGCGGCAGTGCTGCTGGAGTCTGACGCCACTCCAGGCTCGCCGCTGCTGAGCTCTAAGCCAACCCTGCCATCCGTGCGAGCCACTCCGGGGGGAGGCACGCTCCCGTGAGAGGGCTGCTGACCAAGAGCTCTTTGTGTGAACGAGTTGAGTACAGACTCTGGTGCGTATTTAAGGCTTCGAGTCGAGGTATTTTCTTACGTGGCTTGGCAGAGTCCACATGTTCAAACGGGCCACGTACAGTTTGTTCTAAATTCTTCATTTGTAGACCTGGGACCACAAACCTTTCCTGTATCATTATAATCACATCTAAAATCCATCCTAATTTATGATTCATATTCCGTACCTGGAAATACTCTGTGCATTTAAAATAATATCGACATACAAAGCAGTCCAGTGTTATAACTCATATAGTCACAAATATTAATGATCTTCTCTAATATAAACCACGATCCCAGCCAGAATCGCCAAGCGCAGAATATTTACACACCACCAACAATAACTCATAAACACACGCACACACACTCTTCTTACAGAACTGTGCTTCGGGAAATTCTCCATTTGCTGAGTGCCACTGACGCTGAAGATATTTGGCTAAGCTGCTGTTCCAGGGATTTGGTTTGGAATAGCTGTCACGGGGGCACGACTGTTTACTGGATGAGTAGAAAAAATATGCTTGTGGCAATCAGAAAGTTTCAAAATCTTTCAAGTTATAGAAAAATGGACCTGAATACATCTGAGAAATGTGAACCCAAACCACAAGACATCACTTCACATCCAGTAGGATGACTATCAACACCAAACCAAACCAAAACCGACAAGTGTTGGCAAGGCTGTGGAGAACTTACAACCCCGGTGCACTGCTGATGGGAATAGAAAATGCAATCACTATGGAAAACAGGACGGAGGTTCCTCAAAAAATTAAAAATAGAACTACCTATGATGCAGTAATGCACTTCTGGGTATATATCCAAAATAAGCGCAAGCAGGATCTCAAAGAGTTATTTGTACACCTACGTTCACAGCAGCACTCTCCGCAACAGCCAAGAGGTGCGAGCAACTCGAGTGCCCACTGCTGGACGAACGGGTGAACAGAATGGGGGACAGACCCGAAATGGCACATCCTTCAGCTTTAAAAAGGAAGCGAATTCTGTCACATGCAACAACATGGACAAACCTTGCTCCCTGCCCCTCCAGCCTCCCTGAACTAGAACTCCAGCGCCTGGAGGGGTGAGCTTTGGTTTGGTTCACTGGGTCCGCAGTGCCTAAAATACATAACCTAAAACCCCTCAGGATGGGGATCACATTTGTCTCAGTTCCTAAGCATTGCACAGTTTCCTCTTTTTCTTCTTCCCAAGGAACGTACATTAAGGAGGGCACACGATGTAATGAGCGCTGGGTGTTACATACGACTGATGAATCACTAAATTCTACCCCTGAAACTAATAATACATTATATGTTAACTAAATTAAATTTAAATAAAAAATTAAACAAAATAAACAAATAAAATAAACAGAAACGTATTTACGTGGAAGATATTATGTCATAACCCATTTCCTAGGGAAGGTACACAGATTTAAAGATGACATTACTGGGGGGCTGGGGGGCTCAGTCAGCTGAGCACCTGACTCCTGATTTTGGCTCAGGTCATGGTCTCAGGGTCGTGAGATAGAGCCTCGTGGTGGCAAGGAGTCTGTTTCTCGCCCTCTTCCTCTCCCTCTGCCCCTCCCCCTACTTGCACGCTCTCCCTCTCTCTAAAGTAAATAAATAAACCTTAAAAAAAGAAAAAAAGATGACACTATTAATTCATACAAAAACACCTGAGCATCTAGAAGTCACTCTTGGGGTGCCTGGGGGCACCTGGCTGGCTCCGTCATCGGTGGAGCATGTGACTCTTGATCTCAGAGTTGTGACTTCCAGCCCCATGCTGGGCATAGAGCTTACTTAAAAAAATCAGTCAATTAGTTAATAAAATAACAGCCACTCTGACCAGGTTCCCAGAAACAATTCCAATAGTCTCTAATAACAGCAGTTTTTACAAGTTGGGAGCATCTTGATCATTGACACATTTCAAAAAAAAGCAAAATGTTACCTGGATGATCAATGATTTGGAGTCCCTTAAGGAGCCACCTGCTGTTTTAGATAATGGCTTTCCTTTTAGTTTGCATTCTTTTGAAAACGTTTTCAAGGTGTCTTCAAATTCGGCAAAATCTAAATACTATAAAAAAAGAACATAAACGTATATACATTTCTCTATTTTAACGTCAACAAAGCACTGTCCTTGATGTAACTGTACCAGCTCAAAGTTACCACTGACTTATGATGGGGTTAACGAACTGTCATCCGTGGGAGAATTCAGGATCCAGCTTAGAATCTACTTACTCGACACACATACCAAAAGCCTACAAAGACAGTATCATAGAAAACGCTTGTCTACAGGAAATAAATGTGCTTTCAAGAAAGAAAATGTGAGCTGCATGATTCACGATCATTGTTAACGGAAGCAAAATGATGTGTGCAACAGTCTGAAAAAGGCAGAAGTGATCTCAGAAGGTCTGACGGCTTTGGGTTGGTAGGTCTCTGGGAATCTGCCACCTGAAGTTGGCACTGGAAAGGATGTCTGTCCTTAAGAACAGAAAACCAGCCGTTAAAAGATGGGCAACGTCATCAGTGACCCTGGAGCACAGCAGTCCTGCTCAGCGCCCGTGCAGGGATGCTGCTCTCCTGGCCTCCCGACCACGTACTTCACGGCCGTTCTCCCCTCCTTCTCAGTTTGTGGCAGTCACGTCTTTTGGTTTCCACCAAAGTGGAAAGAGTGGGCTCTTTCTCCAGGCCCTGTCCACAACCTTTGCCCATAACCCCAGAGGAATGAGAAAGTCTGGGCACTAACACTACCTGGGCCATTCCCTGGCACCTGATCTGGGGCCTCTTTCATCTGTAAAACCAAGTGGAGAATCGATCAGATCTCCTGGAACACATGATTCTGTACCATTACATTTTGATCTGCCGCTCACAGTGTATTTGACTTGAATTATTTGAGCACAAGTCAGGAAGGTTAAATGTAGTCATTTCCCCCTTTTCCTTCTCTTCTCTGTCTCACCA
>NW_024423343.1:8615921-8619666 GCF_017311325.1 Ursus maritimus
CATTTTGTGGCTTCATCTCTCCTGAGGTACCAGTGACTCAATCTCTCTTCTCTCGTATGTAACACCCAGTGCTCAGAATGTATTCGTGATCACACCAGTGAATTTCAAAGCTGCGTTTCCGGGGCAGACGCCTTGCTCCACGGCCGTGGCCCGCGCTGCCTGACGAACGGTCTCACCACAGACTGAAACAGCAGCAGTTTCTTGAGCACCAGCTATGTGCTTGCCCCACGCTAAAAGCAGTCGAGAATATAAAAAAGCCTAGGGGGTGGGGCCTGTCCCTCAAAAGCTTTCAGTGTGGGAAACCTAAATGTCCATTAACAGCAAGGTAAGGAGATACAGCCACTCAGTGAAATATTCTACAGCAGAAAAAGTATGGGGCAGATCACAGGAAGATATTCACGCCGTAGTACTGTTGACAGAGAAAAGCCAAGCTTCAGAACAATGTGTATGGCGTCATCCCATTTTGTAAAACCCTCTATAAACATGTAAATATATTTTGAATATTCATAGGGAAAAAGTCCAGAAAAATAGACTAACCCATGAACAGTGGTCCCTGCAGGCGTGGAACAGGGAAACGAACTTTTTATACTTCCATTGTTTGAATCTTTACTGTGAGCATAGATTACTAGTATAACTTCCTTTAAAGAAATTTGTTCAAGTGGCTTTCAGATTTCCATTTAGTTATGAAAGCAAAAAATCATATAATGGAAAACAGGTAACTCTAACGTAAGGATAGAAAACACACTGTAAGGCACTGTAAAATTTGCTGCATTGTAAAATACAAGTTTTCAAGATCTCTTTCTGCGCCCCGTGTTTTCTAGAACATACCTCTTTCACGAGTCCAAGTAATTCTGACTCATGAGCGAGAACATCCCCCATGGTGAACAGTTGCTGTTAACTCTCACAGCAAAAGTCTCTACAAGGCAAAAATAGAAGATAAAAGCTTTCATTTCAACCATCTGTGAAATCATAAAAAGGTCACTGTGGCGGGAGAATCACGGTCCCCATCCTAACCCCCAGGACCTGCGAATATGCTAGGTTCCTGGCAAGAGGGAATTAAAGTTGCACATGGGATAAAGGCTGCTAATCAGCTGACCTTAAAAGACGGAGCGTACGTACGAGTAGTCTGGTGGCCCTTATAAGGAGGCAAGAGGGTCAATGTCAGAGTGATGCATCGCTTGCCCCGAACGTGGAGGAAGGGCCCCAGGCCAAGGAATGAACGCAGGCAGCCTCTAGAAGCTCAAAAAGGCAAGGAACAGATTCTCCTCTGGAGCCTTCGGAAATGAACAAGCCCTGTGAACACCCTGATTTCAGCTCAGTGAGACCCATTTTGGACTTCTGAGCCCCAGAACTCTAAGATAATAACCTGTGTTGTTTTAGGTCACCGATTGTACGGTAATTTATCATAGCAGCGCTAGGAAACACGGAGGCTAACGTCCAAAGTAATTCCCTCTTCTGTGACAACCACTAAATGAATATGAACACGGGCTAGAAGGTGGTATAAGTGAGACTCGAGGATTGCTAGTGAGACTGGGGAAGAGTCTTCTTATTTGGTTTTCTCATGTGCCATAATGTGGTATGTGTAATTCAAACAGTCAAGACCACAAAGTGCATTTTAGAACAAAACAATCTGATACGGTTCATTGGTTTACTTTAAAAAAGGATATGCATCAAAATTAATCTGATATAAAGGAACAGAGTCACCAACTCCTCCCTCTGCCTCCAAGTAAAAAACAGTAATCATTCACAAAAAGATATGGGATACTACTTATTTGCAAGAAGTCTTTCATGTTTCCCGAAGAGCGTGATCATTTAACGTACAGTAATGAGGGAGGAAGCGGTGTGCATTTACACAAGTGTTAACACAAGGTCATGCTCCAGAGAACATATTAGGTAGTTTTTATTCTGTTTAGTTTAGAGACAGAGAGCAAGTGGGGGCACGGGGGGGGGAGGGGTGTACAGAGAGAGAGCGAGAGAGAGAATCTTAAGCAGGCTCCATGCCCAGTGTGGAGCCCAACACGGGGCTTGATCTCATGACCCTGAGAATGTGACCTGAGCTGAAATCAAGAGTCGGACGCTTAACCGACTGAGCCACCCAGGCGCCCCATGGTCAGGTTTTTAATTACATTTAAGGAGGCACAATATCTATGTACATTTCCAAACATTTAAATAAATTAAACATTGCAAACCTTTTTAAAAAGTACTTTCTACTTTTTCTGTCTCCAGGTGTGCCCAAAGCAGCCACTCCCTGTGCCCCACTCCTGGGCTCTTCAATTGCAAATGGAATCAACTCCGTAATTACTCTTTCTTCTGTCTTATTGTTAGTGTATAGAATGAGAAAGTCTGGGCACTAATACTAGCTGGGCCATTCCCTGGCACCTGATCTGGGGCCTCTTTCACCTGTAAAACCAAGTGGAGAATCGATCAGATCTCTTGGAACACATGATTCTGTACCATTACATTTTGATCTGCCAATCAGTGTATTTGATTTGAATTATTTGAGCACAAGTCAGGAAGGTTAAATGTAGTCATTTCCCCCATTTCCTTCTCTTCTCTGTCTCACCATCATTTTGTGGCTTCATCTCTCCTGAGGTACCAGTGACTCAATTTCTTGTCTCTTCTCTCTCCACTTCAATTTCTATCCTATTAACAAGTGATCTTTCCCTTCCTGCTTAGGACCCTCCTGTGGCTCCACCATCCTCCAGACGAAGGCCACCCTGCTTAGGCCCAACTCTCAAAGGCTACACAACGTGGCCTCCCATACTCTCTCCTTTGTTCTGTTAACTTGAGCCATGATGGCCACTGTGTGGCTGCACCCACTGGACCCCCACATCGCATGCCTGCTCTCTCTCGAGGACTTGGCACTTACTGCAGACACTCTGCAGACATCCCTGCCTCCTTCAGGGTGCTTAAATGTCACCTCCTCAGCGAGGCTTGCCCTGACGACCCTTTGTAAGGGGTCGGCCCCATCACTGCTTAGTCTTTTGTCCTGCTTTATTTTTCTCAACAGCACTAACCACTACCTGACTTGCACATCCCTACATTTAAGTCCTGCTCACTGTGGATTCAGGAGAACACCTGTTCCCCTGGCATCCCCAGTGCCTAGGCCAGGGCCTGACATGCTGTCATTGTTCAAAAATAAATGGAAGTAATTTCAGGTGTGAGGAAAATAAAGCAAGGAAGGGGACAGAGCTTGGAGAAGAGAGGTATGGGGTTATTTTAGATAGTGGGGGCAGAGAAGGCCTCCCTGAGAACATTTGGGCAGAGACGTGAGGACACGAGCACTTCTAGATCTGGGGGAGAGAGATTTGCAAGTGCAGGGGCTGCGGAGTGCTGAGGTCTGGGGGTGTGGCAAGAGAAGGCAGACCCTGGAGGCCATGAGGTGCCGGGCCAGGTCAAATAGGCCTTGAGTAAGCTAGCGGCTTGAGTATAATGGTAAGCCCAGAGAGGGACTGAGAGGGGATTCCACCACCCAATTTACAGTACCTAACAGCAGGGTCTGCTGTGTGTGGGAGAGACTGAGGGGACGGAGTGGTAAGGAGGCCACAGCAAACCCCAAGCTGGTGAGGAGGGAAGTCTGGATGAGGAACAGGAACCTTGTGAAGGGTTCAGCTTCCACATGTGAAAGGGAGAGGTGGCACGACCTGCTGATGGACTGGAGGTGGGATGTGAGGGCAAAAAGTGAAGGGTGACACTGGGGCCTAGGCAGATGCCATTTGTTGAGGTGGGGGAAACTGGGGGGGGG
>NW_024423343.1:8619676-8620014 GCF_017311325.1 Ursus maritimus
GGGGGGGGGGGGGGGGGGGGGGGGGGGGGCGTGTCTGAGAGGCCAGCTCAAGAGTGCTATTCCAGCCATAAGTGTCACAGGCCCACAAGGCATCCAAGTAGGGTGCTGAGAAGGTCAGTGCACGTGAGTCTAGAGTGAAGGGAAATGCGGTTTTCTTTTTCAACATTCCTTTGGTTATTCAGGGTCTTTTCTTGTTCCATATGAATTTTAGGATTATTTGTTCTAGCTCTGTGAAAAAAGCTAATGGTATTTTAATACGGTTTGTATTCAATGTATAGATTGCTCTAGGTAGCACAGACATTTTAATAATATTTGTTCTTCCAATCCATGAGCATGGG
>NW_024423343.1:8620024-8697007 GCF_017311325.1 Ursus maritimus
ATGAGCATGGAACATTTTTCCATTTCTTCCTCAATTTCTTTCATGAGTGTTCTACAGATCCTTTGCCTCTTTGGTTAGGTTTATTCCTAGGTATCTTATGGTTTTTGATGCAATTGCAAATGGAATCAACTCCGTAATTACTCTTTCTTCTGTCTTATTGTTAGTGTATAGAAATGCAACTGATTTCTGTGCATTGATTTTATATCCCGCCACTCTGCTGAATTCCTGTATGAGTTCTAGCAATTCTGGGGTGGAGTCTTTTGGGTTTTCTACATAAAGTATCATGTCATCTGCAAAGAGTGAGAGTTTGACTACTTCTTTGACAATTTGGATGCCTTTTATTTCTTTTTCTTGTCTGATTGCTGAGGCTAGGACTTCTAGTACTACGTTGAACAACAGTGGTGATAGTGGACATCCCTGCCCTGTTCCTGACCTTAGGCGAAAAGCTCCCCATTTTTCCCCATTGAGAATGATATTCGTTAATGTTAAAAAAGAAAACCAAAGTTGGTGGCATCACAATTCCGGATGTCAAGCTCTATTACAAAGCTGTAATCATCAAGACAGTACAGTACTGGCACAAAAACAGACACATAGATCAGTGGAACAAAAGAGAGAACCCAGAAATGGACCCTCAACTCTATGGTCAACTAATCTTCAACAAAGCAGGAAAGAATATCCAATGGAAAAAAGACAGTCTCTTCAACAAATGGTGTTGGGAAAATTGGACAGCCATATGCAAAAGAATGAAACTGAACCATTTCTTTACACCATACACAAAAATAGACTCAAAATGGATGAAAGACCTAAATATGAGAGAGAAATCCACCAAAATCCTAGAGATCACAGGGAGCAATGTCTGTGACCTCAGCCACAGCAACTTCTTGCTAGACACGTCTCCAAAGGCAAGGGAAACAAAAGCAAAAATGAACTATTGGGACTTCATCAAGATAAAAAACTTTTGCACAGCAAAGGAAACAGTGGACAAAACCAAAAGACAAAAACAAAAAGGAGAAGATATTTGCAAATGACATATCAGATAAAGGGCTAGTAGACAAGATCTATAAAGAACTTATCAAACTCAACACCCAAAGAACAAATAATTCAATCAAGAAATGGGCAGAAGACACAAACAGATATTTCTGCAAAGAAGACATCCACATGGCCAACAGACACATGAAAAATTGCTCGACATCACTCGGCATCAGGGAAATGCAAATCAAAGCCACAATGAGATACCACCTCACACCGGTCAGAATGGCTAACATTAACAAGTCAGGAAACGACAGATTTTGCCAAGGATGCAGAGAAAGGGGAACCCCCTTACGCTCTTAGTGGGAAACACTCTGGGAAACAGTATGGAGGTTCCTCAAAAAGCTAAAAATAGAGCTACCCTACTACCCAGCAATTCCACTACGAGGTATTTACCTAAAAGATACAAATGTAGTGATCCGAAGGGGTACCTGCACCCCAATGTTCATAGCAGCAATGTCCACAATAGCCAAATTATGGAAAGAGCCCAGATGTCCATTGACAGATGAATGGATAAAGAAGATATGGTATATATATATACAATGGAATACTACTCGGCCATCAAAAAAAATGAAATCTTGCCATTTGCGATGACATGGATGGAACTAGAGGGTATTATGCTAAGCGAAATAAGTCAATCAGATAAAAACAATTATCATATGCTCTCAAAATATGTGGAATTTGAGAAACAAAACAGGATCATAGGGGAAGGGAGGGAAAAATAAAACAAGACGAAATAAGAGAGGGAGACAAACCATAAGAGACTCTTAATCATAGGAAACAAACTGAGGGTTGCTGGAGGGGAGGTGGCTGGAGGGATGGGGTAACTGGGTGTTGGACATTAAGGAGGGCACGTGATGTAATGAGCACTGGGTATTCTATATGACTGATGAATCACTGAACTCTACCTCTGAAATTAATAATACATTATTGTATTAATTATTTGTGTTATTGTGTTAATTAACTGAATTTAAAATTTTTTAAAGGGGAAAAAAAAGGAAAGGCGGGAGCTGAAGGTAAGCATTTGGAAATTGTCCGCATAAAGATGTCATTTCAGGAGACAAGGGTCCCACACAGACAGGACTCCTAAGGAGAAGGCGTAGCAGAGAAGAGCTCAGGCCTGTGCCTGAACCCTGGAGCACTCGGAGACCAAGGGCTCGGGAAGAAGAGAAGCAGCCAGCAAGAGACGAAGCCAAGAGTGGTGACTTGTCAGTGGGACACAACCGGGAGACTGTGGCACCTGGAAGCCAGGGAAGGTGTTCCCCACATCTACTGGGACTACACACGCTCCAGTAACATGCGGGCAGAAGACTTGAGCCCTGGATTTGATAACATGGAGTTTGACGGTGACATGGACAAGAGCAGTGACGAGAGGCGCCTGACTGGAAAGGGTTAAAGAGAGGATGAGACGTAACAAAGGAGGGACAGGGAGGTCTGTCACAAAGGAGAGGAGAGCAAGTGGTGGCTAGAAAGATATGGGAGGTCTTTCAAGGAGGAGGATATTACAAACAGCAGGTTTGTAAGTTGATGGGAAGGACCCAGTTAGAAAAAGACAAATTGAGGCAGAAGAGATGGTTAAGGAAGCAAGGTCCCTGCCGCATCCGGTGTCCAACTGGAGGACCGGGCCTTAGACAGGGCGGGGACAGTCCACCCTGACATGGAGGGAGGACAGAGGAGATGGGTGCTGACCAAAGAAACGGACAGATTCAGCGATGAGTAAAACAAGAAACAAGGTCATCGGCTGACAGTAAGAAGCGTGTTGACAGCTGGAAGAGAAGAGGAGGCAGGAACCAAGCTGACTACGGACCCGGACCCGTGGCACCATCTTCAATATCAAGAGTCTGCTTAAGACACATGGGCTCGAATCCGAAATGGAACCAGTCTGCAAATTCTGCAGTTTCTCCAGCCATTTTCAGCTGTCTGACTTGGGTTAGCCAAGGGAGGTTTTTCCAGAAGGCAGGGGAAAGAGAAGTGTAACAGTGATGGAGCAATAGGGCTGGAGGAAGGGAGGTACATGGGAGGTTGTAGGGCAGTGAAAAAGCAACAGGGTCAAACACCTGCTTAAGGGGGCATGGGGCCCAAGATCTGCTTCGGAGGCCCATTCACAGGAGCTTGAAAGATAAAAAGTGTGATCAGAGCGGAACGGGTGCTTGATTTTGGAGGTGACGCAGTAGTCAAACTTCATGACCATGGGAGCAGTGGATAAAGAGAACGGACAAAAGAGATGCCTAAAAGATGAAGAAACTGGAGCGAGCCGCCAGGACGGTGAAATCTCCAAAACAGAAAGTAGAGGGGGTAGAGGGGTAGACAGCGAGCCAGGCGCTACAGCCTTCACAGGGTAACAACTGCACCCCTGCTAAGTGATGGCCTCAAGGAGGGGCGGCGAGTGGTAAAGGCTGGGCCACGCGCTTCGAAGGAGCTGGGGGTTCTGAAGAAGGGAGGCAGGGATCTGGAAGTAGCGGGGAGCCTACCCTTCCTGGCACCTGCAGACCTGCCAGATACATAAAGAGAAGAGAAAGACCGGCTACTGTTGAGGACCAGCATCTCTGCAGCCCTCCTCTGGGCCCACACCAGCCCTGCCCCTCTCCCTCTTCCCCACATCAGGCCCACCAGTGGTAAACCCCTGGCGTTCCCCTGTACCACCCGCTCTTTCACAACTCCAAGACTTCTGTTTGATGTACTCGCCCCACCACAAACTTGACTCATCATGCTCTCTTAACCCAGAACTGACCTCCCTCAGGAGGTCTCCCATGAACGCCTCCCCCTCCTTTCCTATCAAGGCAATTCTCCCTCCTCTGCGGTACCTCTGAACTCTACATTTACTTCCACTGCTACACTTATTACCCTGTTCACAAAGGCAGTGAGGTGGATTTAAATGTGATCCCTCCGGGGCACCTGGGTGGCTTGGTTGGTTAAGCATCCAACTCTTGATTTCGGCACAGGTCACATTGGGGTCATGAAATGGGGCCCCAAGTTGGGCTCCGCACTGGGTGTGGAGCCTGCTTAAGATTCTTTCTCTGCCTCTCCCCCTTGCCGCTCCCCAAGCTTCCCACCACTCAGGCACTCTCTCTCTCTCTCTCAAATAAAATAAAATAAAATAAAATAAATTAAATTAAATAAATAAATAAATAAATAAATGTGATCCCTCCAGAACTTAACAAAGTCTGGTAGGCATGATAGATACCCAAGATATTTATAAATAAATAGAGTCCAAGCAGAGAGAACAGCATTTTTTGAAGGTCCTAGAACAGGAAAACTTTGTTGTTTTTGAGAACTCAAGCTCCTTCCTACTTCAGGGCCTTTGCACATACTCTTCTCTCTGCTTGCAACATTCTCCTCCTCTTTCTTCACCTGGCTAACCCCTGCTTCCTCGGAGAAGTTCTCCAAGACCATCACTTGAATAAGATTCTACTGTGATGGTCTCAGTGAATGTGAGCCACTGTTGGGTAGTCTATTACTCTGACGTTCTTAGAAATTAGGATTTTCTCAAAACCTTTATATCATAAAAGTTCATTTACTAAGAATTTATTGTATGCCAGGCAATTTGCAAAATGCTTCACATTTAATTGTCACAATAAACCTGAGAAGGAACTGAGGCTCAAGAAGACTGAGGTGCTCCCAAAAATGCAGCCAGTAAGAGACAAAAATCAGAATTTAAATCCAGACTGACATTAACCACTACACAGCATTACCCCAAATGCTGGGACCACCTCAATCAGAATCACCCAGGGTGCTTGTGCAAATAAAATTCCTAGAACCACCCTGACCTTACTGAACACCACGGCAGGCACGATGCCCAGAAATTGCTTTAAACAAGCTCTCCAGATGACTTCTATGCACACTCAAGTTTGAGAACCGCTGCTCTACTTTACGCAAAAACTAGGGAAAACTTCTTCAGTCACTCTTGGGGCTTGCAGTGTGGCAGCTTCTTAATTTCTATATAAAGGGCTTTAGGACCTCCAAGCTGGCTGAGTAAGGGGAGGTTGATGGGATTTGTCTGCAAGACGATTTTGCATGGCTAGCATCCTAGTTTTGCTTAGATTGTATGAAGTCTGGGGAGGTTAGCTGACGCAGATAACGGAGGGTCTGGATCGAAAAGCCCCCAAGCTACCCGCTCGGGCCGTCACTACCCAGCCGGACGACTTGCGCCCCCCTCCAAGTTTGGCCCACTGAGGCACTGATCAGGGACTACTTGCAGGAAGCAGCTGGGCCTGCCCTCGGCTTGCCCAGGAGGCCGCCTGGGGCCCACGCCAGAGGCAGAGCCGAGGGCGGCAGACCAGAAGTGCGGGTGTTGGGCAGCGGCTGCCAAGCTGGCTTTCCTCCGGGCCAAGGGCTCCGCAGATCTTCGGCCCTCCGTCCCCACCACAGCTCCCTCCCGCCCGGGGGCTGCGGATTCCGGGACAGCCCAGCCGCGTCGGGGGACGCGCTTACCTGCTGCACCGCCGCGGACACCCTCTCCTAACCCGCTCAGCCGCCACTTCTCCGGTTGTCGCCCCGGCAACCGCCGCAGCCAGCCCAGCGTCACGTGGGGGCGGTGCAGCCAATCACGGGACGCGCCGGCGCGGAGCATCCTGGGAAGAAAGGCGTGCTTCTTGGGAGCTGGGGCTGCGAGGCTTCCTGGCGGCGGAAATGAAGGGAAGGTTTGCGATGCAGTGGGCGCTGCGGGTCGCATCCTGCGGAGAGGCTTCCCTGTCTTCCTCTCCACGACTCCCCGTTCATTCATTCCACAGACGGTGTGCCCGGCGCTGTGCTCGGCTCTGAGGATGAGCCGGCCGGGCTCAACCCCTAACCTCATGGAGCTCGTTGTATCCCAGGGAAAACAATAGCGACAAGAGATTACAGTACTTGGTGCTGTTGGTGGAAAAACACGTAGGCGTTGTTATTCCCGTTTTACAGGAGCGACCCAGAGCTACCTTAGAACCAAAAATGTCGCCTCAAATGTGCCTGAAGGCTTCAGACTTCCACCCCACTGCAGCAGTTCCCCAGAATTTTAGAGAAACTTTTTTTCCCCCATACGTGAAATTTGGTTTTCAAAAATAAAACGAACACAAATCCTCTCCTTGCACGTGGTGCTTTGGAGCTCAAATTAAACAGCACTGAAAGCGCACCTACCAGTTCCCAACTCAGCTGGAGGTTGGGGAGGTGGCTAGAGACAACACCTTCCTTCCAGGCATTGAGGCTGTATAGTGGGAGTCCCTGTGTTTCCACGTCATGCTTCCAAAAACGTGACCAAGGCCAGAGTCAGGGAAGAGGGCATGGAGAAAGTAGGTGAGCTTTACTTTGGAGAAGCCCTGAGGTGGTCTGTGGCCACCATCTCCCTGGCCCCCAGCCCTGCCAGTACTCTTATGGGACTTGAGATTGTCTTCAAAGAAAAGCTGTATTTAGCAGGAAGAGAAATCCTGTCTTTGGATATGTATTAAAAATAGATCTCCCTGTTCCCAATAATAAGTTAACATTTGTCACCTCTCTGTGGGCCAAAGGTTACCAGACAAAATATAGAACACTTAAATTTGAATTTCAGATAAGTTTTTAATAATAAGTATATCCCAAATATTGCCTTATTTTATACCACATACAGGACATTATATTGTCCTGTATTTTTATTGGCTGAATATGGCAACCCTGTGTGTGCCCAGCATTGTGCTAAGTGATTACATAGAATATTTAATTCACAACACGTCTATGAGATGGATAGTATTTTCTGCATTTTATAGATTAACAATGTTGTACTTTACCTGAGGTAATGTACATGTTGATGTCTGATCTGGGGTGCTCTCCCTCTTGCCATAACCTGAGTAAAATCAATCTCCTTACTTGTCCAGGTTTGGTCTTTGAGAAGATAAATAACAGGAGGTACAGAGAAGTTAAGAACTCGGAGTTCACCCAGCTGAGGAGTCGTGGTGGAACCAGGATTGAATCTGAGTCCTTGTGCCTTTGAACCCTGGACTCTTAGCTACAATAAAAAACACTCCCGGGGCACCTGGGTGGCGAGGTCGATTAAGTGTCTGCCTTTGGCTCGGGTCGTGATCCGAAGGAAGTGAAACTGAGCCCCACATGGGGCTCTGCTCAGCACAGTGTCTGCTCGAGATTCTCTCTCCCTCTCCCTCTGCCCCTCCCACTCATTCCCTCTCTCTCTCTCTCAAAAACAAAACAAAACACTACTCCTGCTTTGCTTTGCCTTCTGAGTGCATTTGCCTGACTGCTAGGATTATGGTCATTGTGGTGGCTATTATCTTCGTCTGCCCATCGCCTCTCTCCCTCCTGGTACCACACCTGACCACAGGGATGGGCACACAGCCCAGAATGGACTAATCTGACCCTATCCTTCTGGCTGCAGGATGAGCATGTGATTCAAGCTGAGCCAATGAGAATCTTACCCTGGGATGTTTCTGTTGAAGTATGTTCAGGTCATTGTAAAATGAGACTCCAGGGCAGCCTTGTAACCATGTCCTTTATCACATAAAAAAGCCTGAGAAAATGAAGCTGTCACCCAGAGAGATGCAAAGAGAGCATGTTGGGGGCATCCAATCCCTGGGCCCAGACCCTGAGTTCCACAGAGCTGCTTTCATTCCTGCAGCAGCTCTGTCCTTTGTGTAAGCGACACCGCCCTCCCCAGCATCCCTCCAATTAACCCTCTTTTTTATTTACATTGATTCAAGTTGGGTTTCTCTCACTTGCAACCCAAAGAATCTTATTGCAGACATAATTTCTATATATGTCATACCAACTAAAAGTGGCTTCAACAATGGTGTTTATTATTAATTAAAAATGTTATGTTAATTTTCCTATAATAAATCCAGAGGTGTCTTCTTACTGGTAGCTCAAGTTGTCAAAGACCTGGTTTAGGACTTGTAACATCTTTGGGGATTATGGGTGACACTAGAACAAGTAGATACGACTTGATAAAGTTAGTAAATAAACTGCTATCATTCTCTAGTTATAGTTTAAGAATTTCTCCAAGTCCGTGAACATATGTGTGATAGCAGCATTAAATTGGAAAAAAAATCTCTAAATCATACAGTATATTTAACCCATTTGATATATCCTGGTGTAGGTACAAAGAATACTTTTGTCACAAAGGCAAACTGCTTCCATCCGAAGCTTCCTGCGGGCTCTGCTCTGTATCCATAAGCTCGCCTTCCCAGTTCTTAGGCTTACCAAAGCACCCCGTTGGGTTTTGCTTGACAACTCCAGTTTTCCCAAAGTGCCAATGGACCCAAAATGACTTTCTAAAATGTTTAAGTATGAAAATTTCAAACATTTGCAAAAGTAACTTATTTAATAAATCCCCGTAAACCCATCACTCAGATTCTAG
Source organism: Ursus maritimus (assembly GCF_017311325.1). Lineage (NCBI taxonomy): Eukaryota > Metazoa > Chordata > Mammalia > Carnivora > Ursidae > Ursus > Ursus maritimus. Next base: position 8,628,369 of record NW_024423343.1, read on the forward strand.
GGTTATCAAAATCTTGCTGCGTGGAAAAACTCAACCCCAAATTTAATTCTTGGAATATGCACAACACTTCCAGGCACCTAACCAGGTTTTCCCCGGAAGTGAAAGGGACTGACTGGGCTCTGCATTCAAGGGACAAATCCGGATCTTATGCAGTTGACAGCCCTCTATGGGCCTTAGCCCTTGAGCACCTTGGGGGTGGGAGGCCATCCATCTCTGTGGCATGCTATATAGTTCTTTTTTTTTTTTTCAGTTCTAAACATTTTAATTTTTTACTGATTTATAATTGACATACAAGATAGTGATTTGATATTTTTATACATTATAAAATGCTCACCACAATAGGTCTAGTTTCCATCTGTCCTCATACAAAGCTATTACAATATTTTAAAAAAAATTTTTTAAAGTGATCTCTACACTCAATGTGGGGCTTGAACTCACGACCCTGAGATCAAGAGTTGCATGCTCTACTGATGGGCCAGCCAGGAGCCCCAAAGTTACTACAATATTATTGACTATATTCTCTATGCTGTAGAGAATGTGCTGACATCCCTCTTACTTACTTGTTTTATAACTGGAACTTTGTACCTCTTAATCCCCTTCACCTGTTTGACCCATCCCCCCACCTCCCTCCTGTCTGGCCACCACCAGTTCGTTCTCTGTATTAATGAGTCTGTTTCTGTTTTGTTCTGTTTCTTCTCCATTTGTTTTGTTTTTTAGGCTCCACATATAAGTGAAATCATATGGTATTTGTCTTTCTCTATCTGACTTATTTTTTTTGCGTAATACCCTCCAGGTCCATCCATGATGTCACAGATTGCAAGATTCCGTTCTTTTTTATGGCTGAGTAATATTTCATTGTGTATATATACACAAACACACCACCTCTTTAGCCTTTCATCTGTTGATGAAAATTTAAGTTGCTTCTATATTTTGGCTACTGTAAATAATGCTGCAATAAACATAGGGGTGCATGTATCTTTTCAAATCAGTGTTTTCATTTTCTTCAGATAAATACCCAGAAGTAGAATTGCTGGGTCATATAATAGTTCTAGTTTCAATTTTTTGAGGAACCTCCAACATACAGTTTTCCATGGAGACCGCACTAACTTACATTCCCACCAACGGTGGACTTGGGTTCCCTTCTCTCCCTACCAACACTTGTTATTTCTTGTCTTTTTGATAATAACCATTCTGACATAAGAGGTGATGTCTCATTGTGGTTTGGATTTGCATTTCCCCGATGCTGAGTGATGTCGAGCATCTTTTCATGTGCCGTTGACCATCTGTATGTCTTCTTTGGAAAAATACCTATTCAGGACCTCTGCTCATTTTTTTAGGGATTTTATTTATTTATTCATTTATTTATTTGAGAGAGAGAGAGCATGAGTGGGGGGGAGGGGCAGAGGGAGACAGAGAGAGAGAATCTCAAGCAGACTCTGTGCTGATGCAGGCTTGATCTCACCACCCTGAGATCATGACCTGAGTCGAAATCAAAAGTCGGATACTTAACCGGCTGAGCCAACCAGGCGCCCCTCTGCCAATTTTTTAATAGGGTTGTTTGCCTTCTTACTATCGAGTTGAAAGAGTTCTTTATATATTTATGATATCCACCCCTTGTCAAGTTTGTAAGTATCTTGTCCCATTCCGTAGGTTGCCTTTTTGTTTTGTTAATGGTTTCCTTTGCTGTGCAGAAGCTTTTTAGTTTGACGTAGTCCCATCTGTTTATTTTTGCTTTTGTTGCCCTTGCCTGGGAAAACTGACCCAAAAGTGACACAGCTCTCAAATGAAGTCATCCTTGCAGCTGTAGCAGGCAGCTGCCTGGCCACCGTCTCTACTGAGGGGCAAAGAGCTGAGACCACACACAAGGAACAGTGTGAAAACACCGTAAAAGAATGAGTTGGATGAGAGGGTGAGGCCCTTATGGCTGACCCACTCAGACAAAGCTGGCGGCCAGCTGCACTGAGCTTATCTCGAAGCTCCTACAGGGGGAGTTCAGACCAAGAGCATGTCTCTGAGTGAGCACAGGGCCTGGATCTAATCAGCAGGTTGGAAGAGGAACATACTGAAATGCCAGGCACAAATCAAAAGAGGGACTGCTGCAAGAGGCTGCCTAGACACACACACACACACACACACACACACACACACACACACGACGTCCTTCCAGGAAAGCTGGGTTTTGGTCACTGTCCAAATCTCATGATGTGTGGGGGATTCAGATCCATCTGTCTTCCTCGCTCCGAGTCCATGCAGAGGTGGAGGGACTGGATTTTGGTCTCCCAAGGGCTGCTTGATTTCGTGGAAAGAGAATATACCCGGGTGGGAATACACATCCGCCAAGGGAGCTGTCATTGAGCAGGAAAGCAGGGGAAGCCTGAAGGTGGGGGGAGACCAGAGTCTTGGAGCCCATCTTGGCCTCCAGTGCCATCCTTCCTTGCCCTATTCCGGAGATGTGAGTCACATCACAGCCCCCAATTGTTCTGTGGCCTGGATGAAGTTGGCAAAGAGACCCCAAAATCAATCAATCAATCTCTCTCTTTCTCTCTCTTTGCAGGGGGCTACATGGGCTTGAACTCACAACCCCAAGATCAAGAGTCAGGTGCTCTGCCAGCTGAGCCAGCCAGTGCTCCTTGGAACCAAGACCTTTCCAAAGCAAGTATACTTCTGCAAGAGACTGGTGGGAATCTCCAGGGTCGTGTTCATAGATACACTTAAGGTTTTTAGTGAGGAATATCACTAGCTGCTAAGCAGGCTTAAAAATACCCATTGCAGGGGCGCCTGGGTGGCTCGGTCGTTGAGCGTCTGCCTTCAGCTCAGGGCGTGATCCACACGTTCTGGGATTGAGCCCCGCTTTGGGCTCCTCTGCTGGGAGCCTGCTTCTTCCTCTCCCACTCGCCCTGCTTGTGTTCCTCTGTCGCTGGCTGTCTCTCTCTCTGTCAAATAAAATCTAAAAAAAAAAAAAAAAATACCCATTGCGTAGCATGTGATGTGAGCCCAGAGTGGCCACAATTGAGGGGTTTCCTGGCCGGTGGACACATCTTGAGGACCAGCGAGACAAGGCACACACAGAATGTCTGTAGGGATGTGGCTGTCCCTGGCTTGGGGACATGATGCTGCCGAAGGAATTCCTGGGAGCCACTAAGCAGGTCCTGGCCTCATGTCTTAGCCTAAGCACCAGTGCTCGCCCCAAATCAGCTTTACCTTGTGATTGTTGCTCTCCGGGTAAGACCTCCAGCAGACTAGAAAGGAGTATGAGACCACCATACCTGGGTTAATATATAAACAGTTGATTCACCTTAATAAAACGAGTAATTCCTGGTGATGGAAAGTGCACATAGTAACATTAAATCTCCCTTTTTACCCTTCTTCTCATCATCATTAGTGAGTGAGACCATGAGGTCAAGGGCAGGATGTAGAACTTCTTTCTGGCCCCGGGAGGAAGCCTTTCACTGCTAACAGACCTATGAAACCCAAAGTGAAACTATGGGCAGTGAGGGGAGTATCTGGAAGGACTGGCCACTGGCTTTCCAAGTGTGGTCCCCAGGGTGACCTCCGCAGCGTCACCCGGGAACTCGTTAGAAATGCACTTTCTCAGGCCCCACCCAGAGCTGCTGAATCAGCTGGGGGCGGGGGGACGGGCGCGGCGCCCGAGGGGGCCAGCGGGGAGCGCAGGGGCTGGGGAAGAGAGCCCAAGGCCGGCCGGCGCACGGAGGGCCCCGCTCCCGCCCACGGCCCGCTCAGGGAAGCAGGGGCTCAGCCGGCGGAAAGTTGGCTCCTGCCGGGCCGCAGGCACCCCGCCCCCCCCAGGCACCCCGCCCCCCAGGCGGTCACTTCCAGGAACCGGGACTCGGGCTGTGCCAGCGCGGCGGTCAGTGCGCGCAGAGGTTCCCAGAAGTTGCGCCGCCCGGGCACCGCTGCCTTCCTCCCATCACCGGCCCGGGTCACCCTCCCGACGCGGCCCGCGGCCCCCGCCCCTGGCCCGGGGAGAAGTGGGGCAAAGCCTGGAACTGTCTGGGCACAGCGCCTGGCCGGCCTCGGTGCCAGCTCCCCCCCCTCCGCCCCCCGTCACTGCAAGCTCTCTCCCTTTCCCTCCTGCCCCAACTCCCTAAAAAGTTAGACAGGGACTCCTTCAAGTCCAGTGACAGCAGCACCTCTCAAAACAGCGTGGGGAAGGGGCGCCTGGCTGGCTCAGTCGGTAGAGCATGTGACTCTTGGGGTCCTGAGTTTGAGCCCCAGGTTGGGTGTTGAGCTAACTTAAAAAAAAAAAAAAAAGTAAAATAGTAAAACCAACAGCTTAAGCTAAAGGGCCATTGTGGGCTCACATCACAGGTAGGCCAGAGGAGGAGCTGGCCTGCGGGAAGCTGGAAGGACTCTGGTAAGGAGTACCGTGAGCCCTGCACTTGCGCTCTTATCTGGGCTCTGCCTTTGGCTCTGTGTGGGAGCGACCAGAAGTCAGTTCTCTCTGTGGCTAGGCCCGAAACGGGTGGCCTGCGTAGAGCTAAACCTGAGGGGGAGGGTTCTCCCTGGACTCAGAGGGCCCTGAGTGTCTGATTCCGGTCCTCCCAGGGTGGCTCATGCTGCCCTTGGCTTTGTGAAATACCTCTGCGTGTAGAGGGTAAAGGCTGTTTGTTTGCTGAGCATGTTCACGCTGACCACCTGACTTGCAAGGAGAGTCTGGGCTCACACAGGCTCCCGGGGCAGTGGTGGCTGAACCCCAGGCCTCCCGGCCTGCCCAGGAGGGGGAACTCTCCAGCAAGGAGGAGGCGTGGAGGGGCACGGACACATGCCCCAGCTTCCAGCTCTGTGACCCCCTCCTCCTTCTTACTGCCAGTCAGGGGAGTGGCCTGGTTCTCTGACTCCAGGCCTGGACCAGGTGCCAGGAGGGTCTGTCAAGATCCTGGGTGGGGGAGGGCGGTCCGAGTAGGCGGAGAGTTGGAGTATCGTGCAGTATAGCAGCATCTTGTCTGGGCTCAGAAGTTTCTGGTGAATAGAATTAAGTCACCCCTTCCCCCTGAGTATTTGCAGCCCCTAGGGGCTGAAAAGCTGCCCGGGAAAAGTGATATGAACCTTGTCCATCCCTTGGGCTCAGGTAAGTACGGCGCACCCGAGGGCCCAGGGCAGAGCTGACAGAGGGAGCTCCAGGAAGCTGACCCCAGAGCACGGGGTGCAAACAGAAGGGGCAGCATTGTCAAATTACAGCTGCTCTCTGCGCCCCTCAGCAGCCCAGCAGTCGAGACTAACACGTCAAGACTGTGCTGTCCACTTTGTAGGTGACACTTGGCAGCCATCTTCCAGTTCCGCCAGCTACGGGGTACAGCAGGCCCCGGCTCCGAGACGCTCTTTTAACACCAGAGTCCCGGAGTCTCGGAGCCCGAGCTCTCTGGGACTGCTGAGCAGGGGCTCTGGAGCCAACAGGACCACATGAAAAACACAGGAAGAGTGAGAGAAGTCCATGGGAGGGGGACCGCCTGCTGTCAAGGGACGCTTCGGTCCACCCCCTCCGAACACCCGGGTGGGCTGGGGAAGAGTGAGTCGCTTGGGTCCAGCTGCTTCCTTACCCCGGCCTGTTGGCTGACGGCTGGGAGGGGAGATGCTTTGAATTTGGAGGTTGCATGGCCGGGCTGGGACCACAGCCAGGCTAGAAAGATGACACAGTCCCATTTGTATGGAGATGAAGGAAATTTCTTTCTCCAGATTTTCTGGTAGGCTGAGCACTGGACTCATTTGGAAGAAATACTTGGATAAGTCCTTCAGGGTGCCTGTGGGGTAAGGAGAAGACAGGAGCCCCGGTCTCAGTGTTTTGCCTTCCCAGTAATCTAGTGCTGGCCCCAGGGCCTTTGCCTCTGAGTCCTGAGGTGGATGTGGACTGTGCTGTTCAAGGGGAAGCTGGGGCTCACCTGAAGTGCCCTGGCAGCGTAGGGGATTTGGAGCTGGGGAGGAAGAGAGCCAGCAGGGTGGGGTGCCGGTCTGGGAAAGGACGGTGCTGCTGGCTCCATCAGCAGGACATCTGGGGACCGGAAACATCTAATGGAGGCAAATGCAGGCAGGTTGTTTGTTTGTGGAATGAGCAATACTGTGCCCCATGATCCTTCCCCCTTTTTCCACAGTAATAAAAGCGAGCATTTTTAGCTGGCCACGTGCTGCTTGGTGTTTCAACTATGGCCAACGGGATGAGAGCAGAAATGATGTGTCCAACATCTGGGATGTGTCAGTCAGGGGAAAGTTGTGTCTTCTTTGTTTCCTTCTTCCTTTCTCCTTCCTGATGGCTGGAATGCAGATGGATTGTTTGAAGCACAGACACCACGTGGGACCTTAAGGTGACCTTGGAAAAGGAATCCATACATCGTAGCCATATTAGTTTGGTGGGACCACCATAACAAATTATTACAAACTGGGCAGCTGAAAACAATGGAAACCTATTCTGTCTCTCAGAAGTATATTCTCTCACAGTTCAGGATGCCAGAAGTCTGAAATCAAGGTGTTGGCAGGGCTGGTTCCTTCTGGAAAATTTTTGCCTAGCTTCTGGTTGTGGCCGGCCATCCTTGGCACTCCTCAGCTTGTAGACGCATCCCTCACTCGTCTCTGCCTCTGTCATCATGTGATCTTCCCTCTGTGGCTCTGTGTGCCCTCTTCTCGTCTTATAAGGACACCATTGGGTTGAAGGCCTCCCCTTTCTCCAGTTTGACCTCATCTTAACTAGTTACCTCTGCAAGGATCCTATTTCCAAATAAGGTTACATTCTGAGGTTCGGGGGGGGCATGAATTTTGTGGGGGAGGCTATCCAGCCCAGGACACAGCACAGCAAGAGAGAAGGAAGATGGGGCCCTGACACTGAGGTGCCCCAGGCCGGCCCTGCACTACCTACCTACAGACGCGATGAACAGAGGGAAAGAAGCACCTCTCTTGTTGGAGCTACTGTCACCTCGATTGTTCCGAGATGGGTGGTCAAATCTAATATGGCCCCTCAGAACCCTCGTGCCATCTGCACATTTCTGTGGGGAGACTCAAGGATGGGGCACTTGAAGGGAAGCTGAGCTCTCTTTAGAGTTGGGCACAGGGAGAAACGCCCAGAGAGTCGGGGTGCGGGAGCCCGAGGGGGAGGAGCCGCTGGCGTGCGGATGTGGGTGTCGTGCCTTCCGAGCAGCGCCTTCTGCGCTGAGTGCTGGGCTGTGGGAGGACTGGCGAAGGAGTCAGGCATCCAGCGGGCGGGTCCCAGGGGTGGCGTCCGGGGAGGGGTTGTCCTGGGAGCTGGGAGCATCAGGAGGCTGGCACTGCTCGAGGACCCGGCTGCCCTGGAGGTGCGGCAGCTCTGGAGTCTCTTAGTTCCGTCTCTGCTGCCCACCCCGGTCCACATGACCCCACACCGTTCTTGGACCTTCTCCACGCATGACCCTGGGGCACACAGAGATTCAAGGCCCCTGGCCTCATCCCAGGCTCTCAGGGGGCCAGCGGGCAGCAGTGTGCGCCCTGCCCGTCCAGTCACACAGACCAGCTTAGCGAGAGGGGAGCGGGCCCACACCGCCCGTCCACTGCACTCTGCGTGGACAGTGCCCAGCACTGTCCGGGGCAGCTCTGCATGAGCTGCAAGCATGGAACTGGCAGTCGGACTTTGCCGGTCATGTCTGTCCTGCTGTCTTGACCCAAGGTCAAGGCATACCTCGAGGTGGTCCAGCGAAGACCCGCGGATCCCTATTTCTCTGGTGGCTGCAGGGCTAGGCTCAGGGCCGCATCTTTGGGAGCACTTAGCAGGGGGCGGAGGGTGAGGGTGGCCCCGGTGACTGCTGGAACCAAGGGTCACTTTGACATGATCCGGACCTGGGCTTCCACATGCAGTAGGGCTGGGCAAGGAGGTGCAAGCTGTCCCGTGCCTCCATTTCCCCCTTCCACCTGGCTGTGAAATCCCTCCCTGGAGGAACTACCATACGGCTGGGAAATAAGCATTTTTGCTTCCAAGAACAGCTGGGGAAGGAGGTGCAGGGGCAGCTTCTTCTCAGCCTTCTGCCTGGAGCTAGCCCAGAAGTGCGGATGGAGTGCTGGGGTCTGGGGAGTGGGCCTCCCTCTGGGAAGGTGGGGGTACTGGCTGACCCACCACTGAATCCAGGGTACTCCTGGGTGGTGGTGCACTGTGGCAGCCCTGCCCTGAAGTGTGCCTTGGTCTGGATCCCAAAGCCCCTCGAGTCTCAGCTGTCCAGGTCTTTGGAAGGCCAGGTCTCAGGCCAGGCCAGCTGTGGCTACACAACTTCCTAAGCAAGCCTTTTGCCATGACCACCCACGGCACCAAACCCAGAACACAGGTCTGGGGAAGGAGCTAAGACAGGGACAGATTTCCCTCCTTGCCCCAACCCCCTACCCCACCCCACCATCTCAGCTCCAAGAGCCCTCAGGACTCTGGTCTGTCCTGACTCACATTTTCTAGAACCATCTATGTCATGGAAATGTGTGTGTACCTATTTGGAGGTAAGTAACAGGGGTTGTAGACAGCCAATGTCCTTTACTTGCACTTGGAAGTCTGGCTGGCTCTGGATCCTCCAACCAGGGGCTCCCAGGGCGGGGGCACAGTGGAGCCCAAGCTCTGGGAGGAGCCCTCCCCTGGGAGGCCGCCTGGCCCCCCTCCCTCCATAGCCCCCACTCACTTGCTCCGGGAAGCTGTGAGAGCTGCAGGCGCCAGCCAGAAGAGCCCATTCATTTTCTCTGCCTGCTCAGCCCTCACATGTCCTTGTAGGGTAGAGGTTGCAGACGAGGGAGGAACAGACAGGGAGGCCTCCGAGGGGCTCCCCGCTGAGGATGCCCAGCTGCCCTGGCTGGTGAGTGTCTTCCCAGACTCCCTCTTGACTCACAGGTTCTGTAATATCCTCCTTCCTGCCCTAAAATGAAATTTCCAGATAATAAAACCTATTTACCACATGATTTTAAAATAATCATTATAATGCCCTAACTGTAATAAAAAGAAGAAATCAAAGGAATGCCATTTATAAAAAAATATATCTATTTCCACATGTAAGCACTTGGGCTGGCTACACCAGGAGACATTAGAAGAATTCTGATGAGTGTGGCCTGAGGGTGGCCACCGCCACGCGACGGGCCCAGGCGCGCACCTTAGTATTGCTGCCGGTGTGGCCATCTTTGACATGAGTTTGCAAAATGAAGAACAGCTCTTGGTAAAGTTCTGAACTGGACCAAGACCAGTCTTCTCCCTGCCACACTCGTCGGGTGTTGTAGGCTCCCACCAGGAATGCCTCTGGGGTTCCCCGATTGTGGTGCAAGATTGTGCTGTCTTCCCACTTGGGTTCCCTGATTGCGGTGGAAACAAAAGTGGCCCCACCAACGTGTGAAATGCCTCCCTCCTCCGGGTAGTTGTACTCCTACTCTGAACCCCACTGCTCCAGGCCCTGGGAGTGGACGGCATAGGAATGTGAATTGACCGAGTCCAGCCCCCGGGGCTAAAACCTGGTGTGGCAAGAACATTGCTCCTCTTCAAGTACTGTTTTGGTAGCAAATGCCCCAAATTCAACTCCAAGTGGCTTGCTTTTTGCTTACGCACAAGAAGAGAACTTGTTGCTCATGGAGCTTTGAAGTCTGGAAGGAGAGGCACAGCCAGATTCAGGAATCACCCAGTGCCACCTGGAGCCGTCTCTCAGCCCGGCTTCCTCGGGGTGGGCGTCATACTCAGGCCACAGCAGAAGTGGAAGAGAGAGTGGTTCCCAGTTCTGGAACAGGCTTGAGTCTTCTTGGCTGGGATTGGCCTGACGTGAGTCATGGCTTCTTCCCTCAGTCACCATGGCCTGTGGATGGAGGGTGCTGACTCTCGTCTGGGCTGAGCCCTAGCCTCAAGGAGGAATGAAGATACAGGCATCAGTTACCAGAAGGAATGCAAATGGTGGCTGGGCTGCAAAGCTTAGAGAAGTTCCCTAGAGGATGGGCAATAAATGAGGGAATGAGCTTCTCCAATCTTCTCTAATGTGGTGTAGAAGTGTGAGCTAAATCCGGTCATTTCCAGGTAGAATTTCCACAGCTGGATTTGGGCACTGGCTTCCTCCCCGTGTAGCGCTTTTCCAGATCCCTTATTAGTGTCACCTCCACCACCAGAGCACGGCTGTTGTGCAGCAGAGGCTGGAGAACATGAAGGGACCAAGCACAGACTACAGGTCCCCGTTTGTGCCTGGATTAGACCTTTACAGACTTTAGGCACTAAAAAGATTGTCATGCTTTCACTCACCCCCTTCTTTGCCCCTGTTAAAAATAAAAACATTTCTAAGCCACAAAATAAATGGAAGGAAGTCTAACAATGTATGAATTTTTCCCATAAAGACTATTTCAACTACATGTTGATCAAATTATTTTAAGAAAAATGGAATTATTTTGTCCTGGGCCTTGGCTATGCCGGCTCCAGCCTGAGATGGGAAATCTGGTGCTGCTGTCCTTCCCTGACCCTGGAACTCCTCTTGCTTTCCCCTGGCCGCTGGCTGAGGTGTTAGAGCACTGACTGATCGCAGAGCCCTGGAAAGCACTCGAGAGAGGAGACGCTGGGGTACCTGTGTTCAGGCCACTGTGGGGCCGACGCACGGCCTGGAGAATCCAGGGCCAGGACCGCCCGGATGGCGTCTATTCATAGGCACTGTCAGGTCACCACAAGCCGCTCTCTCAGGCCAGGGGGCCGCAGTGGGGTACTTCCCAGGGTAAGTGGTACATCGTGGCCTCTGGGCTCCTCAATATGGCCGTCTCAAAGGCTCTAGGAAAGAGAGAAAGCATCTCATAAAATGGGCTGCTGCCAGAGTTCGACAAACCCCAAGTCCTTTTTGATGAATAGCCATGACAATGGTGTGTATAGGAGAGCCTGGAGATAGGGAAGCCAGTGGGCCTGGGGCCACATAGCACTTGTACTACAAAGAGCAACCCAAAAGGACATGTTTCTTAGTGTGGTCCCAGGTCCGTTGGCATCACAATCATCTGAGCCTGAGCCAGACTTGCCGAATTCTGAGTCGGACTCCAGATCTTCTGAATCACTGCCACAGTGACTAAAATATAAGCAAAAGCAGAAGCAACAACAAAAGAGACAGATCTGTGTTTGAATTCTAGTCTCTCAGCTTATGACGCGCCTGACCCCCTCTAAGCCCCATTTCCTGGGGAGAGTAATATAGTTACCGCATAATAGAATTGTGAGGATTAAAAAATGGCAAGGTGAATGAAGTGCTAAATATAGTGCCTGGCACACGGGCGTAAAATACGGCTTTGCCGCTGTCTGCCCCTCTGTCTATCCACACATCCATCTACTACTTACTGAGCGCCTGCGGGGAACCAGGAACTGTTCGAGGCACCAAGAACACAGCGATCAGCAAAAACAAGCTCCCTGTCCTCACGAAGTTTACATGCGAATCATGTGTAAGTGCCATGGAGAAAAAGTAGTCAGAATCACCAGACTCCCCAAGCTAAAGCAATTATAATTAAAGAACTATTCAATCGGAAGCCAATAAGCGTTATTTATCAAACACTGTGACAGGGACTTTGGGACATACTTTGCTGCTTGCTGTTAAGGAGCTTATTTATGGACTGGCTGAGAAACGAACATCCTACAAACACAGGAAACCACGGGAGAACGACGAATCGCCTTGCTAACCTTGTGCTGGACGTGCCTGAGAGCTGCTTGGAGGAGCCTGATTGCTGGGGCTGGCAGGGAGGTGTCCATGAATAACCCCTCCTCCCACCCCACAGGCTTCTAATCCAAGAACTGAGGAAGGAATTTTCTTGGGGACCCATCACCAGCCCTTATTTTGGACAGCCTAATTTATACCCATCATAAGCAGAAAGCCTTTGATGCTTGTAAACCTCTTACATCTTTAGAACATGAATCAGGGTTTCTGAGAGATCATGGCACAAGAGTCAGAGGCTGCTCACACCAGGTCATGGGAATATGACTTGTTGGGAAACTATCTCTGTCCCACTCTACGTAATGCCCGAGATCTTTGAAGGTAATTATCTCCCGGATGCAATTTTATTATCAATAAATAACCCACTGATTTGGAAAACACTGAGTGCGTGCACCAAAGGAGCTGCCCAGATTCCAGCAAACAGATGGGAAGTGCCCATCAACAGTGGGCTGTGTCGTAGAGGCTCTGGGTATTAGAAAATACTACTTTTGGAAGACATCCAGATGGCCAACAGACAGATGAAAAGATGTTTGACATCACTCATCATCAGGGAAATATGAATCAGAACTATAATGAGATATCACCTCCCACTTATCAGAATGGCTAAAATTAACAGCACAGGAAACAACAGATGTTGGTGAGGATGCGGAGAAAGGGGAACCCTCTTGCACTGTTGATGGGAATGAAAACTGGGGCAGCCACTCTGGAAAACAGTATGGAGTGTCCTCAAAAATTAAAAATAGAGCTACCCTATGACCCAGCAATTGCACTACTAGGTATTTGACCAAAGAAAGAAAAATACTAATTCAAAGGAATCCATGCGCCCTGATGTTTACAGCAGCATTATCTACAACAGCCAAATTATGGAAGCAGCCCAAGTGTTCATCAATTGATGAGTGGACAAAGAAGATGTGATGTCTATATACAATGGAATATTACTCAGCCATAAAGGATAATGAAATCTTGCCATTTGCAACGACATGGGTGGAACTGAAGGGTATTATGCTAAGTAAAATAAGTCAGTCAGAGAAAGACAATTATATGATTTCACCCATATGTGGACTTTAAGAAACAAAACAAATGAACAAAGGGAGGAAAAAAAGAGAGGCAAACCAATAAACAGACTCTTAATTATAGAGAACAATCTGATGGTTACCAGGGGGAAGTTGGGTGGGAAAAAGGGGGGAAATAGGTAATGGGGATTAAGGATATCTTGTGATGATCACCAGGAGTTGTATGGAAATGTTGAAGCGCTATATTATACATTTAAAACTAATATTACACTGTATGGTAACTGGAATTTAAATAAAAACTTTAAAAAAAAGTACTGCTTTTGTTGACAATCCCTTTCTGAAAAGGTGTAATGGCTTAAGAATATGGAGGAGGACATAAACTAGGGGCAGAGTCTGGATTTAGGATAGGCCAAGAAACGGCTATTTGCCATTTGTCTGTTGACCCTTTGGATCACATAAGGCCAGAAAATTAATAGGCCAGAGACCAGCTAATGGAAAAGGTGAACTGGAGACACGACTGTACAAATGGCTCTTGATGTTGAACGGGTCATGTCACTGTTATGAGTGTCCTCATGTGTAAAATGAAGTCTTAGGCCATACTGTTCTGATTCAACTAAAATTTAGTTAAGGCCAACTTAAGTGCTAGGCTCTTTAATATGGAAGATCTCAAGACAACAGCATCTATCTCCCAGGGTGCTTGTGAGGAATGAGTACATCAATACCTGTGATGCTTAGCAGGGTCTGGGGCATAGTAAGGAGGTAATAATTAGCCATTATCATTTAATGCCTGGAACAACCTCGAGGTGAACATTATTTCTTCTGTACAGATAAGGAAACCACTAAGGGACAAGATCAGGATATGAACCAGTCTGAGGCCCGAGTCCACGATCTTCCCATTATGCAGTTTGGCTTGGAAAGGCTCTTATGTCTTTTAGTGGTAACAAAGGAGAGGGCAGAAAAGGAGTTTGAACTTCAGAAACAATCAAGCTAAGCACCTTCTAAGGGATTTTCTGTGGAAAGTAGAAGTGTTGTTTCATTTATGATGAAGATAAGGAGGTTGGGGAGTGGTTTGGGAAAAGGCCACAAAAGCTTCTTTGCCTAGGCTCATTTCTTCTCATCTCATGACAATGATAGATTTCAAACACCACCTTGCCTACACACACAAAGAAAAGCCCGGGGGTTCCAAGAATAAAACAATTGAAAAACAGTCCCTAGCAGGAACATTTAATCACTGCAGGAGAGGAATGAGAAGAGACATTTATAGATACCTGAGAAGGCAGCTCCTAGACAGATGAATTAATCACCGAACACTCCAATGAATTAATCACCTCTTATGTGCCCGTGGACTCTTTCCCAATTGTCCTGTTAGTGCTCGGTTGTGGCTCTTATCATTCTCCATACAGGCAGTCAATGAATATATGATCACGCTCTATGTGTTAAGGTATATTATAAAGGCAAGCAAGACAAATGAGGGGGGAAATAAACAAGTCAACCAGGCAATGAATGATGGTGTGATAAGGACAACAGGGGGCAACACTGGGCACTGGGGAAGCAGAAGGAAGAACCTAGTCTGGCTCTGGTGAGGGAAACTGGGGTGGGTTTCTTGAAGCAACTATCTATAAATTAAGAACTAATTAGTAGATTCACCAGACCTAGAGGGAGATGTGGGAGTGAAGAGAGAAGGGTATTTCACGAAGAGGGACTGATATGTGCAAAAGCTAGGAGGTGACAGCCTGGATCTTTGGAGAAAGTGAAAGTGGTTCTCACCATGAGGTGGGAGGAGTCAAGAGATGAGGGGCTGGAGAGGCGAGCCGTAGCTAAAGCCTTGTATAGTTTTATATACCGACTAAAGCATTTGGGCATTATTCAGCAAAGAACTACTGAGAAATTTTAAGCAGGAGACGAATATGATTTGCATTCTAGAAACATCAATTTGGAGAGTGCATTAGAATGAACTAGGTCTAGAGGCTGATAGAGAGTTAAGTGCTTGAACCTGGGGTAGTGACCAGTGGGGAAGGAGGGTGGATGAACTGGAGAAATACTTGAGGCTAAACACTGAGTCAAGGGTGAAGCATTAGTTTCTGGTGTGAACCACCAGATGGAGGGGTTGTCATTGGCTCCACGGAGAGAAGGCTGGATGTGCTTTGGATATACTCTTTCAAGTGCCTGTGAGGCTCCCGAATGGAGATGCCCAGTGAGTGGCTGGATGTGTATACCAGGAGCTCAGATGAAAGGGGTGGGAGGGATGTGAATAGGGGATCATCTGCACAAAGACAGTGGATGAAGGCGTGCGATAGATGGGGTTGCTTAGAGAGTGGGCCAACTGAGAAGACCAAAGACCCAATTCTGAGGAAGGCTGGAGCTCAAAAGCCAACAGAGGGAGTGAGATCTGCCGAAGAGCCCAAGAATACCTACACGAAGAAATGCTCAAATTAACTATTTTTTCAATATATGTTAAATGAAGAGATCGGTCAGAGACAGGAGGAAAAGACTGCTATTGATGCCAAAGAGAAGAAGCTGGACTCAGCAGTCATTTAACTGCAGAGACGTAGGAGAAAGACCGGATTCTAGTATTAAGCCCAATCTCAGAAATCAATTTCCTTCCATTTGGTTTCCTTGCTGTGCAGCCCACCTGCCTTCAAGTCTGAAAGTGTGTCACAATGACATCACCTGGGAGTAACTGCTGCCACCCTCCCTTCTGTTCTGGCGAACATGCCAGTCCTAGCTCCTATCCTGTCTTCACACACGACTTTATTTCACCCTGTTCATTTGCTCCTCTGTTATCTCTCAGTGCTATGCATATCTAGGAAATCTTCTAGGGTAACAAAAGCCATCAGGAAAACAGATACAGTCTCATCATAACCTGATCGAAGTGGCCATTTTACTTTATAGCTTACATTTTTTTAGAGCTATAACCTCAATATTTAAGACAAGTTACAAATCCTAAATTGCACTGCTTACCAGGAACTAGTGCTGACTGCTCCCTGAAGTTCAATCTACTAGTCTGGAAGGAATTTAATGACTTTGGTCATAGGCCAGTGAATGTACCACCTCTCCCAGACTACTCAATTTTAGACAGTGACATCATTGAGAGACTTCTGTTTTATAAACATTTCATATATTAAGGGAAATGTTAGAGATAACTCTGTCTGAAATGCAAGCAATGTTAGGAGCTTGAACAGGAAGGACATAGCTAATGAGAGGCTAGGAAATGAGATAATCTCTTTTATAGAATCATTTGATATTGAGGAAACAGGAATTTACAAAGGAGGGAATTTACAATGAAATTAACCAATGAACGGAGCCATCCTTTGGGATTAGTAACCTTTAAACCTGGACCTAGCAACAAAGCTGTGGTGGATGATTGTAGTAGGGCTGATCTACCTGGGCGCTGGTTTCCTCTAACAATAGTTTCCCCCCACCCCCAGACTCAGGCGGCTATATCCTAAATTAAAAAGTATAAGGATCAAGATTGGAACGAGGAACCATTCATATATAAATGCTGGAAATAACCTACTTTTATTTTACATGATTGAAGACCAAACACAAAAAAACCCACCAAACCCCCAAACCTAGCTCTTATTGCTATGTCCTAGTGTATCAGAGGTCCTCTTTCATATGCCAAGAACATGAGAAGGGGTGGTTGTCAGAATAATGACCATGTCTGCTTATTTCAAGAGCCCAACATCTAAGGCCTGATAATATAGAAATCAAAATTGCACTTGTCAAAACTCATCAAATTGTATACACTTCAAATTTCTACATTATTATATTTAAATTATACCTCAAATTAAGAAGCACATGGCAAAAAAGGGTAGAAAGAGAGGGAAAAAAAGAGTACATTATTAAATCCTGTGGCCAAATGATTTTGTATCTATTGTCCTCAGCAGGGTCAAAAGCAGGAAATAACAGGCAAAGCTTTCTTTTAAATAATGCTCTGAGCTGCCTAAACAGACATTTCCCTTGGACCACTAAAGGGACTTCAGTCAATGATGGTACCCCATACCCTCAACCTGATTTAAAAAAAAACTGCAGAGAATTCTTGGAATGAAGAACAAGGGTTGATATCTTTTTTCTTATTTTTTCCATTTTTCAAATAATCTATAAACCAGTTTAACTCTTTCATCAATATGAAAATCATGCATACTCATCCTAGCAATCAAGGATTTAGATCTCTGAGTTTAGGCATTTCATGGTGGGGTGGGAAGGGTATTAGGTCCTTTATTTAAAATCGAGGCTGAAAAACAAACAAATTAAAAAGTCTTTGTCCAATCTGGAGATTTTAATATATTTATTTGAAAACCAAGTTCTGTGAAAGAGCACACTAAATAGTCATATATCTTCTCTTCACCAAAGACTTGGAGACAAGGTTCTTCGGGTCAGCGCAGAGGCAATGGTACATGCGGTGAGGAGCAGGTCTCAGCATGGATTTCTTCACAAGCATCTCCAATACGGGCCTGGACAATCTTCCTCAGACAACGAGATCCTAAAGAAGGGCGTAAGGGGAAAAGCTAGGGTTATTCTTTAAAAGAAAAATTTTATTTTTGTACCACTAGCTGTCGAAGTCTAAAACTACCCCTAACCCTGCCAATGTGGTCCTAATATGCCAGTTTTCGCTAAGATAGACTCCAGTTTTTACACTATTAGACTGAATGTTTTATCCTTTGGAAAATATTAAGAATCCAATTTCTGGGGTGGGTGGCTGGCTGGCTCGGTTGGTAGAGCATGTGACTCAATCTCAGGACTGTGAGTTTCAGTCCCCATTGGGTTTAGAGTTTACTTAAAAAAATCCAATTTCTCACTAAAAACTTCTACGCCATCTTGTAGTTAAATGCCTTGAAAGACTTAATCGGGGGGTTTTCAGTAAGGTGTGGTGAAAGGCTTGAGGGGGCTAAGGTGAGTCTGTTCAGTTCCACACAGAGACTGGGTGCTTATGGTATCAATACCGCCATGTGCTGGTGGGGTAAAGCGGAGGAAACCATCAAAGGCCCAAAGATAATTTTCAAAGCAATTTTACACAGACAGGAAGTTATTGTAAATCTCTCTCTCATCAAAAGTCCAAACACTTTTGGGGGTTTGAATATATTTTCCTACTAATGGCAGGGTTTCTGCCTTAATATTTATCTGAGATTTCTGTAAAAGCTTTCATTAATTGCTAGTCCGTGTGTAACACTCATGGTGCTAGATTTACAGCTTGGCATTTACATGTACTTTTCTTTTGTCATAATGTCATAAATGATACTACTCTTATTTTCTTTAAAGAATAGAAAAAAAGTAAATTCTTATTTGTCTAACAATGTATTGTACTAGGGTGGAATGAGAAAACCTTGATTATATAGTTTATATGCATCTTCAAATATATGATGACTACTCAAAAAATGGGGGATCGTGACATTAGATTATTCCAATTTTTTGCATCTAAAGACCTACTTCAGCACTGTTAGAACACTGGCATAATAATCTTTTTCAACTGGACAAAGCTTTGTGGTATATAGTCTAAACTGACTCCAAAGTACCTTTAAGCACCGTGTCTGTTACACACATTAGATGTTTGATAGCTTCAGTGAGTAAATGAATATTAAGGCCCTTCGTGCCAAAAGTATCACCAAAGGAAAGGGAGAGAGAGAGAGAGAGAGAGAGAGAGAGAGAAATCAGTGATCCATGAACCAGTGCTGGCCGTCAACTGTAACTGATCTGTAATAAGGGGCTCACATCAAGTGTAAATCAACTCTATCATGATCAAACTGTCAGTTCAGTTGACTTTTTTTGGGGTGAGGGGGTAAGCAAGGCTTTTTAAATGAAAGAAGTATTGAGCAGATTGACATTCTGAAGCAAGCTCCCTACGTCGCCATGGACTTATGAGAACAGTTATTAGCCACTCTGAATAGCACTGGTCAAACACCAGAGGGTAGAGAGAGTCAAAGGAGAAAGAAAAAGGAGTTGGGGGTTATGTATGCCGAAGAAGCCAAAAAGAGGGGGAATTTTAAAACCATGTAGGTAAACAGGGATTAAGCACAAAAGGAATGGAAAAAGTGACACGATGTCTCTGCTGAAAATATTTAAGACGTATTGAGAAACAGATTTCCCTCGATATACAATTTTATTCCACACGTGCCTCTGGTCCTTAATCATCGATATACTCAAATGGTTCTGGAGGTTCTGGCTCTTGTTCTTCTTCCTCGATTTTTGGGCCATGGGCTGCCACAGGTTCTACCAGTTCTTCAATGTCTTCACTGGTATCCTTCAGGATGATGATGCCTCCAATGGACAGCTGTAAACACAGAGCATGGAATGAAGAAGCACAAATTCCACTCATATTTTCAGACTGCTCCAGAGTCTAGAGCACGTATTTGTTAAATGAGACCTTACGACTACCTGGATGATTTGGAAGTAAAGAACTGGAAGAGAACTACACTTCACCAGGCAAGAGCCAGGAAACCCGGGCATGAGTGCCCGTGTGACACTACACCTGTGACACACTGTTCAACTGCAAGAAGTGGCTAATAAGATCTTCCTCTAACATTCCCACAGTTAGTCTGAGGACTAAACGAGGAAAGCAACAGTCAATGTCCACTACAAAGGATACAGAAATCTCTCATCTGTCGGGACTAACCCATGGCAGAACATGTGGTACTGTTCTATTTAGACGATGAGACCCAACTGAAGAGCAGTACCTCCAGCACTGCCTCGGTCTCACCGTAGAGAAAGTTTACTGTCCAAATACGGCATTCTGATGCCTTGCTACTCAACACGTGGTCCTGGACCAGTAGCATCATTATCACCTGGGAGTTTGTTAGAAATGCAGAAAACATAGCCCGACCTGGATCTACAGAATCTGCATTTTAACAAGATCCCCGGGTGATACATCTGCACAGTAAAGTTTGTGGAGCACACTACTCTAACAGATACTTTATGACATGTGAGAAATATCATTTTGGACACAAAAGACAATCTACAAATGAAAAGCCAATTTCTCTCAAGTGATCGCAGAACGACAGAGTGAACAACGTAAATATCACAGATACACTGAACGTTTTTCACTTTAGTCTACAAATCCTTGCAACAGAAGAGGACGTAGTAGATGGGAAACAGAAAAGAACTAGAGAGTAGAAGCAATTTTATTAGCTCTCTCCCAAACATATCAGCAGAAGTAAATTCACACACCCAACTCTTCACCCATCTCTGTGTGCTATTCTTATTCTATTTGCTTGCCTGTGTCAAAGGAAATGGAGAGCTGCTCTTTGTAATTAAATCAGTCAACAGTGGCAGGGCACATCTGGAAAAACATTATTTCTACCAAAGCAAATTACTGGGAAGGAAAAGAAGCACAAGCACATTAGTCAGATGATTCACATATATACAAATAGCTCTGCAGTTCAACCTAATCTGATTTTTACTCATTGGAACCCTGCCCTGCCATGCTATAAAACTGGTATGCCTTCCTGAATTTCTGCACTATTTCCCTTCTCTCAGCACACATATTCATGCACGTTATTTTCTAACTCTTTTCCTTAGAAAGTCTGCTTTCCCCGAAGAGAGCCATTTTATGAATGGACCCTGGCCTTACTACCAATATGCACCCAAGAATAATCATAGTACAAAGCCACTGTCCTAATGCTCCATAGTCTAGAAGTTTACCTGAGCCTTCTAAAAGACCAAATGAAGATAAATCATCTACCAAACAAGAAAATTCTTAGGTTCACAAAAACGACTCCCTAAATTTGGGAAACAGATGGCTCCAGGTTATAACTGTACTATTTCAAGCTCAACTGGAATGAGATACTCCAACTCAAATCCTGCAATATAAACAACATAAGGAAAGAGCCTTAGAGCAATGTGGTTTAGGTTTATTTTATTTTTTAAAAAAGTAATCTCTACACCCAATGTGGGGCTTGAACCTACATCCCCGAGGTCAAGAGTTGCATGATCTACTGACTGAGTCAGCCAGGTGCTCATGACCTTTTTACTACTGTAAAATGTTCTTTGTCTCCAGCAACAGTTTTTCTTTTTTCTTTTCTTTTTCTTTCTTTATATTTTTTAAAGATTTTATTTATTTATTTGACAGACAGAGCGTGCACAAGCAGGGGATGCTGCAGGCAGAGGGAGAGCTGAGCAGGGAGCCCAATGCGGGACTTGATTCCAGGACCGGGGGATTGTGACCTGAGCTGAGGGCAGACACTTAAATGACCGAGCCACCCAGCTGCCCCAACAATTTTTCTTTTAAAGTATATTTTGTCTGATGTTAGTACAGTTGCTCCAGCTCTCTTTTAATTACTTGTTTGCATGGGATATCTTCCCATCCATTTGCTTTTAATCTACTTCAGTCTTTGGATCTAAAGTGTATGTTTTAAGATTTTATTTTTTAAGTAATCTCTACACCCAAGGGTGGGGCTCAAACTTACAACCCTGAGATGAGGAGCTGCATGCTCTGCTAAGCCAGCCAGGTGTCCCATAAAGCATGTCTCTGGTAGAGAGCATACAGTCGGTTCATTTTCTTTTTTAGCCATTTGGCTGATCTCTGCGCTTTAACTGGTATGGTTAATCCGTTTATATCTCATGTGATTAGGGGTCCCTGGCTGGCTCAGTTGGTAGAGCATGAGACTCTTGATCTTGCGGTCGTGAGTTCTAGGCCCATGTTGGGCCTAGAGCTTATCTTAAAAGAAAAAAAAAAAAAAAAAAAAGACATCTCATGTGATTACTAAGATTTGCTCCTGCCATTTTGCTGTTTTTTTTGGTATGGCTTATATATCTTTGTTCCTCAATTCTTCTACTGCTGGCTTCTTTGGTATTAAATAGATATTTTCTAGTGTACTAAGTTTGATTTTCTTTAGTTTCTTTTAGTCTTTTAATTTTCTTTTAGTTTCTTTTAGGCTACTTTAAGAGTTATTTCGTCTGGTGGTCGCCTTCAGGGTTGCAATTAACATCTTAATCTCACTGAAAAATAGTAACTTAATTTCAATAGTATACAAAAACTACACTTCAATATACCGGTATTTCCCTACTGCTTTGCGTTATGTACTGAATGTCTGCCATTCATACGTTGAAATCCTAACCCCCAAAATGATAGTATTAGGATGTGGGCCTTTAGGAAGCAACTAGGTCACCAGGGTGCAGAACTCATTAATAATGAAATCAGTGCCATTATAAGGAGAGACAGGAAGAGAGCTAGTTTCCTCTCTCTGCCATATGAACAAACAGTGAGAAGAGGGTTATTTGTAAAGTAGGATGAGGGCCTTTACTAAGAACCCAATCATGCTGGCACCCTAATCATGGACTTCTAGGCCCTAGAACTGTGAGAATTTGTTTAAATCATTCAGTTTTAAATGGTAGGTGGCAATCTGCTATAGAAGCCAGAAACTTGACATATTTAATGCATATCTTAACTTTACACTTTCATACAGTGTGTGCACATCAACTTATGATTGCTTTATACACTTGTCTTTTAAACCAGACAGAAGAGTTACAAACAAAAATACATTTATACTATCCTTCATATAGCTTTACCTATGTAGTTACATTTATCAGTACTCTCTATTTTTTCATGTGGATTCAAATTATTGTCTAGTATCCTTTCATTTCAACCTGAAGCATTCACTTTAGTATTTCTTGTATGGCAGGTTAGCTAGCAACAAATTCTCTTAGTTTTTATTGGGGGATGTCTCAATTTCACCTTCATTTTTACAGGGTAGTTTCGCTGGATAGAGAATTTCTGGTTGAGTCTCGTCTTTCCGCACTACAAACATGCCATCCTACTGCCTTCTGGCCTCCATCGTTTCTGGCGACAAATCAGCTGTTAATCCTATTTAGGATCCCAGCACATGATGAGCTGCTCTTCTCAAGAGTCCCTGTTTTCAACAATTTGATCACGATAAGCCTACCGGTGGATCTCTTTGAATTTATCATACTTGGATCCACTGAACATTTTGGATGTGTAGATTAATATTATTCATAAGATCTGGGAAGTTTTCAGCCATTATTTCTTCAAATATTCTTTTACACTTTTCTCTTTTTTGGGATTCCCATGATCCCATTTTATGTAGCGTGGTATGCCTGATATTGTTCCATAGGTCTCTGAGGCTCTGCTCATTTCTCCTCACCCTTCTTTTTAGGTTGTTCCTCAACCAACCAATCTTCAAGGTTGCCCAAGTCTGCTCAAATCAGCTGCTGAGCTCCTTTAACAATTTTCATTTCAGTTACTGTATTTTATAACTCCACAATTTCTACTTGATTATTTTTATGATTTCTATCTCTTTACTGATTAACTATTTGTTCAGACATCATTCTCATACTTTCCTTTAGTTCTTTAGACACTGTTCCTTTAGGCCTTTGAACACATTGTCAATAGATGATTTAGCCTGCCTATGATGTCGAGGTATTTATTTCTTTGTATGTCTTGTAATTTTTTGTTGAAACTGGACGTTAAAATAATATAGTGTGGCGACTCTGAAAATCAGATTCTCTCCCTTCCCCAGGGTTTGCTGTTGCTGTTGGTTTGTTTTGCAACTTTTCTGAACTTCTTGTATAAAGTCAATATTTTCCACTGTATGTGACCACTGAAGTCTCTACTCAACTGAGTGGTCACCTATGACTGGACAGGGATTTCCGTGAACACCTGGAACAAAAAGGTCTCCCAGTCTTTGCTGAGGGGCTGTGTGTGTATCAGCGCAGCATACCTCCAACAGTCAGCCAGGCAGCTGGCAACTCTTCCTTAGCCTTCACTTCTTTGTGCACAAAGGCAGTCTTTTGACTCATAGATGGGCAACTACTGCAGCGTTGTCTTATTCTGAGCAAAGCTTAACATTTAATTTCCAACCAAAACACACCAGTCTCATATGGCCTCATGATATGGAGCATATACTTTGCTGTCCTTAATTCTTTATAATTGTCAAAAACGCCAGTATCTTATATGCTTAAAGTATTCACTAGTTGCACACTAATATCATTTGTGATATATCCCACTTCAACTGGCAACAGCAGTTTCTAGATGCTGTTAGAATACATTCTCTGTAAACACTCCACTTAGATGTACTAGGCTGCAGAGTAGATAGTGACTGCATTTAAAGTGTCCGTTGGTAGTTCTATCAATTCATTCAGAGAACACTACAAACCAAGTAGTATTAGGTCCTAATAATAACACAGGGTGGGAAAAGATCTTCAAGCTATTCCTGCCTCCTGGCCTGATTGTCTTGCTACCTACAGATGTCTCGTGACTTATAACCACCACCAAGTAATATTTATTGAGGATTTCCCATGTGCCAGACATTGTTCTAGGTATTTTACACATAATGACCTATTTAATCTTTACAACATTCCTAGGAGGTGGATAGTACAATATTCCTCATTTAACAGATGAGGAAATTGAAACATGAAAAGATTAAATGACTTGTCTCAGTTATACAGCTAAGAAATGGCCGAGCTGGAATATAAACTTAGTTCTACGAATTCTAACTCTTTACCACTAAATATAGCCATCTTCCATTCCTGTCCTTGTCTCCTCTAGCTGATAATCTAGTCAGGTAAGATCCTGGCTCACAAGTGTAGGTAAGAGATGCCTTCCACTCACCACCATCAGGGACCACTTTCGGGTTGATGAGAATGAGTTTACATTTTTTAGAAATCTCATATATGACATTTTAGGCAGGCCCAAGATCTGGATGTATTAAACGTGTCTACTAATGGCTTTCTAGTTTTCCGGTTTCAAGAACATAGAAAAAAAAGACATTATCATGCTCAAATTACTGATTAGCATTTGTTTCTAACCTGAAACATTCTTCCTTGGAATAAATTAAATGGCAGGAAGATCCCTTTCAAATTGTAAAATTCAATGCTTATCTAAGTACCTGTGTATTAACTTACCCTGTTCACTCTTTTTTTTTTTTTTTAAGATTTTTATTTATTTATTTGACAGAGATAGAGACAGCCAGCGAGAGAGGGAACACAAGCAGGGGGAGTGGGAGAGGAAGAAGCAGGCTCATAGCAGAAGAGCCTGATGTGGGGCTCGATCCCATAATGCCGGGATCACGCCCTGAGCCGAAGGCAGACGCTTAACCGCTGTGCCACCCAGGCGGTTCACTACCCTGTTCACTCTTTGCCACATTTCTGAGTTAGGTATAATTCTTATTTTACAGTAGAGGAAACTGAGGAAGAGAAAGGTTTAGTACTAGACCTAAGGTTACAAAGGCTGTAAGTGGTAGAATCAGGATTCAAACTCAGGATGTCTGGTCCCAGAGTCTATGCTCCATGTGTTAGGAACTTCTATAGTGTAAGCTTCTGGTAGAGGAAGGATGTTTGTAGGGTTACACAAAGGAAAAAAAAATCTCTCCCAAAATCTATATGAAATGGGAGGGAACGTTCTCTCTTTTGCTAAGCGATTTGTACTAAGAGCTTTCTCCAATGCTTGGGAGATTTATCCTCCTCTGTCAATATACCACTGTTCCATGAATTAATATCCCACTGGTATATCGCTAAAGGCCATCAATAACTTACTGGTTTGAAAGGCTGGTATCTACAGGTCTCTGGCATGGTCAGGACCTTAAGCTGGGCAGGCATAACTCGGGCTGGGTTATCCAATAACTGGAAGTTTGGCTCAGGTTCTTTTTTCTTCTCTTTTTCTTCCTTTTTTTCTGCTTCATCCTGGAAAATATTAAAAAATAGCCCAACAAAGGTTCACTTCTCTTTCATATCACCGAATAATGTTTGATAAGTTTCCTGAGCAACTCTTAGATACAAAAGGTAGTTAGGATTAGATATAATGAAAGTACAACCAAAGTCATACTAGACTCAAAGGATGAAGAGACTAACTGCTGAGGGGTAAGTATGCTACGTAACTTGGTTTTAAAGGATGAGGTTTTTCTACCAGGAGAGACCAGAAAAAGAGGATCTTTTTAAACAAATGATATTCTCCTTGCTTGAAAGGGCCTTTATTCCCTCCCTCCATCATCTCATTGTCTGAAAATTCTACACTGCCCTTCAAAACCCACTTTAGTTGTCATTTTCTCTAAGAACTCAAGTATCTTTCTCCAAGAACTCAAGTTTCAAGTCTCTGCTTGGAACAGGATAATTATTTAAGGGAAGCCAAGAGCAAGGTATGGTTATGTTCACTTAAGGAAGAATCTGGCCCATGACAGAGATATATATATATCAACCCACATGACCACCAAATTATACCTACCACTTCCATTTTCTCCTCCTCTTTTTTCTCCTTTTCTTTTTCCTTCTTTTTAGCCTTGGCGGTAATAGATAACACAGCAGTGGAAACCTAGAGGAGGTGAACAGGGTAAGTCATAATCCCTTACCTACATACAAAGCCCAAAGAGAACTCAGTTCTACAGTACTACTTTGTTTCCTGGCAGTATCATAAAAAATCAAATCATTAGGGAATAAATGGGAAAAGCAAGCAGCACGTTTATTCACATTATTTACTACTATGGTCCTCAGGTGACTCTTTAGTTCCTGGAGGCTTGTGTCCAATATAACTCTATTTTTTTTTTTTTTAAATCTGTAGCCTACCTTAGATATAGATTTGCTATCATGAGATTCTGAGATATCTGGGTGCTGCACCCTTTTTTACTTTAAAGGGAAAGCACGAGAAAACATAAAAATTTCCTCCAAACCTGGTCATAAAGATATTCTTACTGAATCAGATGTCCTACAATTGTAATACACAGTGGGTGAGTGGTTAGCCTAGAATTACCCTTCCTGATGGGTCTCACTGAAATTGAAGGTGGAAAAGACTTTGAAAGGCTGGTAGTATTAGTATAAAGCTGATTTTGTTTCTCATCCAAAAGCTGGGGGTTTGAAACAGAGCTGATGAAATGAGACAAGATGTTGTTGTCAAAGGATAATCATTACCCACCACCCTCAAATTTGGTCAATTATATAAATATCCCCACTTACACACAAAGTTTATAGCAAATAACCAACAACTGGCTAATATGGAACACCACCTTGAGAGGAAAACAAGCATTTTCCTAAATATAAGGTATCAGAAAGGATAATTTTACTGAGAAAATGTCAGGGTCAAGTGCAGCTCTCTAATTCACTATAGTTCGATTCAACACACATCAGTGAGTGCTCTCATACACTGCTGATAGAGGAATATAAGTTGGTTATATCCATTTTGAAAGGAAGTTTAGTTAATACCTATGAAAATAAATAATATACATTACTTTTAATCAATCACATCTAATATCCTAACCTACAGATACACTTGTACAAGTTCACAAATATACGTGTATAAAGACTCTTACTCTAGTCTCATTTGTAATAGTGATTAATTAGAAATCACCTTAAAATGTCCATCTGATGAGGAACTGAGAAGACAAATAATGGTATATACACGTTAAGGGATTGCTCTGTAGCAAAAAATGAGATCCACATACATTGAAATTCTTAAAGATTATTATTTTTTGTTTTATTTTAAGTAGGCTCCATGCCCAATGTGGGGCTTGAACTCATGACCCTGAGATCAAGAGTTGCATACTCTACTGACTGAATCAGGTAGACGCCCCTTAAAGATTAATTGTTTAAGTAAAAACAATAAGGTACAGAACAGTATGTCAAAAATAATTCTATCTTGGTGTAAAAAGTATGGATATGTATGGAGAAAACATCTGGAGGGATTCAAATTATGATTCCTGCAACATGGGACTTGGATGCCCAGGAGAGAAAAAGGGTTTTTACTTCACATTCTTGTGCAATGTTACATTTTACCATAAGAAGTAACACTTTGAAAATATCTAATCTAAAACATAAAAATATTTAAAACAAACCCAAGTAAAACACCAAGTAGCTTCTATATATAAGTATAAATGCTGCTCAGTGGAACAAAGAACCTACCTTTTCCTTTTCTTTTTCTTTTGGTACTTCCAGAGGGGCAGGATATGCAAATGTGGACGGTTTACAGTTTGATTTATACTGAACTTTCGGCATCTGAAGAAATACAAGAATTTCCCCCCTTAGGTTAAAATAACCCAAATCAATTTAGGAATTTTAGGCTCCTAGCAAGCATACAATACAAAGTCAAAAGTTTCAATCCAGGCTAAATGCTCTCTTACAGTACTCCCTTATAGGTATGTCTTCTTACGCTGAATTTGTTTTGAAGTGCTTCAACGAACTACCTGCAGTTCTCTATACTTTCCTGAAGCTCTATGCCTGTTCACAGGCACCCCTTGATCTCATCTTTACTGCCATGCACCCTGCTTCAGTGGGTTAAGTCCCACCCATGGTGTGAGCACCAGGTCAACTGTTACCTCCTTTGTAAAGTGCTGATTATCTAACCTGCATACCTAACTGCCATGTACCTTCCTTATACCACTCCAACAACCTATACACGTCTGTACAGTTTCTATACCACATAATCCCTCCTTACAAGAGTCTAACATGAGCCTAATGAAAAGTCAGCTTCACGTTACTTACTGACTAGGTGTTAAATTCACTGGTCTGAATTTTTCTCTATTTCCCCAATTTACACTGACAGAGAATGGTAATAGGCATCACATTCACTAGGATAAGGAATCTTGTCTTTTTCATTCCACTTTTCTTGTAAAGAATGGAAATAGAGATCAGAAAATTGTGTGTTAGAGTAAAAAGTCCCTATAGATTATACAGGATGTTTAACTACAGTGTTTTAAAGGATAGAAATTGGGAAACCTAAAGATTATATTTTGAAAGATAAAACTGCTCAATATTTATAAATGTGAGTAGTTTTATACTCAAACAAAGGATAAAAGGCTGTATAGCTATGCTGGAAAAAAAAGTCAACTGGATGAAATACTCAATCTTTATCAGCCATTTTCTGGCCCCCAATTTTTATACTTTGAAAATTTAATAGAGCATTTTAACAGAAGTGATGACCAGATACAAGAGTGATTTTAAGGTCAAAGGCCTCTGAGAAGATAGGAGGACAGGTGAGTCATTAGGCCACAGAATTGAGAAAGACCTAAGCACAAACCCCATTAAAAAAAAAAAGGATGGTGTGATGACAGGGGATATAGCACCTTCAGTCCTTGAGTCACATGACCGGTTTCTGTCAGATTCCTTGGCTCCTCAACGTTGGCCTCGTTTTCTGACATTACCAGAGAGATGTCCTCCCATTTTGCTTTTCCCTTTAGTAGTAATCCTTTCTTCCATCAAATACTCTAGCATCACACAACTCTGACACATGGCCCTGTCTCAAACCTTCACTCCTTACTAAGATTTAGTTCAGGTCACCTTTCTTCCTTGCCCAGATTACTGCAATAGCATTCACTGTAATGGATTTCCACTGATACCAGAATGATGTTTCTAGAATGTAAAGCTCATCATGCCATTTATCTGCATGAAATCCTTCAATAGCTCCCAAAGAACTTCAGTACTGAACAAAATTGATGAGTGATTTATAAAGCCTTTTCATATTTTTATATTTGCCCCCTCCCTTACCATTCCTTCTCAACTGATTCATCCAAGGTTACACAGTTAGTAAGGAGATCTAATTTTCAAAACTTCCACTGATACACTCCACTCAGCAAGGTGATGACTCAATTTAAAGGGGAAATACAATATCGGTGAGATGCCAACTCATCTTTAAAATTTCATGAAAATTCTTGTGAGTGGGTGGTTAGGATACAGTGAAGAAGATACACTATAAAACTGAGGTCTCACAAACATACCTTTAAGTCCTTGTTAAGGCCAATGACACAGGTAGGGGTATAAGCCAATGACAGGAAGTGTGAAAGAGGAAACCAGAACCAGAACTGGGTAAAGACAAGGACGCCAACTACAGAAGGCATATGGGTGTGCCCAGTCCTGGACTGCAAGGAGATTGTGACATTATGACCACCTGTAGAAAAAGGGAGAAACCATGAACATGAATTCAGTAGCATAATAAAGACTTCTAAGTACTGCACTAGGGAAGCATTTGGTGATTATTTTAAGAATACAGTTCATAAAATTTAATATAGAATAGCTGGAATTTGTTAGCCAGTGAACTATCTAGGGTCTTCAAAACTGGAAGTGCTGTATTTTAATTGGAATCACGGTAAACTAGACCTTTTTTCTACATAAGCAGGAATTTTCCAAAAACAAAGCCTAAAGGATAAACTGAATGCTAAATTAAATATTAATCTATATTATACACTGGGGTTTTAATGTACTAACAAAAAGTAAAATTTCAGTACACATCATATTTGCAAATGATAGCAAAGAGGCAAGAGGTAGATATTGTTTGCTTAGTTTTACTCTTTCTGTTTTAGTTATGTCTGAATGTAGGCAGCTCCGACATTAACTAGCCTTGCGAGCTTGGGGACAAATCACTTTACCTCTAAAAGTCTCTTTTCCCATTGGCAAAATGAGGGTTTGGACTTGAGCACTTAAACTAGAGCTCTACCATTAACAAAAGAAAACCTTTAATCTCCAATCATTGATTCAAATGAAATTTTTTTGAGGAATCACAATATGTGAAACAATGAAATCAAAGCTAATCCTATTTAATCAGAAGTTTGGGCTGTTAAGAGGCTGAATGGCTCACCCACTTCTGGCCACATCCCCTAGACTATCCCTTGATGGAGTGCAGAGAAACACAGCCTGAAAACTAGTGAACAAGAACTAAGATCCAAGAATCAGTTAGCTGGATCTTACTGGGCCCTATAAAGGCAGAGATTCTAGGAGGCTATTAAGGGTTGCAAACTTGAATGCCTTTAGGAACCAGTGAGGCAAACGAATGAGAAAATCTGGACTGGAGGCAATGGGGAATTGAAGCAACTGGAAAGTTCATGTTGTATTTAAAGAGGACATGTTACTAAGGGTGTGGGCCCAAGGGTCACTAGGTAATTCTATTTTTAAAAGTAGACTCTAATCTGGATTTTGTCCAAAATTTTGCACATTTTGTTAGGCAGGCAAATATGTTTAAATCCAATTTGGCCCATGGGCTGCTTTGTTGCAGCCTTTGGTCTATATCACAGTGTTAGTGTTGGGCCCCAGAACTCTGAGACACTGATCTTTTAGTTTATATAAGATACCCTAAAAAGGGTGCCTAGGTGGCTCAGTCAGTTGAGTGTCTGCCTTTGGCTCAGGCCGTGATCCCAGGGTCCTGGGATTGAGTTCCGTATTGGGCTCCCTGCTCAGCAGGGCGTCTGCTTCTCCCTCTGTCCCTCCCCTGTGCTTGTGATCTCTCTCACTCTCTCAAATAAATAAAATTAAAAAAAAAAAAAAAAAAAAAAGATACCCTAAAAAATGGAGCTTGTCTGCGCCTAGTCACCATCCTAATATGAATTCCAATTCTGGATCCCTATTGCTCACATTTCACTTCTTTTAACCTCAGTCTCTCCCAGATGCTGCTACATTAAGAGTCAGGAAGGGAGTACTAATTTTACTAAACTAAAAAAGCACTTTAATTTTTTGTAATAACCAAATAATCTAGATTTTATTTGGAAAAAAATCAGGTATCCTTTAATTTGGTTTTTCCAACAGGGATGAGTTATATGCATTTATTGTCTGCTTGTGCTCTTCCTTACTTTAACCTCCACAGTCACCAGATGGTTACTACATTATTAGTATTATTATTTTTTAAAGATTTTATTTATTTATTCGACAGAGATAGAGACAGCCAGCGAGAGAGGGAACACAGGCAGGGGGAGTGGGAGAGGAAGAAGCAGGCTCATAGCGGAGGAGCCTGATGTGGGGCTCGATCCCACAACACCTGGATCACGCCCTGAGCCGAAGGCAGAAGCTTAACGACTGCGCCACCCAGGCGCCCCAAGGTTACTACATTATTGAGAATTTTGAACAAAATACTGAAAAGAGGTCCCAAGGAGCCTCTAGTCTAGTGGAGAAGACAAATAACTAGATAATTAAACTAGGGTATATAAGCATTATGAGATCAAAACCTGGGCACTACTGAGGCCATACAACTAAGCACGACACCTAACCCAGGGTGAAGGCTGGGTAGTGCAGAGGAGAGAGGAAGGCTGCTCAGAGAACATGATACTTATTTTAAGTTTTGAAGCTGAATTCCCTTTATTTCAATGAAACCCATTTTCTTCAGACTTAGAAACTAAACTAGCCTTTTGTTCTAACAGTCTGAGATCTAATACAAAACAAGAAAGAGTTTATCCTGTTGGTAGTGTTTACACAGTTCTGCAAACTTCAATCATAAACCTTAATCTTTGGCTCTTCTTCCTGAAGAGATCAAATCGAGTGAATTCTCATAAACTTCAACTTCACTCATTCCTTTGAAGTTGTCCTCGAGAGTCCCTCCACTAACACTAACTTCTGACAGCCAGGCTGCAGGACTGCACGTTTTTTCTAATGCAGTTGCAGCATAGTTTGTAGGAGGACAGGATACTGAAAAAGTGAAAAGGATTGAGAGAATAATTCTGCCTGTAATAGTGAACACGACAGCACAGAACTTTTATGTACTAAATAACACTAAAATAAGTAAGGCAAAAAACATAATAAATAAAAAGAGAAACGTGGAAAGAAACATCAAAGCTTGACTGGTCCACGACAATTCAAAGAGATACAAAAGGCAGTGAAGGGAGACGGGCTGAAAAGGGAAGGAAGAGAGGGAGAAAGAGGACTTCTCTAGTAAAGATGGTAGAATAAAGCTGAAACAGAGAAGTATCCTTCCCTAATTGTTAACAAATAATATAGCAGAAACCAGCAAAAAACTGTAGTAGTACTGAATGAACAACTAAAGGGTTGTAAGTAAAACTACAAACGTCAAAAACTGGCAGCTAT
Organism: Ursus maritimus; assembly: GCF_017311325.1. Classification (NCBI taxonomy): domain Eukaryota; kingdom Metazoa; phylum Chordata; class Mammalia; order Carnivora; family Ursidae; genus Ursus; species Ursus maritimus. The sequence goes on from NW_024423343.1 coordinate 8,660,743, forward strand.
ATGGAAGAGTAAAATGTTACTCCTAAATCCTATTTAAAAACCAATTACCTAAAGTAGTCAATCTCACATGGCTACATACTGTATGATTCCAGCTGTATAATAATCTGGAAAGGGGAAAACTAGAGTTATAGACACAATAAAAAGATCAGTGGTTGCCAGAGGATTGTGGGGAAGGAGGGAGAGATGAAAAGGTGGCACACAGAGGATTTTTAGGGCAGTGAAACTACTGCCTATGATGTAATGGTGGATATATATTTATGGATTTGTCAAAATCCATAGAAAGTGAACCTGAATGTAACTAGGGACTGATAAAACCCAGCCAATTCAGTGTCAAGTTCTATGAACTATAGGCTCCACATTTTCTCCAGGGATAATTTATAATTTCCCCCCAGAAAATTTCCCCAATAATTCCTCAAATAATTTCCCCAACTTCTACTATGTCATATAGTTAGAGCAGACAGTTACTTCATCAGATTTAGTTTAGATAGATAAATACATCTGGAAGAGTTAACATTTACCTGCATCCAGTATGCCCTGCGCCAAAATAGCGCCAAACTTGGCCATGACATCATCATGTTTATCATTGATGACTTTGGAATACAGCTGTCTGAATTGATTCACCTGAAGGAACACACAAAAGAATTATAGTCATATCATATTAATTTGTGATGTCATTTCAGACCAGGGAATAGATTGTTCAAATTATAATGAAACTTGGGGTGCCTGAGTGGCTCAGTTGTTAAGTGTCTGCCTTTGGCTCAGGTCGTGATCCCAGGGTCCTGGGATTGAGCCCCGCATTGGGCTCCCTGCCAGCGGGAAGCCTGCTTCTCCCTCTCTCAGTTCCCCTACTTGTGTTTCCTCTCTTGCTATGTCTCTCTCTGTCAAACAAATAAAATTTCTAAAAAAAAAAAAAATTATAATGAAACTTGAACTCTGAAATTCACAACATTCAAAAAAAGAGAGATATAAACCAGATTTCAAGGCAGAAAAGTTCCATGTTTGAAATCATGGGTGTTATGACTTTTCTGGTGTGGGAGCAACCAGTTCTCTTTTCAATCCTCATTCCACAGCAGATGATTCAGACTCATGGGAACAATGCGATTTCGTATCGCACTACTGTTAGCAGACTTAAACAGTTCAAGCAAACACTGAGGTTTTCATTGTACTGTGAGTAACAGCTACTTTGCTTACCATCACCCTTACAGATCTCCTAGCAGGCATAATCCTTCAATTCTATCTTCAAGTAAACTACCCTTTACCGAAGATGTGTGAGGCATATTTTGGATTTAGTCAAGATTTTCATTATGCACACATATTAATTTTTTGAGAACATGTCATGATAATTAGTCTTGTCAAAAAAACACACCAAAATGGAATATGTGCTAACTCACTTAGGGTGGGATTACTGGTAATTTTTGTTTCTTTATTCTTTTCTGTATTCCTAAAACTAATATATATTACTTCTACAATTAGAAAATAAAATTTATAAAATACATATTATCAATATATTTATGAATGCTTTAAGACTGTTAGACAATAAGGGAACTATTTTATGCTTCCTCCATGTCTTAAAACACTTCTCTGTTTTCCCACCAGTGCTTTTCAAGGGGTAGACACCCAGGAAGATGTCTGCTTGTTCAAGAAGCACATGATCATGGAGCTTCCCAAATCTGCTCAAAGCAGAAAATATCAAATTTGAGTTTCCTAATATAATAACCTTACTTGCATGACATATTCTCTCAGAATCTCTTCCCCTCTTCACTGGCCTTGGTCTCGGAGGCCACGTTGTGCAGTGCAGGGTAATATAGAATCAGACGACCCTGGCTTATAAATATCTCTACTTCACTAAGCTGTTTAGGGAAGTTACTTAGCTTTTTTTTTGTTTTGGTCTCTTCATCCCTACAGGGATTGTACGACCTATCTTACACAGTTTATCTCTGCGACCTAATACTGCTAACAAAATGTGATGGGAAAAACAATGAACTCACTCACTCTGCCATTACCTAGCATGGAACCATTAATGAGCCGCTTACTTCTTAGGTCTTATGTTCTCTAACTATAAAACCAGCATGACTAGATCATCATAAACTTCCCTTCTAGTTTTAAAAATCCTAAAGTTTGATGCTTTTACTCTGGTTCAACAGGTCAAATTCCTTTGATTCTGAACTTATTTTACATGAACACTTACATTACCTTATATAGGATGGAAATTTTATGTGCTTAAAGGTTTATGAAATATGTCATGAACTTATAAAAAGTAACACTGGACAAAGCACTGTATGTACATTATGAGGAAGAATTTAAATATAAAATTGTGCCCAAACAATAGGAAATCAAACATTCAGTGGAACTAAAAGATGGATTAAAAAAAAATCAATACAAATATGTAATAGGATTATCCAATTAAATAGACTACTTCAAAGAGCTATTTCTTGTTTATCACTTAAAAATTCTTTTCTTCACATTTTATTACTTATGGAACAGTATTTTCTCATGTTTATGATTCTTCGTAAAGAATTCTTATTTTAGTAGGTTAGGACAGTATCTTAAATTTGAAGGCAAGTTTGAGATCATGTACTCACTGTACTTACAGATGGGAAACTGAAGTAAGATAGGTGAAATGACTGTGATCAAACAACTAACTGCAATCATGGTGAGGATCATGATTTGCTGGTTCAATTTCACTGTTATGAACACTATGGTACCCCCATATAAAGTACAATTTGTGGGAGAAAAACATTTATTTCCCATTTTATATTATGATAGTCTCACAGAAAAGGCAATTCAATTCTAGGCAATCCTGTGATCAGTTCTGACTTTTTTCCTTTGCTCTCATCTTATTTCCAGCTGACTTGCTATCATCTCAAACTCAACATGCCTAAAATGAAAATTATCTTTATTCTTCTTTTAAGATATTGTCAATGTTATCATGATTTCCCCATTATCAATATACCAAATGATGTTTTTAGCTCCCTTCTCAGTTTTATGAGTATTATTTTGTTTATGGTAGTGGCTTGTAGCCCTTTCTTTATATTATCACTGACACTGTGATAATACAGTCCAAGTTCCTACCTTAAGGCAATAGTATGGTAATATAGATTACCATTTATAAATGTGTTATGCTATAAACTATCACCTTATAATACAAAATTTCATTCTTATCATTTCATCTTATAGAAATTCAAAGATTTCAGGGGCGCCTGGGTGGCTCAGTCGTTAAGCGTCTGCCTTCGGCTCAGGGCGTGATCCCGGCGTTCTGGGATCAAGCCTCACATCAGGCTCCTCCACTGGGAGCCTGCTTCTTCCTCTCCCACTCCCCCTGCTTGTGTTCCCTCTCTCGCTGGCTCTCTCTCTCTGTCAAATAAGTACAATCTTTAAAAAAAAAAAAAAAATTTGAAGATTTCTCCATAGAAATACTTCTAGGTCACCATGATGGGTTACAAAAGCCTGATCTACTCAAATTGTGATTTTAGAACTGCAAAAGCTTATCAAGCTTGGCCAAACATGATCCTACTGCCAAAAGAGTACCTGTCAGTTGTGGTTACTTACCCACAGCAGGTAACCTTAGGGCAGATGATATTAGGCAAGGAGGAGCACCAGAGATTTTATTTTTACACTGTAATATTTTCCTCCGATTCTATACATGTTAGTTATGTACATGTGCAAAAACGCTAAAGGTGGACTTCATTTAACAAGGAAAACAAAAGATAGATCCTTCATAAAGAGTAGAGCTGGGTTCTTGAGTGAAAATAGTTCCAAGGACCTATAAAAAGTACATTATTCTAGTTCAATGGTTTTGAATCTCTGGTCTAAGGGCTTTCTAAACTTTGTTTGTAATCACCCAGGAGTATATAACATGTTTCTGGGTCTACATTGTTGAGAATGAGTGAGCAAAAAAAAACTGGCAGAAGAAAAAAGCAAAGATGCACTGGAATTACGTAAACCGAGACCACAGTGTATAGAACTAAGCATAACACAGCATTCTGCAAAAAGATGTGATATATATCATGCTTACATAAAATACTTCCTTTGGAACTTTCCATTGTGTATTTCACAAACTATCTGACAAATGTCCCTTCTGGATTCCTCTGAGGAGTGGTTACAGTCTTGATGAAATCAGCACTTCATCTCCATTTTACTTCCAATTGATTTTGTGCACCAGTTTTCAACCTTGTGATTAGAACTCTGTAGTCTTGAGAATTTACTTCTCTTTAAACTTTTTTTTTAAGATTTTATTTATTTATTTGAAAGAGAGAGAGAGAGGGAGAGTGCGTGTGTGCATGGAGGGGCAGAGGAGGAGGGAGAGGGAGAGAGAATCTGAAGCCAACTCCGTGCTGAGCACAGAGCCCAAAGTGGGGCTCGATCCCATGACTACGAGATCAGGACCTGAGCCAAAACCAAGAGTCAGACGCTTAACAGACTGACCACCCAGGCACCCCTCTTCAAGCTTTTTAACAGCTTTTTCTTTTCAGCAAAATGTCACATACCATTCCAAAAGAATATCAAGTTGTCTTGTTAGCAATTATCAGATAAAAGAGAGATGATACAAACGACAGTCCAGAGAAGTCTTTATTGCATGCTTAATAGCAGAAAACAGTGAAATAGAACTTGAACTTTAAGAATTCATGAGCTGAGTTAACAATTTCCCTCTAAGGAATAGTGTTTCCTGAAAAAATACTAGAGCTTTACATCGGCATACACAGCTTTGCTTTCATAGTCGGTAGGGTACACATTTAACTTTCCCCACAGAGTTTACATTAATGGCAACAGCTAGTAGCTCTAACTGCATTTCAACATTCTTAATTAATAGTCAAGATTCTGATACAACCTGAAGATGGAAGTGCTCCCCATGTATTCACATCGGCTAAGATTTGGTTCAATGGCATTTTACTGAATGATTAAAAAATACTAATTATTTAAATTCTGTATTTTTTCACTTTTTCTAAATGTGAAAAAGTTTTATTTATTAGGATAAACAGTTGAATGCTTTTTCAAACTACACAGCCTACCCTACTCCACCCCCACTCCAGAGGACCCTGCCAGTGTTGGTGGAGAGTTTATGGTTGAAAAATCAACAAAATCCTACAGCAGAGGATGAAAAGATAGTAAAACATTTGTCTTGTTCACAAGACAAATAACATGAAAGCAACATGTGAGGCCAAAGTGAGTAAGTATCTATACATTACTGTTAGGGGAGGTGCAGTCCATGGCCTAAACTACTTCTTCAACAACATTACTCAATTGGATAACCCCCAGCTGATAAAGCTCTGAAGATCAAAAGCAGAAATAAAAGATGCAAAAGCTATTCATATTGTAACTGCTATATTTAAAAACAAAAGCCAAAAAAAAAAGTGGACTCTTTGAAAAGATGTTTATGTTTTAGAAGATATAATATATGCAGTAATATATTATTAAAACAGAATGAGAAGTTGGGATTCTCGTGTTGCAATAATCCAATTTTTGGAAGTCTTACAAATGATTCTGACAGAGAGAGAGCAGCACTGGATAAATGAAATAAAAACAACAGCAACTGCTTAGAAATGGGAATCTATTAAACAAAGTTCTATAAAATGAGAATGAATAATCAATGAGTTCTGGAAACTTTTCTCTTCTCTACCCTCCCTCACCCCATCAATCTACTTTGCTGAAAATGAGGATGTTGAGGCAGAAGGCAGTACACCAATGGTTTTTCCAGTTGTCAATTTTTCGACTGTTTCTCAAATAGAAGCAAAATTAATATGGAATTAAATGCCCTAATTTCAAGTTAAGAATAAGAAGTTCTAAAATTATTGCATAAGCTATACATACCTGTTTAATATATCAAAAGTGAATTTTTAGTACACGTGCATAAGATCTGTGCATTTTTCTCAACAAAATGAGAAATTCTGGCTGAGGTGCCAAGACACATTAGATATCATAATCTAACATGATGTCTGGGAGATTGTCACGAGGAAATTTTAAAATAAATGTCTCAGATCTGTGCTGGGGGCCATCCACAGGGTATCTATGAGAAGTGGACTGCAGGAGGATGTGTGAGGAGGATTTCTGTGGGAAAAGCTGAGCTGTGGGTCTTTGACCCTCACTCCAAGCCTAAAGATAGGCTTCAGAGGGACCACGTGAAGAGCTTAATAAGATCAGTGGTCACTGTGGACGGACATCTGACACGAAAAGTTAAGAGGCATTAGCTATCCACGGAGGTACTAGCAAAGAGGGTGAGGGAGATGGAGAAGAAGAGGGAGAAGACAAAGAGGAGGAAGGAGAGGTTAAATTTGTGTAGCAAAGCTACACTGAGAATCATATACTACACTCCTAGCTACAAGGTCAAAATATGCAGGACTGGTTCTGTGAACGGATGTGGGTCAGGAAGGAAAAAAGGCCGTCCTGAAGCCATGTGAAACCCTGCCCAAAAGATCTCTGTTAGGGGAGGTGCAGTTAGGGGGGCAGTGACATTCTAACAGAGAATCTAGATATACTCATTTCTAAACTGAGATTGCATATAGCATATAAAATGAATGTAGGACTTTTTATTACCTCCAAAAGATCAATCAAAAAGTCATGGACTGCCTGAGTTTGCATCCTGTATCAGAGGAACAAGTTATCCTACTAAACACATTTTAAAAGGACAGTAGGAGGCAAAAATTAAAGTTCCTTTTTATGATTTCATCAACCTACAAGTGCTAATTTTTCAAGTACGGCTAAGTAGTTTAATTAACAAAGTGACTATAAATCTGTAAAAAACGCATTTAAAGAGTATTATATAATTAAAGGTATTTCTTACCCACCTTTTTTACCTCCTTTGAGTTTAGTGTCCACTAGATTTGAGGTAAAAATGTCTTTAAAAGAAGATAAGTACTAAAGAAAAACCTGAACTAGCTCTCTTCTGGAGAATTTTTTTGTTTGCTCACCTTTGGACAAGTGATTTCAGTCTGCTGGATCATGATGAGAGCCGAAGCTATCAGAGCTCCTTGCCTCACATAGTTCACAGGGTCATTTGTCATCGGTTCTAACAAATTAATTGCTTCCTGAAAGCATTAAAAACAACTTTAAATTAAGCTGGTATTTCACCTAACATTGTAGTGAGTTAGACTACTTGCAACTGAGTATGCTTTAAGTTTCAATATAATTGATGGCAAGTGAGAAGGAAGCTTGTAGAATGCGTGCTCCTGTCTTGAGGTCAAAGTCGTCAGAAAGAAGGTAATAGAAAATGAGATTAACGTGTGATAAACACCTATTATTTACCAGGCAAAACAGTATTTTATATATGTTATCCCATATAATTCTATTAATCCTAAAACAAAAACAAAAATAACAACAACATAAAATAATCTTTATAAACAAAGAAACCGGGGTTAAGAAATTCGCCGAAAGTCAAACAAGTAGAGCACTCAGGCCAGTCTGACCCCAAAACCTGGATTAAGTATCCAATTTCGTTCAAATGCTAGGGTAAGGTAATGACTTTGATGATCTTATAAGACCTAACATAAAAAATTAAATCGATGTTTAATAGGATTTCCCCAGTATCATATTCATCAGAATAATCAGTTCTATGAAAAAAGGATTCCCGGGGGAAGTAAGCTGGTAGTTCCTGAGCACTACATAACACCTCCTCCTGCAGCTTATCAAATACCCTACGGATATCATACCAAAACATCCAGAGCCTTATTAAAGAAATCACTCGAACTTTGCTTATCCCAGCATTTGTTCACGGTATTTGACCAAGAACTCTTTCACCCTTAACACCCTTTCACTGTTAACAACGTGCAGGAACTCTGTTAAGTGCCACTTTATAACATTCCTTATAAGGTCTTGGTAGGTATAAATCCAGAGGAACAAAGCAATGGGTTTACAAAATTATCAAATTTATTTCTTAATACAGTATGCCATTCCTTAAATATCCTTTGTTTCAAGGCCAAGGAAAGAAAGAAAAAGTTGAATTCTTTTTTTTTTTTAAGAAAACTTCAGATTTCTTTACATGTGGATTCATTTATTTTAAAAATCAGAGCTGTTAACAGATAATATACATACCAGATAAACGCATTCTTTCTCTCCATTTCACTGAAAAACATGGTGACATCGTGCAGAGTTTTTCAAACACTACTCATAGTATTGTCAATACCATTTATGAGGTAGTCATGACAAAAATATAACCAAATTTCCAACTTATAAGTTAAAAGACACTAACTTGGTCTTTGAGGTATGTGATATAACCTCAAAGATGTATTTTAGGATAAAAAAGTTTTTCAGTTTTTAAGAAATAAAAATAAAGCACCAAACCTTGGTCAGATAGGTATTATTATACAGACCACACAAACTATTTAGAAATAAAGCAGACTTGCTTAGTATGAGTAATAAAAATTTTTCATGGAATTAACTTGTCAGATGCTGTGTCTCAAAAAACATTTGCTCCTAGATATCATATTAAGTTTATAATAATCTGGAAAGAAAAAAAATCTAATATACATTTAACTTATGAGGCTTGACATAAATGTCTACTGAAGACCTGAGGGGGAAAATACTTCATAAAACATCCAACTATAATTTTCCTTTGTTTATGGAACAGATGTGTTCCAGAAAAAAAATGAAGGCCAATTTCTATAAACTGTATTTTATAAACCCAATGATATTTCTATAATAAAACTGGAGATACATTCTCATGTAAGAAATTCTCCCCCAAAAGAAAACACTTTAAAGACAAATCTCTGTGAGGACAGAGACTATGCTCAACTTGTTCACCATCATATCCTTAAAGGATCTTCCCCTCTGTCACTGATTTGACAAATATTTACTGAATGCCTACTATGTGCCAGGTCTGACTTTAGGTTCTAGCAGTGAACATTTTGTTCTTAGGGACCTTACATTTCAGGGCAGAGGAGACAGATAATAAATAAATAGGTGTAAAAATATGTCAGGTGGTGATAAGTCCTATGAAGAAAAAATAAAGCAGGGTAAGGAGATGAATGAGAATACTGGAAGGGGACGTCTCTCTATAAAAATTTTTATGCAATTTTTATCACATATTGAAAATGCCCATTTTAATTCCTAGCTTCAGTAATGTTTTATGTAACTAGAAAAAGTTATTTGTATCCAATACTAATACTCTTTATTAGAGAAAAAGTGGAGCAAATTAAAATTTAATTCCTGGATTCAATCAATCTGGACTCAATCAACTGTTTTATTTTATTGTGGACAAAAGAGGATTAAAAAAAATGACTCCTCCTCTAATGTAAAGACATTGGGAGCATAATCTAGCTATATTCTTGTTCTTTATGTTTTCATTCTCATCATGTTTGTGTTCTCTCTCTCTCACACACACACACACCCCCTTATGCATGCACGGACTCCATTAAAAGAAAAGTTCATGTTTTGGGGGTGGTTAAGGTGTGTGTGTTTGTGCTTCGAAAGGCAAAAATGTGATGATTGTGTCATTGCTGTGAATAAAGAACACTTGTTTAAGCAACAGGGCATTTCTTTATGAATCTCATGATGAACTATATTTTACAGTCATCTGCTTGCCTAACTCAACTCTTTATATTGTCACTTTTGAGGATTTAACAAATATCACGTTACCTATTACATTTGTGAGGAGAATCAGGAAAATAGCAGTTAAGTGATTTGCTTAAAACAAAAACAAAAAAAAAGAATCAAAGTTAGCTTCTTTTGGTGGTCTCATACAAGAACCTTGATTTCCACAATACTAATCATGCTAATTAAACATATGAATTACCATGTAAAGTGACCAGAGTAATTCTTTTAAGAAAAAGAATATTTTATCTTTTTCTTTTCTTTTTTTTTTTTTTAAGAAATCAATGTTTTCAAAAAGAAATTCAACAGCATTGTTTGGTCACCCACGCAGTGTGGTGGTTTGTTCTTAACTGGCTTTGAGCAACCCAGCATGGTAAAGAGAGGAAGGAAGTTCTGGGAAGCTCTGTGAGACAAGTTAACTCTTATAGATCACACCACACTTGTCTTTTTACGGTGGTTGTACAGACGTTTCTGTGAGGGAAAACAGCCCGGTGCCAGGAAAGAACTGACCCCACCAGCTTTGGGCTTTACCTTGTTTCCTGTACCAGCACAGCAGATGCCCAGGGCCATAGCAGCTCCATAACGCACGTGAGGATTGTAACTCTCTGACAACAATGAAACAACGCTGGGGCACTGTTCAGGGGTCCTGATAAGAAACAGAGGAAGTGAAGACAGTGCTATAGGTGAAATATTTTAAAGCAAGATGGAAGAATTTTAATCATTTTTTTTTAAACTTATGAGAAACAACAGTTATATTTCGCACGGAAGTTGGAGAATTAAAAATTGCCCACGGGGGCGCCTGGGTGGCTCAGTCGTTGAGCGTCTGCCTTTGGCTCAGGGCATGATCCTGGCGTTCTGGGATTGAGCCCCACATCAGGCTTCTCCTCTGGGAGCCTGCTTCTTCCTCTCCCACTCCCCCTGCTTGTGTTCCCTCTCTCGCTGGCTGTCTCTGTCAAATAAATACATAAAAAAAAAATTGCCCACGGAATTCTAATTATTGATATTAAAAATCTATCTTCAGTATTCAGAGAGTATACACAAAGAAAGCAGAACTTATCAGTGATTCCTCAACCATAACTCCGTATTAGAGCCTTACAGTCATTCCTTTGTGTCTCCTCCATAGTGGGTAATAACCATGAGGGTGCGGGGGGCACACAATGCTCTACATCAATTCTTATCTTTCTTGCTTATTTCGTGTTTTGTATCAGAAGACTAAAGCTGTTAAAGGGACTCTGGGATGTTTCCAAAGCTGCACAGAAGATCTGAATCGCCCAGTATAACTCTGATTGAATATCAAATTGGTAAATATGCCTTGATAATGAAAAAATTCTGGTTTTTTTTTTCCTTTAGCAATTATTGTTGTGTTGAAAGGACAGAAAACTGTTCTTTAAAAAAAAAAAGATTTTATTTATTTATTTGAGACAAAGAAAGGGAGAGCAAGTGTGAGGAGGAACAGAGTGTGGGGAGGAGCAGAGCTGAGCAGAGTCCGACATGGAGCTTGATCCCATAACCTGGACCAAAATCAAGAGTTGGATGCTCAACCGACTGAGCCACCCAGGTGCCCTAGAAATCGTTCTTTTCTCAACCTCTTCATATTTCAGCAAGGAAAAAAAAACAGGACGGCCCTGAGTAATGAAATACCTGACCTCATCTTTATAGTGGTTAGTCTTTAGGGGCAGCAGGATGGGGGTAGTAACTAGAAGAGAATGTAGGGGAGTATCTGGGCAGCTGATAATGATCTCAAACTGGGTGCTGGTTACAGTGTGTGTTCAGTTGTAAAAATTCATCAAGCTGTAGGCTAATTATGTGCATGTTTTTGGATGTATATTACACTTCAATAAAAACTTAAAAAGGCTATCCATATAACTACATTCAATAAAGGTTTTTTTTAAAAAAAAAATTTAAACATTACTTTGTTGTGAATAAAAGCAGTTACTACCTACAGACCAATTCAAATCCATAACTCTCTGTTGGAATTGTCCTCCAGTCTCAAATTCGAGTAAGTGGTAAATTCAGATTTCAAATGGAGTAGAGCCAAATTTGTGAAAACTATCCAGAAAAGTGAAATTTTGCTACAAGAGAAACAAAGTCTATCACTCTTTCTTGAAAATGTTCCCAGTTTGACTAAGCTTCCTAGTAGGAATAATCTGTAAATAATACTAACAGCAACAATATGGAGAAAAAGCTTGGTATTGTGAAAGACGCGATGTACTAGGAAACAGAGGATCTGGGTTCTAGTTCTAGTTTTGCTAATTTCTTGGCATGTGACATTAAGGCAAGTGACTTTCTTTTATTTTTGTAATTAGAGATGGCTTTTCTTTTGCTGGAATAATATAAAAAACAAAATGAGGGGCGCCTGGGTGGCATAGCGGTTAGGCGTCTGCCTTCAGCTCCGGGCGTGATCCCGGCGTTATGGGATCGAGCCCCACATCGGGCTCCTCCGCTATGAGCCTGCTTCTTCCTCTCCCACTCCCCCTGCTTGTGTTCCCTCTTTCGCTGGCTGTCTCTATCTCTGTCAAATAAATAAATAAAATCTTAAAAAAAAAAAAAAAACCAAAAAAACCCCAAAATGAGTAAATAACTGAAGATACAGTAATAATATATATATACCTTCAGTTAATGCATACTGACATAAACAATACATTATATAAGAGGAAGCCATGAAGTCAAAAACGCACGTTCCAGTTCCTGTCTTGCCTCTAAATAGCTGGGATAATTTAGACAAAGGTCAATGAACCAAACCCTCTGGGATCCCTTTCTATGTACAAAAAATGAAGGAATGGGACTAGAAGTTCCATAATGTCTTTCCTACTTTATAATTCTATGGCTTTTTCTTTTTAAAAAGATTTTATTTATTTATTTGTCAGAGAGAGAGGCAGAGAGCACAAGCAGGGGGAATGGCAGGTAGAGGGAGAAGCAGGCTCCCCACTGAGCAAGAAACCCACTGCTGGGATCATGACCTGAGCTGAAGGCAGACGTTTAACTGAGCCACCCAGATGTCCCCAGTTCTATGACTTTTAAAAATGAACCAACCAGGGCGCCTGGGTGGCTCAGTCAGTTAGGCATCCCACTGTTGATTTTGGCTCAGGTGATGATCTCAGGGTTGTGAGATCAAACCATGTATCAGGCTCTATGCTCAGCAAGAGGTCTGCTTGAGATTGTCTTCCTCTCCCTCTCCTGATTCCCCTGCTCATGAACACTCTCAAGTAAGTAAATAAAATCTTAAAAAAAAAAAAAAAAAAAAAGAACTAACCATCAAAGGTTTTAAATCAATGTTCATTGTTACAGGACATTTCTTTGATGAGAAATATTCCTATGGAATTTAAAGTGATATTACATCAAAGAGGCTGCTGAAGAATCATTCTGCAACTTGTAGTTGACAGTACCATCATTTAACTTTTATTTTGTGCTCCTGTTAGGCAAAGAACTTAAAGCTCTGTCCATAACACTTGATACTCAAATCCTCTGACAAACTCAAGCATTTTGTCACCAAGTTAATTACAAATAACACCAACTCAAGAGTGCACACATATCCCAAGGGCCAAGGCTGTGTTTTCTATATTTTTTATTTTCCATAAATTATTAGCAGCACGGTGCTAGATACTAAAGATAAAATAACTTTTATTATTCAGTAAATGACAAAGGGAGCCAAACTAAATTTACATTTAGAGACTTAACCAATAAGTATTTTCTACTAGGTTCAGGGTCTAAAGGTAAACCTCTGGGTGGAGGGGAATCAAGCCCTTCCCTGTTCCCCTGCCCCCTTAAGTTTACAATTTAGCTTACATAATAAAAAAAAGGGGGGGGGAGTTAACAAGTACCTGTGTTGCTTCATAAGGGCTAACTGAGTGTCTTTTAATTTTATGTGCTTTGAAGTTCTCAGTAGGGAGATCACATAGGTAAGGACTGAAACACCTCCAAAATAGGTACTTAATTCTAATTTGTTGTTTCAATAAAATTTCTTGGCTTGTAGCTAACAGTCAACTTGCCAACTTTTCTATCTGTACAAACCTTCCACAGAGCAGGAACTGTGCAAGGGTATATGCACAAATCAGTGCCATATCATCTGACCGTAAACTGCAAATATGAACTCCTTTCTTTCAACACACTGGCTATTAACTACTGTTTCTTTACTAAATATTCTGTATAACCTCAACATTAAATCCTGTTATAAATCAGATGCTTTCATCTGATGTCTTTTTTCTAATCTATCTTCACTAGAAAAGGAAAAATACAGCAATATATGTATATAGGCAGAAACACTGACCTAGGCACATGGGGTCCATCAAAGAGGGAATTTGGTGAGGCCATAAACCAGAGGGTAGTCCCCTTGGTAGAACTGTGAATTTATGATTCTCACTAGGTAAATGCCATAGGATTAACACATGATAAAGGAATTAAGAATACACCCTCTGCTGAGCTTCCTTGCATTCCCTATCAAAAGACTAAATCAGAGTAGTATCCTGAATTTCCAAGTACCTACTGAATGTCTTCAAATATAACCACAAACACCTCAATCAACATACAGCAGTCCACACAGAAAGAGGAATAAGGGGCACCCCTCCCCTACACTACTTCTCCCACCATGACAGTTCATTTACATACCCAGGAAATTCACATCTTTTTTAATCATTCTTTTCCCTCATCCCCCACATCTTATCTGCCACCAAATCAAGTGAAACCCTTAAATTTTATTTATTCCCATTGCCTGTTTTAGGCCCCAATCAACTGTCACTGGAAATAATAGTGACTCCTTAATTAATTGCTCTGCCTTCTTCTCCTCTTGCCTTCATTTTGCTGTGGCTTGGAATCAGAAAGACTTGAATTCCAATTCCAGTGCAGTCATTTAATAACAGAGTGGCAATCACTAAATCTCTCTGAGACTTAACTGCATTATCCATAAAATGGTATCTGTTCCACCTTATTCATGCTGGAGAAAGTTGGTAGTATGGTAGAGTAGAATACTATACTACAATCACTGAAATCTAAATGCATTACCAGAAATTGCCTTTGGATCAAAACCAGGAATCTGGCCACCCTAGCTGTAGTTTGGGTTCTTATTTGTACAAAAAGGGGAGGTAACTCATGTCCAAACATTCATTCAAAATAATATAAAGTGAATTGGATACTGAACCTAGAAAGCTGGTTGTATTCAGAGTCCTGACTTCCAGATCTCCTCACCAGCTTTTTAAGCAGCTAAGGGCACACAGAACATTTACCCACTTGTCCCTCAGCTGCAGCAAGGGCAGGACATTCCAGGGAAAACTGACACCAAAGAGCTTATTCTAAATGTATCTTAAAACTTCATTTATTTTATGACGCTCACTTGCTAAAAAAGTATTATACTTAGAATAGGATATTAACAGTTTCATGAGGTTCAGAGAAAATTTTGCCAGTGAATATAAATACTGGGAGCTTAATGTAGAGCTTTACCTAGTTGATTACCATAAAGACTAAAATAGGTTGAGGGCTATAAACTCAAAGAACATAAAAAAAATTCTTGTTAAGTTTCTCAGTCTGTAACAGTTCCAACGCGGACACATTCTTCAGTAAAGTGTTAGGACAAGAAATGATACATTCTTTATTAAATTAGCTTAGACATTCAGTCCCTTCAAGAGTAAAATAAAACCAGAATATTCTATGTTTATTTTAATTTTTAGCAAGTAGCTCTAAAAGGACAAAAGAATCCTTCTAAGCAATGACTGGAATGTAAATACTTGCTGAAAGCAAAACTTCGGCACATTAATCTTTGTCTGAGCATATAACACACATAAAATGTATGCATAAATATAAAAACTTTAAAGTCACAGTTAATAAATGAATAAATGGTAAAACAAATATCACCATCACTTTGAGGCTTGGAATGAATTAATGGACCTCAGCATAATTTAATCAATGACCGCTAACATCATAAAAATAGAAACAAATCGACCTAATGTACATTGCCAGCCCTGCCCCTCCAAAAAAGAGACAGAGAAAGAGAGAGAGAAATTGAACCTCAATGCGACCAAGCCTCAAGATCCAACTGTCAATTTACAGGAAATACATAAGACCAAAAAAATTTTTTTTATTACACATAGGATGCAGGATGCAATTAGCAAAATCCATATTGTGCAATCTTGACAGTTATAATAACCTGGTTTCTTCAACAAATAAACTGCAAGGTAGAAACAAAAAGAGAGAGGGGAGGAAAGGCAACAGATGGTGAGAGATTAAAAGAAAATACACAAAATCTTTAATAATAGTCCACAGGCTTTCTTTCACTTATTTTAGATAATTCTAACACTACTTGAATCTTAGCTTTTCTACAAACGTTTATCGCTTAGATAACATCACAAAATAATTCCTGTTGTTTGACATAATCCCCTTAGATCAGCATTTATAACAAAGTATTTAAATGACTAATCCCCGATTAGCAATAAAAACTCATCTGTGTCTTCATAAACATATTTATTTATTTTTTAAATAGATTTGATTGATTGATGGGGGGGCATGTGTGAACAAGGGGAGAGGCAGGAGAGGGACACGTAGACTCCCCGCTGTGCGCGAGCCGGGTGTGGGGCTCAACCCCCCATGACCCCAGACCATGAGTGGAGCCAAAGCCAAGAGTTGGACACTCAACCTACTGAGCCACCCAGGCGCCCCTCCATGAACATATTTAGAAAAACAAATGTCTAGAAATTATCAAGTCACAGGAAAATAGTGGATTTTGTTTTATTGAGTGGGGGAAGTAGAGAGCAAGGAATTCAATAGTTTGGAAACCACTGTATTAGCATAAAATGTGTTATGTATGACAGCTTTTTCATTTATATTTTGTTATGTTAAATTTAAAAGTATATTTACTCGGACAGTTATAAATGTGCTAGCTGCATTTGTTTATAACTATGGAGCTACATGTGGTGGGAACTGTAGCAACTTTTCTTGTTCTCCTTCTTTATTTTTTGGCTAGTTTATAAAAATAAAAAAGAGAATATCATTAGGTTAAAAAATGGGGAGGGGGTGCCTGGGTGGCTCAGTTGGTTAAGCATCTGCCTTCGGCTCAGGTCATGTTCCCAGGGTCCTGGGATACAGCCCCACCCCCACCCCGCCCCTTTGGGCTCCCTGCTCAGCAGGGAGCTTGCTTCTCCCTCTCCCTCTGCAGCTCCCTCCTGCTTATGCGTGCTCTATCAAATGGATAAATAAAATCTTAAAAAAAAAAAAAAAAGCAGGCAGAGATGTATTTTTTGAATTTTATTTTCATTACAATATAAAAGAAATGCATCAAATATTCATTATCAGGAAAATAACTGAGAAAGAAGAAAGCAGTTTTGTTTCCCCAGCATACTTTTATCCCATAATCTCTGTATTCCAAGCTGCTGCTATTTGTGGATTTTCACTTTATCAGTTAAGATATATCTACAACGTGTGAAGTATCATAAAAAATAAAATTACACAGATCCTGCCCTAAATCGTACAAATTTAGTCTTATCTTTAATATATATATACGTTTAAATCATTTTAGTAGATTTCAGATAATTAAAAATAGCTATAGTTTTAGATAAGCTTTTGCTTTATTTCCAGATTGTTTCTTTCAGGTGCTACGAAAATAGGGCAAAAATATCTCAAAAGATGAGAAGAAAGTAGATTGGTAAGATTTATACAAAGAATTCTACTTCACCACAGTAAGAAAATGGCTCTTAAAAATATCAAATTGCATTCCTGGACCTAGAGAAATCTGTAATATTCAAGCATAATATTCAAAAAGTTATAGTCTTATTAGCACATTCCCACCATCCCTTAAAATAAGCAAACCAAGGAAAGTCTTACAGTATGAGTGAGATGCTATATACTTGTAGATTAATAAACTATTATTTTATAAATATGATTTTATAAAAATGAACATAAATATACTTCAATTCTCAGAAAGTTTAATTCATTTCTGGTATTTAAATAAGTGTCCTGATGATAAAAGTCTACTTCTAATAGTGATTACAGTGATTACTGAAGACTTGTAGAGCTGAGCAAATCTACATCAAATATTTGGGTTTTTTATGATCATCAACTATAATTCTAGATATAAGAATTCTTCTGATTAAAGGACACTGTCATTTTCATGACATCAAGTTGTTCTATAGAGTTTCACTGATATTTAAAAAAATATCTTATTCTTTTGTTCTTGACAAAAGTGGATACGGTCATAAGCAGCTCTCTCTGGCAGTAACAACCTGGCAAAAACCATCAGAATGAACTTTTATAGAACTCTGCAATCTAGTCAAAAACTTACAACAACCAGGGGTCAGCTTAATGAAGCACTGTTGTAAGAGAGTGCTGTGATATTGTAAACTGCCCATCTACCACCTGTACTCCCGGGACTGGTGGTGTCAGTGGAGCGGGCAGCCTGTGTCAAAGTACAGGTGTTAATGAGACGGAGCAAGACAGACTTTATTCTCACGGAATTGAGAATAAATTGTTTCAACCTGTCTGGTGGCTCCTTGAAGCACCAGTGCAACAGCCTGCCTCTGTTTCACCAAACTTAGAGTACTCCTGGGCCTGGAGCAACTTGCAAGGTCACATTTGTTGAAAACACGTAAAGGCAAAAGTACCGGCCATGGGAGCCAAGGGCAAGGGTTAATAGACAAGCTAGGCAATAACAGATGGAGAAGCCTGGAAAGAAAGAGGCTGGGAAAAGAGATATGTGGGGTTAATAAAGGCTTTAAAAGTTGCCGCATATACCGGGGGAATTGAGAATACCATGTGTATACTCAGGGTTAGACACACGCTTGGGAAAGGCCTAAGAAGACTCTAAACTTTCACTTCAGGCTCTGCACAAGCAGGAAGCAAAAGCTAAGGCAGAGTAACTGGGCTAAATAAATAAGAGCTAGAGTGTCCCAACACAGAGCCAATTTGCAAAGACGGGGAGTCTTTTTCCTTTTCCCTTTTTTTCCTTCTCTCGGCTCCAGGCATTTAAGGAACTCTGTCAAAAAACACTAGCTGACCACTAGGCTAATGTAACACAGACTTCAGTGGCCATTCATGAGAAAGACTTTAAGAAACTAACTTTTAAAAAAGTCACCAAACAATCCACAATAAACAGCAATAACAAACCCCTGGGGGGGGAGAATCTGATTTCCTTTGTTGCCACACTATAATATTAAAAACATCCAGTTTTCTTATTTCTTTCTTTCTTTTTTTTTTTTTTTTAAGATTTTATTTATTTATTTTTCAGAGAGAGAGTAAAAGTAGGCTCCCTGCTGAGTAAGGACCCCGATGCAGGACTCGATCCCATGACCTGAACCGAAGGCAGATGCTTAACTGACTGAGCCACCCAGGCGTCCCAAAACATCCAGTTTTCAACAAAAAATTAAGAGTCATGCAAAGAAATAAGGAAGTACATACAGCCCATTCACAGGAAAAAAAAGGAATTAACAGAATCAGTCCCTAAGTAAGCCCAGGTATTGGGCTTAAATGATCTTAAATATATTCAAAGAGAAAAAAAAAGAAAGGCAAATAATTAAGGAAAACAGAACAATGCCTCATCAACTCAAGAAAAATCAATAAATAGAAATTATATATATATACACACACACACAAAACCAAACAAATTCTGGAACTGAAAAGTATAAGTGAAATGAAAAATTCACTAGAGAGGGTTCAGTAGCAGAACTGGGCAGGGAGAAGAATCAAGTTAGGTAAATTGACTATATTAGATAGATTAATAGAGAATTATGTTAGGTGGATTGAGATTATCTAATCTGAGGAGAAAAAGAATTTTAAAAAATGAACACTTAAAAACCGGTGGGACACCATTAAGCATACCGACATAGGCATAAATACGAACATAAGCATAATGGGAATCCTAGAGGGAGATGAGAGGGAGAGAGGGGTAGAAAGAACATTTGAAGAAATAATGGCCCAAACTTCCCAAATTTTGATAAAAGACTAGAAACTCAACAAACTCTAAGCAGGATAAACTCAGAGACTGATGAACAAAGAAGACAAAGACTACATCTTAGTGGGAGACTTACAATCAAAAATAAAAAACTAAGTAAAAAGGTGAAGTACTAAGGAGAACTAAGAAAGGTAAATCAAGGTAAGGGGTACTGGAAGAGACAGAAGAAGGTTTCACAGTATTAGTTAGGGTAGTCAGGGTAGGCTTCAATGATAACGTGATATTTAAGCAAAGACAGGAAAGGCAGTAAGGAAGCAAGTCAAGTGGCTATGTAGGGGAAGAGTGTATTACGTATTAGGCAGAGGAAACAGTGCATGCAAACCCTATGATAAAACAATGCCAGGCATGTTTGAGGAGCAGCAGAGGCCAATGGTTTGAGTGTAGTGAAGAAGGGGAAGAATAGCTGAAACTATGGCCAAATCATATAAGCTTTATAGAAAATTTATAGGCCAGGGGATTAGTGGAACTTTGGCTTTTACTATGAGTCAAATAAAGGGCCACTGGAAGATTCTGAGCAAAGGAATGATATGATCTGCCTTGTTTAAAAAGAGTCATTTTGGCTGCTTTATTGACAACAGAGTGCAAAGGTAGAAGAAAGAAGACTGGTTAAGAGGCTACCTAGAAATCCAGTCAAGATATGATGGTGACTTAGGTAAGATGGTAGCAGTAGATTTGTGTGTGTGTGTGGGGGGGGATTTGGAATATATGGATTTGGTATATATATTGAAGGTAGAACCAACAAGATTTCCTGATAAAATGGAGAATGTGAGATAAAGAGTCTGGAAAGATACAACTGCCTTTACCTGAGATAAAGAAACCAATACATAGAGCAGATCTGGAGGGAAAGAGTATGAGTTCAGTTTTAGACAATCTGAGTTTGAGAAGTTTTTTAGATATCTAAGGGAAATATTGAGTAGGTGATCGAACATGAGTCTGGAGTCTGAAGGAAAAGTCTAGGCTAGAGATATAAGTTTGGGAGTTTCAGTATATAGATGGTATTTAAAGCCATAAATGTATATAAGACACCAAGTACAGAGGAGAGAAGAGATCCAGAAATGAACCCCCAAGAAGGCTGAAGATTGAGAGGTTGAGGAGATGAAACAGAACAAGGAAACTAAAAAGGAATAGCCAGTGAGGCAGGAGAACATCCATTAGAGTGTGATCTAGCAGAAGCCAAGTGAAGAAGCTATTTTACAGAAGGGGCATGATCAACTGGGTCAATTGTTGCTGTGAATAGGCAGAGCAGGTTACATCACCTTTTTATAAATGCAGACAATCAAAGCTCAGAGAAAGGTCTCCTAACCCTTAGGAATTCTGCCTGTCTACTTTCATGACCACAAATCATAGCCATTAGGCTGGAAATAGAGTTTCAGTTTTAGGGGCTTTCTTTAATAAGTTAATGGAAACCATGGGTGAATGGAGGAAGACAATGAAGAGGGAGATGAGGTCAACAGAGGACAGGAACCTGGGAGGGTAGAATAAGAGTTAGAAAAGATTCTTTAGGGGCGCCTGGGTGGCACAGTGGTTAAGCGTCTGCCTTCGGCTCAGGGTGTGATCCCGGCATTCTGGGATCGAGCCCCACCTCAGGCTCCTCCACTAGGAGCCTGCTTCTTCCTCTCCCACTCCCCCTGCTTGTGTTCCCTCTCTCACTGGCTGTCTCTGTCAAATAAATAAAATCTTTAAATAAATAAATAAAAACTAAAATTCAAGAGAACCTCACTGAGGCAGGGCTATTTCTGGTGTTTTTGAGGACAAGTTAGAAGGCCAGTGAAATCCAGGGGCGCCTGGGTGGCACGGCGGTTGAGCGTCTGCCTTCGGCTCAGGGCGTGATCCCGGCGTTATGGGATCGAGCCCCACATCAGGCTCTTCCACTATGAGCCTGCTTCTTCCTCTCCCACTCCCCCTGCTTGTGTTCCCTCTCTCGCTGGCTGTCTCTATCTCTGTCAAATAAATAAATAGAATCTTAAAAAAAAAAAAAAAAAAAAAAGATTCTTTAAGAAATACAACCAGGATGGGAGGTCTTCGAAGGCAGGAAAAAGATACAAGCTTTAAGAAGAAATGCTTAGCTCACAGTGCTGAATAGTGCACACAATCTATAACTGGTGTTAATAACAGACTTTCTAAGAGTTGTTTTAGAAGAATGTTGGAGATAAAAATCTGATTATAAGGATTATAGACTAGGTGAGTGATGAGAAGAAAAACAGGCAATTAAAGAATTAAAGAAGTCTGATGATGAAGGAAAGAGATTCAAGGGATAATGAAATGTTTAGTTTTCATTAACCAGAAACCTGAGCATGTCTGCAAGAAAGAAGTTAGAACTGAGGAACTGAATATTCAAGGCATGGATTCTATGTGTGAAAAAGATACCTTATTCAGCAAAATTGCAAAGAATTAAGAGTTGGGATGAAGAACTTAAGTGGAAGTTGTGGAAAAGAGTAATGTCAATGCTGGGGCGGCTGGGTGGCTCAGTCGTTGAGCGTCAGCCTTTGGCTCAGGGCGTGATCCCAGGGTCCCTGCTTTGCTGGGAGCCTGCTTCTTCCTCTTCCACTCCCCCTCCCCCTATTTGTGTTCCCCCTCTCGCTGGCTGTCTCTCTGTCAAATAAATAAGTAAAGTCTTAAAAAAAAAAAAAAGAGTAATGTCAATGTGATCCCAAAGGATAGGAGGGATGAGAAGGCAGACATTTTGAGAAGATAAAAGGTGATAGCACTTTCAGATTGGTCTAAATCTTTCATTAAAATGGAGGTAAAATCAGTCATCAGGGGAGAGTGAGTAGAGTCTAAGAAGAACAGATTAAATTTGGAAGAGCTACTTTTAGAATTTTAGCTCTTTCATTGATACTGTCAATGAGAACGAGTAAAGGAATGAAAAAAAAAAAAAAGCCTGAATATATTTGAGCTGCGCTGTGGAACCTGTTAAGAGTGAGCTAGTTTTAGCTACCATGTCTGTATTATAATTATCAATATACTTGCTTGTATCCACCCATGACATATTACACAAGGGCAGAAAATGTTCATCTTGTTCATCTCTATATTGCCACGAGCAAACGAACTCAATGAATACTTCACAAATAAATGAATATGTACTGGACACAATCCCTTTATTGCCCAAAATTCTTTAATGGCTAGTGTTTGACAGATAATTATGACTGAGAGGTAAAAAATGTTCTTGGCTGATATTTGTTTTCTTTTTTTTTTTTTTTAAGATTTTATTTATTTATTTGACAGAGATAGAGACAGCCAGCGAGAGAGGGAACACAAGCAGGGGGAGTGGGAGAGGAAGAAGCAGGCTCATAGCGGAGGAGCCCAATGTGGGGTCCGACCCCACAACGCCGGGATCATGCCCTGAGCCAAAGGCAGACGCCCAACCGCTGTGCCACCCAGGCGCCCCTGATATTTGTTTTCTTAGACCCTTATTTAGACTGCCCTTTTAAGTAAAAAATAGAATCTGTTCAATAAATTAAAAAGGCATCAGGCACAAAATTCATTAGTTTGGAAAAAATGCACAAATTAAATTTTTTTGGTTATGGTCAAATTAGAGGCTGAGTCTGAACTTTAAGCTACTTTAGTAAGAATTTATCTGGAGTTCTTGGTAAATGAGATATTTTACACAAATGAAGTTTCCACATATTTGAAATTTAATTCTACTGTTAAGACCCCAATGTTCAGGGGCGCCTGGGTGGCACAGCGGTTGAGCGTCTGCCTTCAGCTCAGGGCGTGATCCCGGCGTTGTGGGATCGAGCCCCACATCAGGCTCTTCCGCTATGAGCCTGCTTCTTCCTCTCCCACTCCCCCTGCTTGTGTTCCCTCTCTCGCTGGCTGTCTCTATCTCTGTCGAATAAATAAATAAAATCTTTAAAAAAAAAAAAAAAAAACACCAATGTTCATAGCAGCATTGTCCACAATAGCCAAACTGTGGAAGGAGCCGAGATGCCCTTCAACAGATGACTGGATTAAGAAGGATGTGGTCCATATATACAATGGAATATTAGCCATCAGAAAGAACGATTACACAACATTTGCAGCAACATGGACGGGACTGGAGGAGATTATGCTAAGTGAAATAAGTCAAGCAGAGAAAGACAATTATCATATAGTTTCACTCATTTATGGAACATAAGAAATGGGAAGATCGGTAGGAGAAGAAAGGGAAGAATGAAGGGGGGTAAACAGAAGGGGGAATGAACCATGAGAGACTGTGGACTCTGGGAAACAAACTGAGGGCTTCAGAGGGGAGGAGGGTTGGGGACTGGGATAGGCCGGTGATGGGTATTAAGGAGGGCACGTATTGCATGGAGCACTGGGTGTTATACGCAAACAACGAATCATGGACCTTTACATCAAAAACTAAGGATGTACTATATGGTGACTAACATAACATAATAAAAAATTATTATTAAAAAAAAAAGAATCATACTTTTATATATTTATCATTTTGGATGGCGATCTTTTAAAAAATGCATTTCATGTATTCCTGCCATCCAAAACAGAGCCGAATAAAGATTATTTAATCTTTTCTTAAATATGTGGAAGTCATCACCCTGGTATCATTATACCACATAAAATTGTGAAGGCCTGGGTTATAGGAGAACTACAAGGCTCTATTCTGAGTAGACCTACATGACTATACTTTTTACTTCCTGTTTCTTCTGTGGACCCAGTTTGATATTATCAAAGTGCTTGTCCACCTGTTAATTTGTTAGTCTACTCTGGAGTAGGCAGGGAAATGTGTTTGTTAAAACTGTCTCAAAAGTGAATTTATCACTAAACATTCTTTTGTATTATTTAGATTTACCACCATGTACAAATGGTATTTTTATTAAAGAGAGGAGAGAGACATGTTTCTGTGAGTGAGTGTACAGATCTGGAGTGGGGACTTAGAAGCTGCCTTCCATCTAACGTGCATGAGGTTTTAGAGCACAGTTTAGTTATTTGCCAACTGAAAGACTTATCTACTCTTTCATCTATTTCTTTATTATTTTGCTTTCTTTGATTCTCAGCTATGCTTTTTAAAATTATTTTTATTATTCTATTATTAACATAAATTATTTGCATTACATACTGTATATTGTTTCAGGGGTACAGGTCTGTGATTCATTAGTCTTACACAATACACAGCGCTCACTGCAACACATACCCTCCCCAAAGTCCATCAAGCAGCCATAGCACAAAGTTGCCAAATAAGCAGTTTTAACTAGCTGTGTTCCTTAGCTATTAAACTAATGCAAAAATAGAAAAACAAAAATAATTTTAACCGCTTATAATAAAACCACCAATTTTAACTACTTATAATTAAGATTTTTAAAAAAGTAAGTGAGGGGTGCCTGGGTGGCTCAGTTGGTTAAGCATCTGCCTTCAGCTTGGGTCATGATCTTGGGGTCTTGGGATTGAGCCCCACATCAGGCTGCTTGTTCAGCGGAAGCCTGCTTCTCCCTCTCCCTCTCTCCCTTCTTGTGCTCGCTCGCTCTCTCAAATAAATAAAATCTTTAAAAAAAAAAAAGAAAAAGTGAATGTGGGCGAGAGGGTTAATTAGCATTGGCAAAGTATAATAGTAATAATGGTTGGCATTTTTATAATCCGTGAATATTTAAAAAATTTTTTTAACCTATAACCACAAATCTATGAAGGTTTGTTTCCTACCAATCTTTTCATTGAATATAATGGTGCTACTTTCAATCTGACATTATTTGTTTTGCAGACTCCTATCTGCCTGTATAAGTACAGGTGCCAAATTGTGATTTACAACAAAGCAGTATTTCAGAACATTTCTATATTCCTAAAGAGAATCCTGGCACATTAAAACCCATTTGATTGCTCTTGAGTATTATATGTTTTCACCCAAAATCTACAGCAAATAATTTTTCAAAAATACTGAATTTTGAGTTAAAAAAAAAGCAGCAAATACTGGGGCGCCTGGGTGGCTCAGTCGTTAAGTGTCTGCCTTTGGCTCAGGTCTGAGCCCCGCATCGGGTTCCCTGCTCAGCCGGGAATCTACTCCGTTGCCCTCTGCTCCTTCCCCCCCCCCATTTAAATCCAAATTTTATGATCACCTAGTTCAAAAAAAAAAAAAAAAAAAAAAAGGCAGCAAATACTGAATAAAATCTGAAGCGCTCGACAGAACTGAAATGAACCAAATATTTTCCAATACTTTCACACAAGCTAAGGAATATAAATTTGAAACAGAAAAAGGGCACAAATGTTATGGCTGACCTAGAATTAAATACTTTAAAAATGAGTGATCTATATCTTTTAAAAAGGAAACTTTGAGAATGCTGAAGTTCTAATGCTAAGCTAGTCTTACAGTCTAGAAAAAACAGCATAGCTATTAAAATTTTTAAACCAATTTTCTGAAATAAGGCAGAAAATTATTTTCATTACATACTGTATACTCTCCCCAATATATCTGTGGAAAAAAAAAAAAACTGTCAATGAACCAACCCCTCCAATCCAGAGGCCATCTATTTAAAAATGAGCAATGAAAGTTTCTGCTAAAACCCATGCATACATGTAGAATTCAGACCTTTCTGTGCTGTTCTATATAAGGCTGCAACCAGAGAGAATTAATTGTGTTCCACAGCAAACACATAAAAGCTGAATAAGAATCTTGTTCTGAAATTCGAACTCTGGAAATCACTGTAAGGCTCACAGGGTATACTCTTCACAGAATGAAAGCTCTAAAATCTCTAGACTATATCTTATTTTTTTGAAATGGGAAAAACAGCTAGTGTTAATCCAAAGCAAACTATCTTAAGCTAAAATGACAGAGTTTATTTCATATTTCAGTCCCTCAAATATCAAAGAGAGCTCTTAAGAATACAATATGAATAGGGTCATGAACTGGTTCAACATACTTAACTGGTAGTTTTATGAATTATAATGAATGTTGCTTTCTAAAAATGAATATCTCAAAGAGGAAGTAACCTCCTTGGCATGCTTGCAGCTATACAACACATTTGTTTCATTGCTTTCAAGCGCCAGTGCGGGAGGCTCTGAATAAGTCAATGGGAGGACTTCAGTCAGAGCAGCAAGCAGGTCTAGTGAGCAGATCAGATGACATGCTTGGGAGATTAACAAGAAGAGGTAAGTATTTTACAAATAAATATAGAATTAATCTAAAGATTTCTTTCTTCAAAAGAACTGCTATTATAGCTTTCACTTCTATTCAGTGGCTTAAAAACCAAAATGAAAATTTTACCAATGTTACGGGAGAGAGATTTAATATAGGATTTACAGATCTTATTTATTTATTTGAGAGGAAGAGAGATAGAGAGCACAAGTGGGGAGGAGAGGGAGAAGCAGGGGGCCCTGATGCGGGGCTCGATCCCAAGACGCTGGGATCATGACCTGAACCGAAGGCAAACGCTCAACAGACTGAGCCACGCAGGTGCTCCAGGATTTACAGATTCTATGAATAAATGGTTTAACCTTTCTCTTAGCTTAGCCTCCTTCCTGAGGAAACTGGGGAGGTTAAGGGAAACAATGACTACTTAAAAAAAGCACTGTTTCAAATCTGGCATAAAGTGATAAATTTGGAAAATATTTGTGCCAGTAAAGAATGGGCTTTCTTTGAAAGATGAAGTTATTAAAAACAATTATTTGTATCCTACTAATACCTATTTTTTTTCCTTCTCTCAAACTAAAGGAATTTTAACATTTTTCATAAAAATGGCAATTATATCAGTATTAAGATAAACCTGATCAGATAAAACCCAATTACCAATAAGGACTCCTAGCTGGTAAATCATTTATTTGGGCCTTAGGTGGGCTTGAAGAATTTCTAGGTGGGTAACCAGTGTGTACCAAAAAGTTCTATTCAGGACTGTTTTAGTGCTTTGATGTTTCTGTTCTTCCGTACATATTCTATGGTAAAGGTAAAAAGACATTCAAGGATCAGGAAACATCTAGCCTTTTTTTGTAACCGCTGAAAAAATTAATGCATCTCCTGTTTCGTAACCCAATGCATATCAGGAACCTGACTGTGGAAATCGGCTGCACTGTCACAAACGCACAAGAGACCTATTGAGATGGAAAGGGCTACTAAGTTCAAGAGTATTTTCTGTTTTGTTAAAATAACAAAACAGAATAATGCAATCTACGTATTTTATATCTAGGGGGAACTCTTGGAACTCATTGGCATTCAAATTCAAACACGAGTCTACTGCTACAGCAGAGAGAGAGAGAGAGAAGAGAGAAACTAATAAACAGTCTTTCTTTCACAGCTATCAGTTTCTTTCACTAAGCCTTCCGAAATCTGAGCCTCTGCAGAAGACTAAACCCTTGGGCCTCACCTACAGAAATGGACAGAAGCGTGTACACTCTCATTTTCGAGAACCTGAAAATTTTTTTTTCAAAGGAAGGAGTCAACTTTGGCTTTGAGTGTTTGGCCTAGGTACAATGCCTTTAAAAAGCAGATGACCAGCTTAGCTATCGACCATGCTGACCATTGTCCAGAATTGGATCACATCACACAAAAACAGCAAATGGCCTTCTCCTACAGAATATCAGAACAGAGCACAATTCCTGAGCACATTTTGCAGAGTTCCTTTCATCACTTAATCTTTGCTAACTGGTCTGGATTACAGACAGAATCGATACCAGAGGAAATGAAACAGATTGGTGAGCAACAGGGAAATAAACCGCGCTGGGCAGCTCTTCTGATACTCACGGTGATAATACCCACAATCGGTGGGAACATCCTGGTTATTCTGGCTGTTTCAAGGGAGAAAAAGCTGCAGTATGCTACCAATTATTTTCTAATGTCCTTGGCAGTGGCTGATTTGCTGGTTGGATTGTTTGTGATGCCGATTGCCCTCTTGACAATAATGTTTGGTAAGTATTTCACTTTGTTCCTGGCATCAAACCACAGAACTATGATATACTATCAGAGAAATGGATATTCAGTCTTTAAAGATGGACTTGGACCATTTAAAGATACAGTGAGTAAACAGTCCCTCATTTCCATCATTCTCTACGGTTGATAATCAGTTTTAAAGAGCAAAAAATAATTTCTTAGAAACAATTCTACTCCTTCCCCGGGCATCTAATAAAAGTCTAATCAGCCATCTAATCATTTAAAGTCATCCAAGTTACTAGCAATATTCATAGATTCTGCATTCATCACCTAAAAATGATAGTGAAGAACAGACCTATACTTTAACTTTCCCATTATTAATACTTTTCTCCCTCGACAAAGCAACAGCTAGGACACTTCTGTGACAGTTAGTTATTAGTTATGTGCTGGGTTATTTATTAATGATAAAATCTTTAAATCACTCAATTCCAATTTGAATCACTAAACACCAATTTAAAATTGGAGTTGTTCTAAAAATTCTTGTTATATTTCTTAATCGTTTGTGTACTTCAGACTTAAACATAATTCTTACACATGTGGCATGTTAAGAAAATATTATGCTTAGTTGCTAAAGGAAATGGTCTGGCTCAGTGTCCTAAGAGATGATTCATCTGTTTAACTTTTATGATTTCTAACCATCCATGTCCTTGATACACGTAAGAAAAATCTGACTTAAAAGAAAATTAAATATTAAAATTTTATTAAAAATTATTAAAATTAAACGATTAAAACAAGTGACCAAAACCTGAGTTATTACAATAATAATATAACTTGATATTAGAATATTAGTTTGTTATAATAAAAAAGATAACGATACTAAAATGAAGTAGTTTTCATTTACATCTATCATCTCTAGTTATAGAATTTGGGTAAATACAAATAATTCTTTTGATAAATTATTAGGGCTTCTAAGAATCAGCATTAGGAGGATACTTAACTTGTTCAGTGCTTGGCATAAACTGATATTCCACTCATTAACTGCTTAAGAAAAATGATTATTTGCAGCAGATAGGACTTCTTGAAATTATGTTTATATGGTGAGGAGAAAAATATTTCAGGTTATAGAAGTAAACTTTAACTAGAATACATATTAGGAGAATAAAAACTCCAATTTAAACTGTTATATTTAGGTTTCAATGTTACATTTTTAAGTAATTACAGAAAGATATCTAAAATTAAGTATTTGATCCCCCAGGGGCGCCTGGGTGGCTCAGTCGTTAAGCATCTGCCTTCGGCTCAGGGCGTGATCCTGGCGTTATGGGATCGAGCCCCACATCAGGCTCCTCTGCTGTGAGCCTGCTTCTTCCTCTCCCACTCCCCCTGCTTGTGTTCCCTCTCTCGCTGGCTGTCTCTATCTCTGTCAAATACATAAATAAAATCTTTAAAAAAAAAAAAAAAGTATTTGATCCCCCAAATATCAGATGGTGACAAGCTGAAACTTTCCATTCTAAACTAACATCTAACCGAGGCTTTAAATTCTGTAGCAGGGCAAGCAGTAAAATAAGTAAGGTCCTACTGCTTTAATGGACTCTCTAATCATTAATAATATCTACCTATCCCCTTCTCTTTTATAAATTTGTAACCTTTTAAATATTTTAGTACAACATGTAACCATGGAAAGTAATTAAGAAATCTTACTCTAAAGGAGAACTTAAAGGATCTTAATTCTGAATAAAGTTTAAAAAGAAAGTAGATAAGGATTATGTAGAAACATTTAGGTATATTTGGGAAAGACTACAGATATTTGATTCAAGGCTCTTATCTCCACACACAATAGTAATTTAACTGTACACACAATAGTAATTTAACTGTAGTATCACACCCTTTAAATGCTTTTGCTAGACATACAAAAAGTGTTACAATGCTCATCTTATACTATCATAAAATTTAACTGATACATTATTTTGAATAAATGAGATTGAATGAGTTACACAGAGCTGAATTTTAACTTTAAAGTCCGTAAGTCCATATCAAACATCTACTATATGCAAATTACTGTGGTAGATACTCAAATTATCAGCTAAATAGTTAAGGAATCTTAAAAAGGTAAGTTCCATAGTATTAAAGCGACCTGATAAAACACAAAAACAGATAAGAGAGATAATTCCACGTAGTTCACAGGAAAATAGTAGGTATCTGCAGCTGACAACTAAGCTTATATTTAAATTTTGGGGGCCCAAGATATTCTGGGCAATAAATGTTAGCAGAAAACCCAACATATTTTAACATAAAATATATGGAATGTCTTCCTATTTATGTCCTAAATAATTATGATGTATGTTTTAACCACATTTCATTCTTTCAAATGCTTGTTCACCTTTAATTACAAAATAAAATCTTTCATAGTCCCAAACACTTTCACTATCAGTAATTAAGCTCTACAGGGGGATTAGATTTAAAAAAAAAAAATACTAACCTGGGAACTTAAACCCTATTTAAAAATTATTGCATTAAATTCATTATTAAAAACATTATTTCTATGAGAAAGTATATGAGAAAATGCATGCTTTGCCCTCTAAAAAGCTTCAAAAGGATGCACTCATAAATTGGAAACTGCACATATTACAAATTGGGACCTGACTTCAAATACTAAGATTTTTATAGCCTATCACATGTTAACAAATACAAAGACTTTCTAAATTAATGCATTTGTAAGAATTTCTTTTTTTTTTTTTTTTAAGATTTTATTTATTTGACAGAGAGTGAGAGAGGGAACACAAGCAAGGGGAGTGGGAGAGAAAGAAGCAGGCTCCCCGCGGATCATGACCTGAGCCGAAGGCAGACGCTTAATGGATGAGCCACCCAGGCACCCCTTATAAGAATTTCTGATAACTTTAAAGGCAGGAGTAGATTTTGTGTATTTTTCTCATTATAGGAATAATCTTCCGAACTTCTGAAGTCTGTACAAAGTGTCCCTGATTCTGTAAACATAAAAAATTAACTACCACTGAGTGGTATGAGTGATTTTAATTATCTCAGGGAAATTTAACAAAGTAACAAAAGAAACTTTACATTAGTTAATGTTCTAATAATTTAAGTTTTGAAAAAAGGAGAGCAGTGAAACTTTAAAAACTGACTCTTATGCTGAGGAGTATGTTATTCAACTAAAGATTTATGTAATATTTGATTATATAATATTACTTGCTTTTTTTTTTTTAACAGAATTTCTATTTTACTAAGATTATGATGACTGGCCTAACATGGTCTCTCAAATGAACTGATACCTATGTCAATTTTTCTGCCACTTCTTCCACTCTGGGAGCACTAGACTTAACCTTTGCTTTGTAGGTCTAGTTTTGACTGTTTTGTGTGTAATTCCCAAAATCCATGATCATAAGTCAGTAGCTTATAACATAAGGCTTGAAAATGCCTACTTAGAAGGCATTTAGAAATACTTGAGTAGGATGCAAAGGAAAATAGAACATCATATGCCAATATAAATAAAGACTGGATGTTCACACTTTAAGAACTTCTCTGAACTTTCCCTTCTCTCATTAAATAAATGATTAAAAATGTAAAGGAGAAAAAACAGAGTTTGGTCATTCATTGGTCATTATTGGTTTATTTGTAACTTAAGTTTTAATCCATGTCTCACAATTAAAGTTGAAACAGTATCTGTGGTACAGCTGGAAGAGGGTGTATAAAATAAAATGGCTGAAAGATAGGGATCTGAAGCAAGACGCCCCAGGCTTTGAATCCTGGTTCTCCCGTGTTGGTTTAGGCAAGTCACTTAACACATCAGTTCAATCACCTAGTCTGTAAAATGGATATGCTAAATCTTACATTGCAGGTATCTTGTGAAATGGCCAACAAAGGCCCAGCACATTACAGGCACCAATAACTGGCAAGTATTAGCAGAGTATGAGAAGAGTTTATATACTTAAATATGTGATTTAGTTTAGATGTGAGTCTGACCAGAGATGAAATAAAAGAAAAAGAAAATCCCCCAATATTTATGCAGTGAAATACTGTTCTACCCAAGTCTTAAATGAGGGGCAAAGCAATTAAAGACACTTCTTTTTGGAAAGTGGAAATTTAAAAAACAAGAAAAAAATTTTGTAAGTATTAATCACTTGAAACATCTAAAACACTATCATATTAGACATCTAATCCCAGAATATTTCATATGTTCAAATGTAGTGGGAAAATGACAAAATAAAACAGAAGCTTCATAATAAAAATTGAAGCACTGATCTATGTCTTTCTTTTCTGAAAAATAAAGATAGAAACATAAGAATTTCTGAGAATAAAAAATGGGTACTTTGAGAACTGTGTCCTTTTGGATTTAGGATCTGTCCTACTCCAATATACTCATGAACTATTTACCTTGGTAAACTCTATAGGCACAGTCCCCTTGGGATAGCTTTAAAAGTAGTCATTTAAAATCTTCAAAAGGCAAATATTTTATGTCTCAGATTTATAGACTAATTTGAATTATTTTTCTTTATTAATCATGTAACTCAGCTTTCCAAACTAAAAACTTGCCGAAAGAGTAGGCAGGTTTCAGATCAAATGAGTCCATCTCACCAAGAAATGGAGTTTCTGGTTTAAAAAACTCAGGTTTTTATACCAGTTAAAAAGAAAGCAAAATAAATAAATAGCCATCCATGGCAATACATATAGATTATTTATGTTTGCTATTTATATATATACATACATATAAATATGTATATAGAGAGAGTAAAAGGCATACTTTCATGACAAAGTTAAACACGTTCTCATGCCTTTTTTTAAAAAAGCCATAAGTTCAACTGGATACATGTACTCTTGCTACAGCAGGCAGGAGGACAAACATACTGATTTTACAGTGATGATATGACTTAACATTTCTAAGTAGGAGTGTTTTAATGGGCAGGCTAGTTGGCTAGTTTCTGTCAAACAGTAATAGTAATAAGAACTAACATTTATGGAGTGCTTTCTCTATGCCAGACGTTGTTCTAAACACTTTACATGTATTACTGCATTTAATCTTCAAAGCAATCCTATAAAATTGGTATCACCATCATTATCCCCATTTTACAAGAGAGGACAGAGGAATACATAAATGGCAGAGACATGATTTGAACCCCAGCAAACGGACTCCAGAATTCAGTCTTAACTTACTCTTTCACACTGCTTTCTCAAATGAAATGAGAAATTATGTCAACCAAAACAGTCATATTTGACAAATAGCCAACATTTACATCTTAAATAACCCTACCTAACAAGATAGCCATATAGTTTTCTCTAGGGACAAGGCAGAACCCAATATTTTTTTAAAGTTATATTTCATATTACATGATACAGAACACTTGGGTCTCAAACATACTTGTGTGAATCTTTGAGATGATCGCCAGATCTCTTTTCTGAGGAAGATATTAGACCTAGGCCCACACCTATGAAGTTGCTGAACCTTGTCTGGAGACAAACAGAAACTGATGTAACTGAATGGCAATTCTACCACCCCTTATGTATGGTGGTATTTGAGGCATGCAAGGCTTCATTTTAAACAACAAAATATTTGCGCTATTAATATTTTTAGATAAATAACAAACTATAATCCACGACTCACAAGATTTCTTTTGCTCCTATAATTACCAATCTGTTATTTCAGGCATCCACAGAAGTGCCTTTATTCAAACCTTATTGAAATTAAATTCCTCGGGGCCCCTGGGTGGCACAGCGGTTAAGTGTCTGCCTTCGGCTCAGGGCATGATCCCGGCGTTTTGGGATCGAGCCCCACATCAGGCTCCTCCGCTGGGAGCCTGCTTCTTCCTCTCCCACTCCCCCTGCTTGTGTTCCCTCTCTCGCTGGCTGTCTCTCTCTGTGTCAAATAAATAAAATCATTAAAAAAAAAATTCCTCTTTCAGATTAATTTGGGAGCAGCTGGAGGAAGAGGTAGGTTTTTCAAAGAAATTTTGTGCACTTTTTGTGAGACAACAAATACTATACAACTTAAAAGTTTTCCTTCTTCTGTCTTAGCTTTTATGAAAAAGACAAGTTTAGAGCCCTAGAATAGAAGTAATTAATTTAGTTCAAGTACCTGATAACTTATTTCCCTTATATTGACTTATATATACTTTTTTAAAAATACAAATCTATAACTGGTTCACTTGAAATAGTATATAAGTTCTTATGGAAATAAGCTGGACATAACACATTATAACAAATAAATGAAATTATAAATCCTTAAAACAAATTAAAACTCCTAATAAAAATAACATATAAAGTTTTGGAATAGTTTATCTACCCCACACCAAACCAACTTAACCTTTTTTTAGTTATTCTGAATAGTAAGAAACTTTTCTGACCTTGAGCCTATCAACTTAATACTAACTGAAAAGATAATTTTAGAAATGAAAGTATCTGGACTAGGGAAACTCCCTTTATAACCTGAGAATGTCTAGAACTGTTTTTAATTTGTACAAATTCTTAGTTACTTGAATCTATTTAAGCAGCCAAGACTTTTTTTGCTTTATATAAAAGATTTCTATTAATTTAATGCAGTCATTACTTTTATGTTCATTTCATAAAAAGCCTATTGACTAGTACCTTCATGAAACTTTCAATTATAAAGGTTAATAATAAAGATCCATCTCTCTCAATCCTAAACCTCATATCATAGTCTCCTTAAAGAAAATTCTCTATCATGCCTCAGTATTCCTACTGTTAGTACTCAGTACTGACTGAAATAAAATTATTGCAATCTGCATTAACTTTAATATCTGCTTTATGTACCAAAATTGGAGTTTATTTTTTAAGGATTTTATTTATTTATTTGAGACAGAAAGAAATAGTGAGAGAGAACACGAGCGGGGGTAAGGGGATGGGGAGAGGGAGAAGCAGACTCCCTGCTGAGCAGGGAGCCAACGCAAGGCTGAATGCCAGGATCCCAGGATCATGACCTGAACCGAAGGCAGATGCTTAACCTACTAAGCCACCCGGGCGCTGCCAAAACTGGAGTTTATAAAATAAATTCATTCTGTTGGAAAGTGAGCTTTCCAACAACAAGGCTTCACAGGAGCACTAAAGAGCTTTCTCTTTTAGCCCACAATTAGGAATATGTGAGTCAAATTGCTTATTTTCCAAAGACTTGTACTTTTTACATGAGAATCCTATTGTGGCTTCCCGCTCCTGGCTACTAGATTTATGACTATAATTTTCCAGATCTTAATTTAAAAACATATAACCCATAATTAGAAAAGCTAAATAGGGGCACCTGGGTGGCACAGCGGTTAAGCGTCTGCCTTCGGCTCGGGGCGTGAGCCCTGCGTTATGGGGTCGAGCCCCACATCAGGCTCCTTCGCTATGAGCCTGCTTCTTCCTCTCCCACTACCCCTGCTTGTGTTCCCTCTCTCGCTGGCTGTCTCTGTCTCTGCCAAATAAATAAATAAAATCTTTAAAAAAAAAAAGAAAGAAAAGCTAAATAGACAAGTTTAAAACTATGATCAGTATCTCTTGTTGTAGTTCTAGATTTGAGTATTTTTCTATCTTCACTCAGTCCTAAATGTAGAACTTCAGGACAGTTCAGAATGTAGCATCATTTCAAGTAGTTTCCACTATAAAATGCTTTCAATTATATATGATTATTTTCACTCTACTTGAACTGTTAGTTTACTTAAGCTGAGGTCCATTGCTGCCTCTCACTGTCCGAAGTCCTCTCCTACTTATTAACAGAAATCTGAATACTATGACTAAGAGGGAGAAAAATCTAACTGATTAGGTTCTCGCTAAATACAGATTTCTCTGCCATACTTGATTTATTTTGAGATGTCTCCCAACAATTCCTTCCTATGAGGCATTTTGAGCACCTATCCTACACCAGCGAACAAATGTAGGTGGATCTTTTAAGACCCAAAACACAATGTTTCCCAGAGTCTTCTAAAACACTGCTTCTCAAACATTAATTTGTATACTTTTGAAAAAGACATATTCAAGTCTATCTCAAAACTCTTTCCCTAAATGATAGTCTTTTTTTTTGGGGGGGG